>NW_027361773.1:11372500-11870000 GCF_039654945.1 Dendrobates tinctorius
TCATGCTTAAAAAATACATAAACAATGTCAATTTGAAAATCTTGATTTCAGATTTGTTCAGCTTGTGCTCAAAAAGTGTAGGATCTAACTGACAGTGTAGAGTACTGAAAATGACGATTTTTATTACTGTGTTACTATAGAGCAGAGGTCCCCAACCTTTCTGATCTTGAGAGCCACATTCAGCTTTTAAGAGCGAGGCTCGCGAGCAACACACAGCTTTCGCCACCCTCACAGTAGTGACAACTAGAACCCTAATTACCGGTATATTGACAGCTAAAGTTTGCCTACAGAAATCACACTGGGGAAGAATACCAAGATCCAGGGGTTCCTACCTTACGCCCTTTCCGATTTGCACTTCTAAGAGGGGCTACTCACCAAAGTCACCATCTGGAGGCCTACTCTCCCAAAGCGGTTTTCTAGACCTGGTGCTAATGCACGAAGCTGGTAGACAGCATTGAGACACACATCATGGGCCCGTGAGTCCCACGTGGCTCCTAAGCCACAGGTAGGGGACTTCTGCTAAAGAGCATACAGTACTGAAAAATCTCCATTTTTATTACCCAACATTAACGGTTTGATTTCTATCTCACACAGCAATGGCTGGTACTTCTAAACATGGAATGGATTTTAGTATATACTGTTGCAATCCTTTTGAAAAAAATAAACACTAACAATAAGAATTCTTAGGCCAGTACAAGAATGATGGATTTGCATCAAGCATCCAATCAAAGCAGGCAAGAAAACTTGTGACTGTTAAAGAATGCAACTTGCCAAAGAAAAAAATACGATACAGGCAGAAAATGTGCAAGAACCTGGAACTTTGAAAATGGATGAGGAGTTTAGAAATCCTGATTTAACAATGGAGTATTTGAATAAGTCACTTTCTAACATCGAAGAATCACCTATTGCAAAAAAAAAACAAAAAAAAAAAAAAACGCATTTCCCAGGTTGTTGAAGTGAACAGTTCATGATACTAACTACATTACCAGAGAGTTGGACATGCAAGAGAATAGAAAATGAATTTAACATTAGCAACAGAATGGCTGGAAAAACTAAATCTCTAGTTACAGAAAAAACATTTCTTGTCTTGTCCTGATCCTAAGCCAGGCAGAGCATTAGATAAAGCTATAGTGGATAAAGTGCATGATTTTTAGAATAGCGACAAAGTGAGCCGAATTATGCCTGGCACGAAAGACTGCAAGTGAGCGGTAAGAAAATCTCAAAGAGGCTGGCTCTTGACAATTTGAAAGAAATCTATGAATTAAAAAAAAATTAATTCAAAATCTGCAAAAATAGGATTTCCAAGTTTGCTGACCTGCGACCTAAGAATAGTGTCCTGGCTGGTAGTAGTGGTTCACTCTCAGTATGTGTATGTACAGCACACTAGAACATTAAGCTTATGATTGAAAGATGTAAGCTGAAAGTTATTCAGTTTGGCGAGTCCAACCTGGTGATTACAAAGTATGTCTGTCTCAAATGTGTGCAGAAAAGAGTTCAAACTAACTTAAACATTTGCAAAAAAATGTCCTCCAGTAATGGCTCTCAAAGAAGAAATATTTCATTTCAACGAGGTTAAAAGATAGATAAAAAAACTTCTAAACAGTGGATATCCTGTACTTTTGACAGTCTCTAAAAAGTACAAAAAACTCTGTTGAACGTTTTTGTGAGCAGCTGACAGTCCTTAAGAAACACTCCTTTATAGCTTGTCAAAGTCAGACTACTATAATCATCTCAAAGAAAACTTTAGACCGTGTGAGCCAGAAATAACCTTAGACTTTTCAGAGAACTATTCCTTAGTTGCTCAGGATGAGGCACAGTTATTTCATTGGAACAATGAAAAAGCAACAATCCACCCTTTTGCGGTCTACTACAAAGAGAATGGAGAAATAAAACACAAAAGTGTTACGATATCCGAGTGCTTACTTTAGGACTCAGTAGCTGCTCATTTGTTCCAAAAGAAATTGTTTTCAGTGACAAAAACGGACATTCCAACCAAGATTGACCAAGGTCTACTAGGTCTCAGTTCATGGCTCTTTGGCACAGTATAAAAACAAGAAAAGCTTTATAAATTTCTGTCATCACAATAAATATTTTGGAGTGGAAGCTGAATAGCACTTTGTCACAGCTCATGGCAAAGGTGTATGTGATGGTTTAGGAGGCATAGTGAAATGTTTTGCACCTGTCTAGCCGCCAAAGACCATATTCACACCAAATCTTAACACCCATGCAACTTTTCAACTGGAGGGAGAAAAATAGTTTTAACATCCAGTTCATCTACTGTACAATCCAGGACAACGAAGAAAAGGGGAGTTTGTTAAAACATCTGTGAAAGGAAGCAGAATCCATTAAAGGGACTCGGCAATACGACACTTTCATTCCATTGAAACAGACATAAAAACAAGGATTTTTTCATTCAACAACAGTGAAGACCATGAAATGCACAAGACTGGCAAAGAATGACATGACTGGTTATTTGACCTTTGAATATGATCGCCACTGGTGGCTGGCTAATGTACTCTCCAAAGATTATGCTAATGAAGTACATAACAGACTGTACGTACTCTGAAAAAAGGAAATAGCCATTGTTAGGACTGGATCACACTACTGTGTGTGACGCGAGAAACTCGCACGAGTCTCTCGCATCAACACCTGACGCTACCGCCGGCACTCAGGACTGGAGCTGCGGCTGCATAGAAAGACATCAAATTAAAATTATGCATCTAAATTTTGAATTTGACTGCTCAAAAACAAAATATCAACAATCTTGTGACATGTCAAATTAAAGCCTGTAGTGCTCTAAACAAAATAGTGACTCTTTCATCTCTTATTTCTAACCCGATATATGATAAAAATGTATCATACAACACCAAAATTCAAAAAATAACTAATGAAGATAAAAATGGAAAAGTTTCTTCTTTTTTTGCAATTCACTAAAGTAGCACTTTAACAAAAAAAAAAAATCCCAAGGAATCGGGTAATAAATAAATAAATTCAGATTTGGATCACTTGACATGGAATGACCCCCATGGTAATATTATATATTCACTATGTAGTGGTAATGATCTTTGTATAATTGAAAATTTGGTACTCTTGATCATTTTATAGTGTTTTTAGTATGTAGGCAATACTTAGCCCAGTAACAATGGTATATCAATTATAGATGTATAAATTTCATTGCAAGTGGCTGGGTGAAGGAAAAACAGGATTTTTGGGTTGCTTACAGTAAAATCTGTTTCTCGGAGCCTTCATTGGGGGACACAGAGACCATGGGTGTACGCTGCTGCCACTAGGAGGCTGACACTATGCACAAAAAAAGGTTAGCTCCTCCTCCGCAGTGTACACCCCACTGACCGGCAGGGAACTCCTCAGTTAGTGAGAAAGCAGTAGGAGAAGTAACAGAATAGAGTGAAAACAGAACAAACAACTCAACTGTAACCAATCAACCAAAGTAAGAATAGGAGTTGTAGAACATGGGAGGGTGCTGTGTCCCCCAATGAAGGCTCCGAGAAACAGATTTTACGGTAAGCAACCCAAAAATCCTGTTTTCTCGTTCGCCTTATTGGGGGACACAGAGACCATGGGACATCCCAAAGCAGTCCCTGGGGTGGGAAAAAACTTCCATCAGGCCAGTGGACTCACCACCGCTGCCTGCAGAATCCTTCTACCTAGGCTGGCGTCTGCCGAAGCGTAGGTGTGGACTCTGTAGAATTTTCACAAACGTGTGAACCGATGACCAGGATGCAGCTTTGCAAAGCTGCAGCGCGGAGGCTCTGTGGCGTACTGCCCAGGAAGCACCCACTGCCCGGGTAGAGTGCGCTCGATGCTTAACCCGGAAGGCCTCCAAAATTGCCGATCTGATCCAGCAAGCAATAGTAGCTTTGGAAGCCGGGTGACCTTTCCGCGCCCCATCTGGAATGACGAAGAGAGAGTCTGTCTTCCGCAAAGGGGTCGTCCTAGCTAGGTAGACCTTCATCGCCCTGACCAAGTCCAGCTTGTTCAAGGACCGCTCCCGGGGGTGAGCTGGACCCGGACAAAATGACGTGAGAACAATGTCCTCATTCAGGTGGAAAGCTGACACCACCTTAGGAAGGAAAGAGGGCGGAGACCGCAGAACTACCTTGTCCTGGTAGAGTACCAAGACAGGAGAGCGGCAAGAGAGGGCCGCCAATTCCGACACGCGCCGGATGGAGGTGATGGTTACTAGGAAGGCTACTTTCCATGAAAGGAGAGATAGGGAAACTTCCCTGAGAGGTTCAAAGGGAGGACCTTGCAGAACCTCGAGAACCAAATTAAGATCCCAAGGATCTACGGGCGCTCGGTACGGAGGAGCTGCATGAGCCACACCTTGAAGGAAGGTTTTGACCTGAGGACGGGAGGCCAACGTCTTCTGAAATAAAACGGACAGCGCCGAAACGTGACCTTTTAAAGAACTGAGGGCAAGGCCTGCATCAAGCCCTGCCTGAAGAAACGCCAGGACAGAAGGGAGCGAAAAACGCATGGGCGGAATGTCGTTGGCCTCGCACCAAGTGAAATAGGCCTTCCAAGTACGGTAATAAATTTTGGAAGACAATGGCTTTCTGGCCCGGATCATGGTCTGAATAACTTGATCTGAAAAGCCTGATCGTTTCAAAACCTCGGTCTCAACAGCCACGCCATTAAATTGAGAGGCCGAGAATTGGGGTGGCAAATCGAACCTTGAGACAGCAGATCTGCCCTGTCTGGAAGCTTCCAGGGGGCGTCCGCGAGAAGGTTAACGACGTCCGCGAACCAAGACCTTCTTGGCCAATTCGGGGCGATGAGGATGACTGGAATTCCTTCCGCCTTGATTTCCTTCAACAGCCTGGGAAGAAGAGGCAGGGGAGGGAACAGGTAGGGGAGCTCGAACTGCGACCAAGGAATGGCCAGAGCGTCAGCGCCCACTGCGAGGGGATCTCGAGCCCTGGATACAAACTGTGGGACTTTCCTGTTGAGGGGAGAAGCTAGCAGATCTACGTCCGGGGTTCCCCAACGACGGCAAAGCTGAAGAAATACCTCCGGATGTAGGGACCACTCTCCCGCCGCAAGACCCTCGCGGCTGAGAAAATCGGCGGTTCAGTTGTCCACACCGGGAATGTGCACCGCGGATATAGCCGGGACTGAAACCTCTGCCCAATGAAGAATCTTGGACACCTCTGCCAGGGCTGAGACACTCCGTGTCCCCCCCCTTGGCGGTTGACATATGCCACCGCTGTGGCATTGTCTGTCTGAATCTGGATAGGCAGGCCCCTGAGAAGTCTCTCCCAGTGAACGAGAGACAGATAAATCGCTCGTATCTCGAGAACGTTGATCGGCAGGGCTGACTCCTGCGTCGACCACCGACCCTAAACAGTGTGATCGCGGAACACTGCTCCCCAGCCGAGGAGGCTGGCATCCGTCGTCACAATCTGCCAGTGAATGGGGAGGAAAGACCGTCCTAGGGAGATGAGTGGAGAAGTCAGCCACCAATTGAGGGACTGCTTGACCCGGTATGAAAGACGAACTGGGCGGTCCAGAGAAAAAAACAGACCTGTTCCACCGAGACAGGATGGCGTGTTGGAGAGGTCTGGTGTGAAATTGGGCAAAGGGAACCGCCTCTGTCGCCGCCACCATCTTTCCTAAGACTTTCATTATTGTCCGGAGAGATGGAAGTCGTAAGATCTGTAGCGATCGTACGTCCCGCTGCAGGGAGCAAATCTTTTCTTGTGGGAGAAAAACCCTTGATCGATGAGTGTCGAACAATAGACCCAGAAACACAAGACATTGTGTCGGAACAAGGCAGGACTTCTTTTTATTGATGAGCCACCCGAAATTGGACAGGGTGTCGAGGACGATGGTATTACTTTGGTGAGCTTGATGAAAGGACGGAGCTGTGATCAGAATGTCGTCGAGGTACGGAAAAAGAACGAGACTTCTGATTCTCAACAAGGCCATCAACGCCGCCATGATCTTTGTAAACACTCTGGGTGCGGAGGCGAGACCGATCGGCAGTGCAACAAACTGGTAATGTTCCTGGCGAATCGCAGGAATTTCTGAGGGCCGGAGAATATGGGAACGTGTAGATAGGCATCTTGGATGTCTATTGAACACATGAACTCCTGCGTTTCCATGGAAGCGATTACCGACCGAAGAGACTCCATTCGGAAATGACGCAGTCGGACTCTCTTGTTGAGCAACTTGAGGTCCAAGATGGGGCGAACTGTACCGCCTTTTTTCGGTACCACGAACAGGTTTGAATAAAACCATGTGAAACGTTCTGATTCGGGAACGGGCACTATCACTCCGGAATTGAGGAGATAGGCGATGGGCGCAAAGAACCCCGGAACTAAGGCGGGATCTTTTGGAGGTCGGGACTCGAAGAAACGATCCCGGGGACGAGAAACGAACTCTATCTTGTATCCTGATGATACAACCTCCCTGACCCAAGCGTCCTCTACTGGGGCAAGTCAGACGTCTCTGAAGAAAGGGAGTCGACCTCCTAATTGGGAAGGACCCTCGAGAGTTCGTTGATAGTCATGCTGATATGGACCGTCCAGATCTGGAGGATCTGCCCTGGGAGTTGTGAGATCGCCAGGAGGGAATGGGTCTGAAGGACACCTTTTCTCTATCCTGGCATGCCTGCGGTCTCTGTTGGTTAGAGAAGTTGCCTGCCGCATTGAAGCGGCGGAAAGTCCGAAAGGGCCAAAACTGACGTCTTAACGGAGGTCTGCGAGGCTTGGACTGAGGGAGGAGGAAACTCGTGCCTCCAGCGGCGTCCTTAATAATCTGGTCCAGCTGGGATCCGAAGAGACGCGCTCCCTGAAAAGGCAGATTGGTAAGGGACTTTTTTGAAGCCAAATCCGCCTGCCAAGCCTTGAGACAAATTGAACGTCGGATTGCTACCACGTTGCTTGACGCCTGAACTGCGCAAGACGCGGCATCCAAGGAGGCAGAGAGCAGATAATCCCCTGCATGAGAGATCTGGTTGGCCAGTTCGGCCAATTGCTCTGGTTGGGCTTTATCTAGGATGCCCTTGCGGAGTTCCTCTGCCCAAGTGGCTATGGCCTTCGCTACCCAAGATGAAGCGAAGGCTGGGCTTAGCGCTGCTGTAGCCGCTTCGAATGTTGACTTTGCTAAAGATTCTATAATTCTAACATTAGAATCCTTAAGTGACACCACACCTGAAATCGGGAGGACCGTGTTGTCAGAAAGTCTGGACACAGGTGCGTCTACCGAGGGGGAAGCGGACCAGTTGTCGGTGAGCTCCTTGGCAAACGGGTACAGCACGCCGAGGCGCTTCCCTCTTTGAGAGCGCCTGGTTGGATTTTCTCTTTCCCTGGTAAGGATGCTGCCGAACTCGGATTGGGAAGCAAAGATCCTGGAAGGTGTTTCTGCCCGTCTGAACGAAACCTTCTGTTCTGAGGATTTCGCAGGGGAGTCTGAGATTTCGAAGGTGTGTTTAATCGCAGCAATGAAGTTCTGTACCGTAACCTTCATATACGCGTCCTGGTCCGAATCCAGCATTAAGATCTCTTCGGATGACACATCCGAAAGCGCTTCACCTGACTCGGGTGAGGAGGCATGGGAGGGCGACTGCTGGGAAGGACTATGTGGGGATGTGAGGCCAGGAGAGGATCCCGGCCGGAGGTCCTGTCTGGACCTTTTGCGGCTTCTGCTGGCTGGCTCAGATGGAGCATCATGTGACCTGCTGGACCCTGCAGAAGTGTCCAGGGGCAACCTATCAAGGACGGGTGTCCGGCTGACAGGCTGCGGAGAGCGGTGTCCGGCTGACAGGCTGCGGAGAGCGGTGTCCGGCTGACAGGCTGCGGAGAGCGGTGTCCGGCTGACAGGCTGCGGAGAGCGGTGTCCGGCTGACAGGCTGCGGAGAGCGGTGTCCGGCTGACAGGCTGCGGAGAGCGGTGTCCGGCTGACAGGCTGCGGAGAGCGGTGTCCGGCTGACAGGCTGCGGAGAGCGGTGTCCGGCTGACAGGCTGCGGAGAGCGGTGTCCGGCTGACAGGCTGCGGAGAGCGGTGTCCGGCTGACAGGCTGCGGAGAGCGGTGTCCGGCTGACAGGCTGCGGAGAGCGGTGTCCGGCTGACAGGCTGCGGAGAGCGGTGTCCGGCTGACAGGCTGCGGAGAGCGGTGTCCGGCTGACAGGCTGCGGAGAGCGGTGTCCGGCTGACAGGCTGCGGAGAGCGGTGTCCGGCTGACAGGCTGCGGAGAGCGGTGTCCGGCTGACAGGCTGCGGAGAGCGGTGTCCGGCTGACAGGCTGCGGAGAGCGGTGTCCGGCTGACAGGCTGCGGAGAGCGGTGTCCGGCTGACAGGCTGCGGAGAGCGGTGTCCGGCTGACAGGCTGCGGAGAGCGGTGTCCGGCTGACAGGCTGCGGAGAGCGGTGTCCGGCTGACAGGCTGCGGAGAGCGGTGTCCGGCTGACAGGCTGCGGAGAGCGGTGTCCGGCTGACAGGCTGCGGAGAGCGGTGTCCGGCTGACAGGCTGCGGAGAGCGGTGTCCGGCTGACAGGCTGCGGAGAGCGGTGTCCGGCTGACAGGCTGCGGAGAGCGGTGTCCGGCTGACAGGCTGCGGAGAGCGGTGTCCGGCTGACAGGCTGCGGAGAGCGGTGTCCGGCTGACAGGCTGCGGAGAGCGGTGTCCGGCTGACAGGCTGCGGAGAGCGGTGTCCGGCTGACAGGCTGCGGAGAGCGGTGTCCGGCTGACAGGCTGCGGAGAGCGGTGTCCGGCTGACAGGCTGCGGAGAGCGGTGTCCGGCTGACAGGCTGCGGAGAGCGGTGTCCGGCTGACAGGCTGCGGAGAGCGGTGTCCGGCTGACAGGCTGCGGAGAGCGGTGTCCGGCTGACAGGCTGCGGAGAGCGGTGTCCGGCTGACAGGCTGCGGAGAGCGGTGTCCGGCTGACAGGCTGCGGAGAGCGGTGTCCGGCCGACAGGCTGCGGAGAGCGGTGTCCGGCCGACAGGCTGCGGAGAGCGGTGTCCGGCCGACAGGCTGCGGAGAGCGGTGTCCGGCCGACAGGCTGCGGAGAGCGGTGTCCGGCCGACAGGCTGCGGAGAGCGGTGTCCGGCCGACAGGCTGCGGAGAGCGGTGTCCGGCCGACAGGCTGCGGAGAGCGGTGTCCGGCCGACAGGCTGCGGAGAGCGGTGTCCGGCCGACAGGCTGCGGAGAGCGGTGTCCGGCCGACAGGCTGCGGAGAGCGGTGTCCGGCCGACAGGCTGCGGAGAGCGGTGTCCGGCCGACAGGCTGCGGAGAGCGGTGTCCGGCCGACAGGCTGCGGAGAGCGGTGTCCGGCCGACAGGCTGCGGAGAGCGGTGTCCGGCCGACAGGCTGCGGAGAGCGGTGTCCGGCCGACAGGCTGCGGAGAGCGGTGTCCGGCCGACAGGCTGCGGAGAGCGGTGTCCGGCCGACAGGCTGCGGAGAGCGGTGTCCGGCCGACAGGCTGCGGAGAGCGGTGTCCGGCCGACAGGCTGCGGAGAGCGGTGTCCGGCCGACAGGCTGCGGAGAGCGGTGTCCGGCCGACAGGCTGCGGAGAGCGGTGTCCGGCCGACAGGCTGCGGAGAGCGGTGTCCGGCCGACAGGCTGCGGAGAGCGGTGTCCGGCCGACAGGCTGCGGAGAGCGGTGTCCGGCCGACAGGCTGCGGAGAGCGGTGTCCGGCCGACAGGCTGCGGAGAGCGGTGTCCGGCCGACAGGCTGCGGAGAGCGGTGTCCGGCCGACAGGCTGCGGAGAGCGGTGTCCGGCCGACAGGCTGCGGAGAGCGGTGTCCGGCCGACAGGCTGCGGAGAGCGGTGTCCGGCCGACAGGCTGCGGAGAGCGGTGTCCGGCCGACAGGCTGCGGAGAGCGGTGTCCGGCCGACAGGCTGCGGAGAGCGGTGTCCGGCCGACAGGCTGCGGAGAGCGGTGTCCGGCCGACAGGCTGCGGAGAGCGGTGTCCGGCCGACAGGCTGCGGAGAGCGGTGTCCGGCTGACAGGCTGCGGAGAGCGGTGTCCGGCTGACAGGCTGCGGAGAGCGGTGTCCGGCTGACAGGCTGCGGAGAGCGGTGTCCGGCTGACAGGCTGCGGAGAGCGGTGTCCGGCTGACAGGCTGCGGAGAGCGGTGTCCGGCTGACAGGCTGCGGAGAGCGGTGTCCGGCTGACAGGCTGCGGAGAGCGGTGTCCGGCTGACAGGCTGCGGAGAGCGGTGTCCGGCTGACAGGCTGCGGAGAGCGGTGTCCGGCTGACAGGCTGCGGAGAGCGGTGTCCGGCTGACAGGCTGCGGAGAGCGGTGTCCGGCTGACAGGCTGCGGAGAGCGGTGTCCGACTGACAGGCTGCGGAGAGCGGTGTCCGACTGACAGGCTGCGGAGAGCGGTGTCCGACTGACAGGCTGCGAAGATGGCGGCCGCCTGAGAGGAGCAGGAGGAACGTGTGCTTTCAGAGGAAGATGGGCAGAGCTAGCCGCCGAAGCTGAAGGAAGGCACCGCCCGCTGGCCAAGAACAGGCTAGAATCAAAGAGAGCGGTGGGCGGGCCTAGAACGGGCGGGAGAGAAGCCCGCTTAGGAGAAAGGGGCGGGGGGCGTGGCCGCGACGCAGAAGAAGGCCCGAGATGAAGCCGGGGCCTAAATTAATAGTGGCGGCCGCCTGTCAGCGCGGGGCGGCGCGGAGGTCCCGCAGCGCTGCCGCGGCAACCGTTCAGCAGAACGTCGCTGATATCTGCTGCGCCAAGGACTAAAGGCGGGGGAAAACGCTGGGCAAGACCCCTACTGATGCCAGGGCAAGGAGTAATTGTGGCGGCCGCAGTGGCAGCTTTGAACAATATTGGAGCCGCCGAGATGCCCATCTAGGGATGAGGAGGACGCGACTCGGCCCCCATACTTACCTCCGTCTTGTATTCAATAAAGGTACCTCATTATCCCACGCTGTCTGATCCGTCTCTTGTTGTGGCCGCGTCTCATCCAAACCGACAGGGTCTGGTGGGCGAGTGGGTGGGGGACGGGGAGCGAGGACCATCTGGATCGCTGGCACGCACCCGTGCTGAGCTCTTGGTCCCGCTGTGGAGAGCTATGAGGATACAGGGTGGCAGTACACGCTGTACTCATAGCCTCTTTGTGGGAGTACAGTTGTGACTATTCACACTGTATCCCTCCAGAACCTGAAAGGGAATGACGCACATCGAGGTAGATAAGGGTCTAATGAAAGACCCGTGTCCACCTCCTACTGACACTAAGCTAAACTGAGGAGTTCCCTGCCGGTCGGTGGGGTGTACACTGCGGAGGAGGAGCTAACCTTTTTTTTTGTGCATAGTGTCAGCCTCCTAATGGCAGCAGCGTACACCCATGGTCTCTGTGTCCCCCAATAAGGCGAACGAGAAAGTGCCTATATGGAAAAATACTTTGGTGCTTGGACCCTGTACTTACCTTGTTTATGCAAGAAACTACATCTTCATTTTTTATGATGACTAAAAGCTGATTATATTCGCATTGTTCATTGTTCAAGAAGTCCCATGGATCAATGGGAATATGACCGTCCTTTACTAGTAAGCCCTGTGAAAGAAAAGATTTCTTTTGGTTTCATCACAGTTCATCTCTCAAAACAAACTCTGTATTAATCCCTCCAATTCACCATTATGCTTATGATAAAAAAAATACAAATCATATAATTACCTTAGCTGATGAGATGAACTCCCCATCATCGGTCTTGTATATGTAAAAAGACATTTTTTGCTCAGTCTCTCTTGCAACATTTTGTAACCTTGAGTGCAGACTTGTACACAGGTTTGATATAATATTATTAGCAGACTGGGATTTGTAGGAAGCTGGTACAGATGTTCTTGCATGCTGGCTGCCCTCATCGGCCAGCTGACTGGCTGAAGTTCTATCTACCGCAGCGCTACCCAAGCCAATACTACTTAAGTTTAAGTGATTGGATTGTACACACTCATTAAGGATGACAGAGATGTCAGAATTTGATTTGTCCAATGGAGTTTCATACCTTAATCGACTAAAGTGAAAGGGAGAATATCTTTGAGTTCTAACTTTTCTTATAGTCTTTGAATAGGTAACCGGTTCATCCCATAATTCATCCTCATAGTAGGGTGAACTATTGTATGTGTATGAGTGTCTGGCATCATGCCTCCTAAAGTCTGTTCTGCGGTATGGGCAACGCACAGTGATAAGAAGAGGATTTCTACACTTCATGCTAGAATGTGAACAGCTAGTAATCCTCCTGGAGTCGAACATAGTCTGAAAACGAGATCCATATATGTACTTATCTTTCGACGACTTTCGTAAAATCTCCTTTAAATTACAACTAAACCGTACATTTTCCACGTCAAGAGTGTTCTGAGTAAGATCATCTGACACTGTTCTGTTATCTGTGAAGACGTGGTCCAAGTCAGAACTAGAAATCTCTCTGCAGATTGTCCTTGTAGCACATTCAAAGTCTTTCATATTTCTAGTTACAGTAACATTCTCATGATTTGTCTTGCTGTTGTATTCACGATCCTTTAGATGGCGTGACATATTTTCATCACTTTCATATAGACCCCTATTTGATCCAGAGTGCTTTCTAAAGGATATTTTTGTCCTCGTTGCGGGAGTCAGTTCCTGAAGATGTTGCTCTTCCTCTTGTATTACACAGGGAGGCTCCGGAATATCTTCTTGGAAATCTTTTTTATGTGAGAGAGGTTCTGTATATGAACTTATATATTCAATATCGTCATCAGAAGTTTCAGACCAGCGATCATACTGTTCTTTGCTTATACTTCCTGTATTTACTATGAAACAAATATCAGGAAGTTCTGGAGATGGATCCTGCTCAATACAGTCAGATACATCTTCAAAAGACGGCGATATTAAGCAGTTATCTTGAAGAGGCATCACTTCTTCAAGGAACTCTGGTTCAACAAAGTTTTCATTTACCAATTCTGCTTGTGATGATCTATCTATTACAGGTTCGTCTGATATTACATCGCAATTCTCTATTATAGTTTCTTCTACTACAGCACAATTCTCAATTGTAAATTCTTCAGCCTCAATATTGCAATTCTCCACTGCAGGTTCTTCAGCCTCAATATTGTAATTCTCCACTGCAGGTTCTTCAGCCTCAACACAGCAATTGTCCACTGCAGGTTCTTCAGCCGCAACATCACAATTCTCCATTGCAGGTTCTTCAGCCTCAACACTGCAATTCTCCACTGTAGGGTCTTCAGCCTCAACACTGCAATTCTCCACTGTAGGGTCTTCAGCCTCAACACTGCAATTCTCCATTGCAGGTTCTTGTGTCTCAACATCGCAATTCTCCACTGCAGGGTCTTCAGCCTCAGCACTGCGATTCTCTATTGCAGGTTCTTCTGTCTCAACATCGCAATTCTCCAATGCAGGTTGTTCAGCCTCAACACTGCAATTCTCCACTGCAGGTTCTTCTGTTTGAACATCACAGTTTTCCACTGCAGGTTCTTCAGCCTCAACATCGCAACTCTCCATTACAGGTTCTTCAGCCTCAACATCGCAACTCTCCATTGCAGGTTCTTCAGCCTCAACATCGCAATTCTCCATTGCAGGTTCTTCAGCCTCAACATCGCAATTCTCCACTGCAGGTTCTTCAGCCTCAACATCGCAATTCTCCACTGCAGGTTCTTCAGCCTCAACACTGAACTTCTCCACTACAGGTTTTTCAGCCTCAACATTGTAATTCTCTACTGCAGGTTCTTTATCAACATTGCAATTCTCCATTACAGGTTTTTCAGGCTCAATATTACAATTTTCCATTGCAGGTTCTTCAACTATAACCTCAAGATTCTTTAAAGTGTTTATATGTTCATCAAGGGGAAGTACACTTTTTGCCTCATCTATGACTTCATTTTTTTCACTTGTGAAGCCATTAATGCTCTTTTCATCTTCAGACAAGACATTTTCAAAATTAGAACTAACCTGATGGCTAGCTATGGACCCCAAACATATACGTTTTAATTTCGACAAGATTTCTTTTTTATTACTACTTGAACTCCTGCTGCTATTTGTCGAATCTTTATCACTTCTGATTGGTTTCACACTTTGACTGGCATCTCTGGTGGGGTCATGCTGCTGTTTTTCTACAGTTGATTGTACAGAATCCATTTCATTGTATCTTTTCATTAACTGATCACTGAAAGAACTTGTAATATTTAAATGTAGAGCAGTGTCATTGGAGTCACTGACATCAGATTCTCCTTCTAGCATACCTCTGCTTGTTCCTAAACTTACACATTCATTTACAATATTTTGACACGCAGGAGATTCAGATTTTTTAGGTACAACATCAATTTGCATTTCTTTGACAACTGAACCAGACCCAGACAGGTTAACAGTCTCATTTACAGTCCCCACTGAACATGAGCTGCTTTGTGTCTTTTCCATATCGGACGGTGTCTGAGACATAAGCAGGAGCTTTTGGGTTTCAGCTAACTTGTCTTTATGAACATGCTCTTCACACTCCATTGTACTTTCACTGCTGTCATTTATGTCAAGGTTTTTAATTGAATAAATTATTGAAGTCGTATCTAATTCAAACGAGCTGGCAGGAGCAGATGCGGGTTCATTTACTAAACATGCTTCATCATGGAGTTCCTCTGCTTTATCATGAGTGGAAGAATACTCTTTTGCAGATGACCCACGACTTTCATCCAAATTTTGTTTCATATCAGGATTTGATGCTTCCGATTCTTTTATTCTCTCTTCTGTGGCTGCTACATTGGAAAACTCAACACTGCCATCAAAGAGGCGAGACTGGGCAATGTTCAGAGAGAGGAATTTTTTTGCTCTTGCATCGCTTTCTGTTTCAACCTTTAAAAAAATAAAACATTTAAGAAAATTAATTGGCAAGGATAGAACACGTACTACAAAAAGTAATTATGAATGATGTACAGTAGCATAAAAACAACCCACATATTGCTATAAAAAGGTCTGCCTGAACAAACTGTTTCCATACAGAGCTTTGTAACTCCATATTTTATAGATCGTATGCGATAAACACAACAGTAATTAAAGACACTGTTAATACATTAGTAAATTAGAATTTAGTGATTTGCTAGGTTTCATTTACTTCGAGACATAACCATTTTTTCTAATCAGTTGTGGTAGACTTTTAATTTAAATAATGCTATTTGATAGTTTATAAAGTAAAAGACAATCATCACAGCTGCATAAAAGTACATGGAGAGAGAAGTCCATGTTCACTTGGTTTTTTTATTCACAGCAATGTGTGATGGTGATTGAGGAGATGAATATGTGAGACCCCTGCCAAGAGGAACCCTCACCAGGTCAAAAGTGGCCACTTTCTGCTTTATTTGTATTCCTGATCCTCCTTAATAATATTTTCTTTTGTTTAAGTGACTATGTAGTTCCAGAGTTATGGGCTTTTTTATTCAGTGTTAATAATCCAGTCTGAAGACAAACCCACAGAGAATCCCCATAAGCAACAACCCCATGTTAAAGGTGTTGTCCACTACTAGGACAACCCCTTCATAACCTAAATGTTCGTCCCCGGTAAATAATAAACCATATACGCCAGTGCCGGATAACTTTCCCGCAGTGTTGACACTCACTTCCCCGGGGCTATAATGCGATGTTGTGACACCTGATACTGGCGCCCAATCAGTACTGGTGTCGCTGTTTTTGCCTTCGTATGAACTGAACATGAAGTGGAAGCTAAGGATCAGCTGTTGCCCGGACTTCCTCTTCATGTTCAGTTTGTCGGAAAGCCAAGACAGTGACGCCAGCGCTTATTGGGCGCCGGGCATCACGTGTCATTCTGCGGTATCATAGCTCCAGGACCACGAGTGCCGACACCACTGGAACAGAGCTGGCACAGGAGGTGAATATAGGCTTTATTATTTTATTGGGGTATACCATTTCGTTTAACAAGGGATTGTCCTAGTAGTGGACAGCCCTTTTAAAACCATGGAAATCAGAACTAAAAAAGGCCCTTATTTCTGCAACCATATGGTGGATTTAAATATATACTTTTGAGCGCATTTGCAAGACAGGAACAGAGACACTGATTGGAATATTGAAGTATCGACTACCCAGTGCGATCCAAGCCATGAAGGTCTTAATATATTGCTGTCAAACCTATCCCCTGTTGAATCCCTAAAATAAAAGGGGGAAAGGAGATGGGAATTTTTTTTTTTGTTGTTGTAGATCAGGAAAACGAACGCACGAAAAGTATCAATCATGTTTATATATGGATTTTGGTTATCCAGTATAGTCCATATACAGCTCTGGCAAAAATAGAGAGACCACCACATCAAAATCCTGTCATGGGCAGCCCATTCTCCAGACCTGAACCCCATTGAAAACCTCTGGAATGTAATCAAGAGGATGATGGATAGTCACAAGCCATCAAAGAAGAACTGCTTACATTTTTGCACCAGAAGCAGTGTCAAAGACTGGTGGCAAGCATGCCAAGACGCATGTAAGTTGTTTTAAAAAATCATGGTTATTACACAAAATATTGATTTCTGAACTCTTCCCGAGTTAAAACTTTAGTATTGTTGTGTCTAAATGATTATGACTTGTTTTCTTTGCATTATTTGAGGTCTGAATGCACTGGTTTTTTTTTTTTTAATTTGACCATTTTTCTTTCTCAGAAAAAAAAAAAAAAAAAAAAAAACACTAAGATTTATTGCTTGGAAATTCGGGAACATTGTCAAAAGTTTATAGACTATAAGAAGACTTTACATTTTGTTTGCAAATATACCTATAAAGAGAAAAATCAGACAAACTGAACATTTGAAAGTGGTCTCTTTAGTTTGCCAGAGCTGCATATGGACTATACGGCAGCAACAACAGATCTGGAAGGAAGAACCGGAACATGAAGCGCCATGGCAAGACAAGCCGCTGCATGGGACATACCATCAACAGATAATGGAGTTGGCTGTCATGGAGAAATCCTACCAATGGTTGTAGAATGCTGGACTCCGAGACAGCACAGAGGCAGTAATCATAGCAGCACAAGAGCAAGCACTAAGTACTAGATCCATAGAAACAGGAATCTCTCACACAAGACAAGATCCAAGGTGCAGACTATGCAAAGAAACCTCAGAAACCGCCCAACACATAGTGGCAAAATGCAAGCAGGAACAGCGTATACTGAACGCCACAACCAAGTAGCAGGAATTGTATACAGGAACATCTGTGAAGAATATGGGCCAAGTCCCCCTAAGTCCAGGTGCAAGACCCTAGAGAAAGTGGTGGAGAAAGAAAGGGCTAAAATCCTGTGAGACTTCAAGATCCAGATGGATAAGCTGGTGTTGGCTAACCAACCAGACATTGTGATAGTAGACAAGGATCAGAAGACCACAATGATAATAGATGTGGCAGTGCCAAGTGACATCAAGATCAGAAAGAAGGAATATGAGAAGCTGGAGAAATACCATGGCCTCAGAGGAGAACTGGAGAAGATGTGGAAGGTGAAGGCATCAGTGATTCCAGTGGTGATAGGAGCACCTGGAGCAATGACATCTAAGTTGGAAGAATGGCTACAACAGATCCCAGGAGTAACATCTGAACACACATATATAATGAACTAATTCTCTACACAAGCACTTTATATTGCTGACAGGACCTAGCTAAATGTGTGTACATATTGCCTTGAATCTCTTATAACAGGGTTCCCCAACTCCAGTCCTCAAGGCCCACCAACAGATCATGTTTTCAGGATTTCCTTAGTATTGCTCAGGTGATAATTGCATCACCTGTGCAATACAAAGGAAATCCTGAAAACATGATCTGTTGGTGGGCCTTGAGGACTGGAGTTGGGGAACGCCGTCTTATATGATTGATTATTTTTATGACTAGCCCGCTTGATGGTTTCTTTGCCCTCCCTAGTTACCATCTTTTGCTAGAATAAGTGGGTATCACTTTTTATATAGACTGTGACTCCTGTTTGGATGTGGCACTTTGGTGTCGCTGCTCCCCCCCCCCCCCCCCACTACTACTATTTATTAAAAGTTCATAAAAACAAAGACAGAACAAAGATTATAAAGATTATTTCATAATTTTGAGCGCTCTAGTATCCATTTTTTCCTCTCTCTTTGGTTTACAAATAGTGATAAATTAGCATTATCTTCTTCAAAGAATCCACAGTTAGGGTGTATGCACACAAGCGTTTACCGGCAAAAATGCTTAAAAAACGCTTACAAGAAGCATCCCATTCATTTTAATGAATTCTGCACTTTGTGCATACTGATGCGTTTTTTTCCGCGAAAAAACGCATCGCAGTTAAAACCGCAGCTTGCTCATTAATTTTGCGGAAAAATCCGCATTTCTAACTATTTTCTATGAGACAGGGGACGCTCCGGGAAAAAAGCATAAAAACGCGCAAAAATCGTGCAAAAAACGCAGGGGAAAAACGCGCGTTTTCTGGGAAGGAGTCCGGTTTTCAGTCAGGAATTTTCTGCATACGTACATAGCCTCAGAGCTCTTATCGATATAAAGCTTAGAATTCGCATCATTTTGATTTGATGGACTTTTAGCAATATGCTTTGTCAGCTCAAGATCCTTTACTAAATTGTTTTTGTCCTTATTTTAAGATCGATCCACAGAAGCCGAATTCTTATTTGTAATATCCTTATTTAACCTCTTTACCCCCAAGGGTGGTTTGCACTAGAGATGAGCGACTTTGCCTTTTTTAGGGTCGAGTCGGGTTTCATGAAACCAGACTTTCTCAAAAGTCGAGTCGAACGAAATCGGCCGACTATCATGAAAAGTCGAAGGTCCGACTGAAACACGAAACCCAATGCAAGTCAAAGGGGAAGCAAAGTCGGCAGGGAGTGGAGGACAGTAAACACACCTACATGCCGGACCACTTTTTTAAAGTGCGCGAAAACTCTCTCTCTCTACGCTGCACATGTCATCTCGCTGCCCACAGTGTACGTCCTTGGCTCAGTGGCTGAAAAAAAAGTCACGTGCAGGCATTCTGGGAAATCCGACTCTGGCGCTCGTTTTGCCGACCACATGGCCGACTTCACGCTGTCGGGCGAAACCCGACTTTGCCATAAGTCGGCGACTTATGAGAATCTGGCAGACCTGTTTCGCTCAACTCTAGTTTGCACTAGTTAATGACTGGGCCAATTTTTACAATTTTGACCACTGTCCCTTTATGAGGTAATAGCTCTAAAACGCTTCAATGGATCCCAGTGATTCTGATACTGTTTATTCATATAACTTGCGTTTATTTGTGAAAAAAAAAGGAAATTTGGCAAAAATTTAGAAAATTTCACAATTTTCCAACTTTGAATTTTTATGCCTTTAAAATCACAGAGATACGGCACACAAAACACTTAATTAACATTTCCCACATGTTTACTTTACATCAGCACAATTTTGGAACCCAAATTTTTTTTTGTTAGGCTACTTTCACGCTTGCGTTTTTTTGCGCTGCACACCGTGCGCAGTGCAAACGCACATAAAAAACGCATCATGCGTTTGTGTGTTTTTGCGGTTTTGTGCGCATTTTTTTTTAAAACACATGCTTTTTTTGCGCTGACGTGCACAATACCATGCGCAGGTCAGCACACCCATAGACTATAATGGGTGGTTGGGTGAAAAAAACAACGCATTTTAGTGCACATGCGTTTTTTTTGGGACAAGTCGGACGCACAAAAAATTCAACAGGATGCATTTTGTGCGCCCGAGCGCACATTACAAAAAAACGCATGCGCATACAAACGCGTACAAACGCATGTGTATGCGCACCCATGTAAAGTATAGGGAAAAAACGCATGCTTTTTTTGTGCAAAAAAACGCAAGTGTGAAACCAGCCTTAAGGACATGTCACACTAAGAGATATCGCTAGCAATATCGCTATAACTAGTGACGTTATAGCGATATTGCTAGCGATATCGCTGTGTGTGATACTTACCTACGACCCGCTCCCCCACTGGTTATCGCTGATCGCGCAAGAACGTTCAGGACTGTTTCTCGTCGTCAGCTTCCTGCGGAGAGACGAGCGACGAGCGTAGAGCCGGGCGGGAGGACGCAGAATCGCCTGGTGTGACAGGTAAGTAACGACCCCCGTCCCCAGCGATGTCGCTGGTGAGATCTGCCTGTGTGGCAGCTCACTAGCGACCACTTAGCGATGCACCAGCAATCCTGACCGCATAATATCGCTGGTCGGGATCGCTGGTACATCGCTAAGTGTGACAGTACCCTTAGGAAGTTATTTATAAGGGTTAAAAGTTGACCAGCGAGTTCTCATTTTTACACCACCATTTTTATTTTTTTTTATGGACCACATCACATTTGAAATCACTTTGAGGGGTCTATATGATAGAAAATACCCAAAAGTGATACCATTCTAAAAACTGCACCCCTCAAGGTTCTCAAAACCACATTCAAGAAGTTTATTAACCCTTCAGGTGCTTCACAGGAATTTTTTGAATGTTTTAAAAAAAAAAAATGAACATTTTCTTTTTTTCACAAAAAATTACTTCAGGTCCAATTTTTTTTTATTTTAGCAAGGGTAACAGGAGAAATTGAACTGCAAAAGTTATTGTGCAGTTTGTCCTGAGTACACTGATAACCGATATGTGGGGGTAAACGACTGTTTGGGCGCATGGCAGAGCTCGGAAGGGAAGGAGCACCGTTTTACACAAAATTGGCTGGAATTGAGATTGTGCGTCATGTCGCGTTTGAAGAGCCCCTGATGTGCCTGAACTGTGGAAATCCCCAACAAGTGACCCCATGTTGGAAACTAGACCCCCAAGGAACTTATCTACATGTGTGGTGAGCACTTTGAACCCCCAAGTGCTTCACAGAAATATATAACGTCCGGGCGTGAAAATAAAAAAAATCATATTTTATCCATAAACATGATCTCTTAGTCCCCAATGTTTTTATTTTCCCAAGGGTAACAGGAGAAAAAGGTGTTGTCCAATTTGTCCTGAGTACGCGGATACCCCATATGTGGGAGAAAACTACTGTATGGGCATACGTTGGGGCTCGGAAGGAAAGTAGTGACGCTTTGGAATACAGACTTTGATGGAATGATCTGTGGGTGTCATGTCACGTTTGGTGAGCCCCCGATGTGCCTAAACAGTGGAAACGCCCCAATTCTAACTCCAACCCTAATCTCAGCCCTAACCCTAATGGGAAAATGGAAATAAATACATTTTTTTTAAATTTTATTATTTTTCCCTAAGGCTAGTTTCACACTAGTGTTCCCGGGCGCAGCGCAGGGCCGCCACTAAGCCCCGCCCCTGGCCGCGCCCCCTCCGGTCAGTTCCTCCTCTGATCGCATGACACTGCATGCGATCAGCATACCCTATATTTAGCGTTGGGTACGCTGATTGTGCGCTGGTATGATTTTGCTGGCGCTGCACCCTTTTAGCGCTGCACCCAGCGCACAAAAACGCGCTGTGTTGCATTTTTGTGCTCTGGGCGCAGCGCCAGCAAAATCATACCAGCGTACCCAACGCTAAATATAGGGTATGCTGATCGCATGCATCGTCATGCGATCAGAGGAGGAACTGACCGGAGGGGGCATGGCCGGGGGCGAAGCTTAGCGGCGGCCCTGCACCCGAGAACGCTAGTGTGAAACTAGCCTAAGGGGGTGATAAAGGGGGGTTTGATGTACTATCTATAGTGGGTTTTTATGTTTGGCAACTGTCACACTCTAAAAGACGCTTTTTATTGTAAAAATAGCTTTTGCATCACCACATTTTGAGAGCTATAAATTTTCCGTATTGTGACCCACAGTGTCATGTGAGGTCTTATTTTTTGCGGCACAAGTTGACGTTTTTATTGGTACCATTTTCGGGCACGTGACATTTTTTGATCGCTTTTTATTCTGATTTCTGGAATGCAGAATGAACAAAAACCAGCATTTCATGAATTTATTTATTTTGGGGGGGGTGCATTTACACCGTTCCGCGTGTGGCAAAATTGATAAAGTGGTTTTATTCTTCGGGTCAATACGATTGTACCAATACCTCATATTTTTTTTATGTTTTGGCGCTTTTATACAATAAAAACAATTTTATATAATAAATTATTTTTGCATCGTTTTATTCTGCGCGCTATAACTTTTTTTTATTTTTTCGCTGACGCTGTATGGCAGCTTGTTTTTTGAGAGACAAGATGTTTTCAGCGGTACCATGGTTATTTATATACGTCTTTTTGCGCGTTATTGCATTTTTAGTTTGGCGGTATGATAAAAAAAAGGAACAAATGCTTTAAGGGGGTTCACTAAAGGAGTTAACTAGTGGGACAGTTTTATAGAGTGGGTCGTTACAGACGCAGCTATACAAAATGTGTGTACTTTTGTTTTTTTTAGTTACAAAAAAAAAAGAATTAAGGGAATATACATATTTTTGGATTTATTTAGGGATTTTTTAAAAATTATTTTCACACTTTTTTTACTTTATTATATTGTCGCAGTGTGGGACAATATAATAAAGTGTCAGATCAGTGATCTGACAGGCACTGGAGCAGGCTCTCTCAACGCCTGCTCTCAGCAGGCACTGAGGAAGCCTCCTCCCTGCAGGACGCCGAAGGCCCCCGCGGCCATATTGGATCCGTGGGCCTGCAGGGAGGAGGCCCTCGGAACAGCGAGATCACATCGCACTGTTCCGAGGGTCTCAGGGAAGCACGCAGGGAGCCCCCTCCCTGCGCGATTCTTCCCCATGCCCCCGGTACACTGTAATCATGTTTGATCGCAGTGTGCCAGGAGTTAATGTGCCGGGGCGCCCCTGGCACATAGTGCCGGGTGTCAGCTGTGATAATCAGCTGACACCCGGCTGCAATCAGCGGTGCTCCCCCCGTGAGCGTCGCTGATGTACTATCCCATCCCCGTCATACGGGCCCGGGTACCGTGGATGGGATAGTACTTTAGATGTCAGAAAGGGGTTAAGTCATCTCCAGTTGGAATCTCAGGTCTGTTATTAGTTTTACTTACTACACAAGAATATCCTTCATTCTTATCAGCCAATTTTAACTTGGAGGTAGTTTCATGACTGTCCCGAGAAGTGGGTGCCATTGTTACATCTTCTAGACTGAAAAGGTCACTGCGAGTATGGCTTGTGTGTCCAGCAGGACTAACAGATTCACACGCTTCAACATTTCCCTCTTTGTCATGGACATTGCTGCTTACTGTTTTACTAAAGTTGGTTTGTGAAACAGTTAACTTCTCCGCTTCATTTATGCGAAAGAAGTTTCTTAAATATTCATGTTCAGTTTCTTTAGACTTTGCCTAGGAGTAAGAAAATATACAAACAAATTAGAATAAGGTAATAGGTAGTATTTACACACAGCTAATCTTATAGCTCTGTAAGACAAGTATACCTACAACTTAAACATATAGCTACAAGAAAATGCGGCTATATTTTTCAATGAAAAAAAATGAATATTTACCATGTTATTTATTTTTTAGCTTTTAGCCCAGTTTCAAACATTTAATGCCAGAAAAGGTTTTAAAAAGTCGCAAAATGATTGTGCAACGCTGTGCAAAGATTTAGCAACTTTTGCGCTTTCACACCATTTTTGGCCAGCTCTAAGTAAGTGGGTGAACAGTGGCATTCAAGACAGCACACATCAAATTCATGGTAAGCTGTGGCATGACAAGCATTACACCAGTCCTTGACTGGAGTATGATTTCTGGCGAGGGGCACACAGATATGCATGCCACTTCCAAGCCTCATCTAACTCATTAACAGTCGAGTGACTCTTAGAATCAGGAGCCTTGCAGTCCACCTCACCCCTCATGAAGACCAATGTGAAAAAAAGCCACCGGCGCCGTTCTCTAAAATTTGTTGGTGTAAAACTAACTGACTTATAGGTGGCAAAAAAACTAGACAGTCTAAAAGCACCAAATTTAATCAACAGCAGTAGACATTTTTATAAATTCAGTGACATTTAAGACAATCTAGTCTAAGGACCCATTACACACACTAGACTGTTGGTAGAACCCACCAATATCTGCAGGACAGTAGTCTAATGTGAATGTGGGCTTCCTGACTCTTCCCCAACAAATAACCGGAGAAATAAGGATGTGGCATGTTTAGTTTCAGACTGCTGAGCATTTTGTTCTTGCCATGATGATCCAATGCTGATACTTCATATATATGAAGTATACTACATAGTTGCATATTTTCATGTGTATTATTGATTTATGGAATACAATTTAAGAATGATAAACACTTTAAATACTGCAGATTGGTGCTGCGTTTCTTAGGCTACGTGCACATTGGGCTTATGTGCTCATGAGATATATGCTCACCAGTGCGGATGGATGCTGTGGCAACAGTTTACCAGAGGCAGTCATGGCACAAAGACGTACACAGTACGGTATACATTTGACCCTCAATATAAGAAAGTGCAGCATATACATACCAGGCAGACGGAGGCCATAAGACACACCTGTCTGACAAATGGGGCTTGCGATAACGTACAACAGATTCAGTTAGGTTTTCCCTGTGTAAAAGTTTGGTTATGTCAATGAACACAGTGTGCACATAAAACCCGATTAAGGCCATTGCGTACGGGTCCAAGGTGATTTTAGGGTGTGAAGGAATAGTTGTAATAAAATCTGGTTTTATCCACACAGGAGAGCAATTCCTGCAACATGTCTACAGATTGCCTCCCTGCATGATTATAAACCCTTTCCCTCACAAACGAGGTGCAGGATGAAGCTTGGAAAGTTGAACAGTGTATAATTATATATACAGTATTATATCTCCAAAAAAAACCACTTCCTTTTAAAATCAAAACCACACCCATTTTGATTTTAAGTGTTTTTTTTATTTCAGGTTTAAAGCCTTTGCAATGTCGAAATGCATCAACTCTGCCACCACAGTGATATAGAGAGAGATCTCGCTCTCTCTCTATTGTAAATTTTGAGTCACCTGTATTTTTCAGCCACTTTTGTCTTTTTATTGCAAATATTTTTTTTTTTTTTTTTGCTGGCGCTAGCGATTAGACTGTGGCTTTTTCAATATACGCCAGAATGCCTTTACATTCCATCAAGTTCCCTATCCTTTAGGGTTTCTGTCCTCATTGCCTTCTATTCGGAGTACTGAACTATTTAAATATAGGAAGAGACGGATCAGAAGAGTTAAGGCCCCGTCACACTAAGCGACTTACCAGCGATCCCGACACCAATATCAAGGTGTCAGGATCGCTAGTAAGTCGCTATGTGATCGCTGGTGAGCTGTCACACAGACAGCTTCACCAGCGATCAGCACAACGATGCTGAGCGCCCGGCATCGCTTGCCATCCCTGTAAAAAATAGAATCAAAATAAAAAATATAGTTTATTCTCACCTTCCGACGTCCCGTTCAGCCATCCTGCCTCTCTCCACGCTCCGGTCCCAGTGATCCTTTGCGAGAATGACCGCGAGATGTCACGGTCTCGAGGGATAACAAAGTCTCGCGGTCATTCGTGCAAAGGATCACTGGGACCGGAGCGTGGAGAGAGGCAGGATGGCTGGCTGAACAGGACGTCGGAAGGTGAGAATAACTATATTTTTTATTTTTTTTTTTTTACACCTGATCGCTGGTCTCCCGCCTGTCACACACAGCGATGCGTGCTGGCCAGCGGGAGACCAGCGACCAAAGAAATGTCCAGAGGTTTCTTCCAGCGATCAGCGATACCGGCAGGGGGGCCGCTCGCTGATCGCTGTCACACACAGCGATCTTGCTGGTGAGATCGCTGTTACGTCACAAAAGTTGTGACTCAGCAGCGATCTCGCTACCGAGATCGCTTAGTGTGACGGGGCCTTTATTCTTATGACAAGAAACTTGTATCTTATCTTATAAGATTTGGTAGTATAAACAGAGGTTAAGACCAGATTCAACACCTAGGGAGCATCATAGCAATGTACAAATTATTCTCATGAGAATAGGGATGAGCGAACATGCTGGGATAAGGTGTTATCTGAGCATGCTCCTGTGCTAACCGAATGTCACTATTGTGCTCTAAAAATATGATCGAGTCCCCGCGCCTGCATGTCTCGTGGCTGTTAGCCCATTACCTGCAAGTATTGCCAAATAAACAGGCAATCATTGCATGTGTTGCGGAACTCGAACAAGCCGTGTTACATGCAGCCTCAGGGACTCAAACATATTTTTCAAATATACTAAAGACACTATTAGCACAAGAGCATGCTCAGATAACGCCTTATCTGAGCATGTTTGCAGAGATTGAGCAGTATGTGAGCTTTTCCTGCTTTTGTCATACAGTTGATGAATACATGTTGTGCACAAGTGATATCCAAAAGGCTAATAAATGCCCTGACTTATGAGACACACATGGAACGTTTACCTTTTCAGAAGAAAAACCACCCATGTCCATGTAATTCTCTGATTTATCTGTTAGTTCATTGTTAAACAGGTTGGTGTCACCGATGTAACACACAGTTGGGACATTGGAACCAGAGATTTGGGCACCTTTGCTTGTTGGTGCCATTTGGCCCGTCATACTTGTTTGAAGACTATCACTGTAAAATGCACTCTCACTGTCCTTACACATTTGGAAGAATTCACTTGGCAATTTTATATTATAATCCTGTAATGAAACATTATGCAGAATTTTTTGTGCTGTTGTCAGACGTCTTACTTTATCTTATTTAATAGGATTTCTCGATTAACAGTTGATTAGTGAATTATTGAACAAAGGAATTTCTCAATTGCTTCGCTACTCTATAAAACCTGACATCACCAGCGCATGCCCAGTTACCTGGGCCTTTTCTTTCTACCAGCACCGTGAGCACCTTTGTACTCACTTCACATCCTCACGCTTCACTGATTTCTCTAGCAAAAGCACATGGGGGGTTTGCGTGTGTGGCAGGGGTGCAACATAAAAGAACGTTTGGAAACATGGATGCTAACTGCGGGAAAACAGAGCCACCTCATGCCAATTGTGGAGGTTTCATAGGTTTCTCAGTCTGAGGTTGACATGAATTGCGCTACAATTTTTTCTTATCCGATTTAAACAGATTTCAGCACACGGGAAATGCGTAGACAGCTCCATTTACAACTTTATTTCAGTACCCAGTTTTATAAACATCTGCCCTCCATTTTAATCACTTTTTTTTATTCACAGAGGTTTCTCGCATTTCTTCATGGTCACTACACTTCCTGACAGTCTGCGCCTATTTGACAGTTGTGAGTAATATATAACCTGCAAATGACTATTAAAAAGAAAGTTGTCTTATCCTCCAAAAGTGAATGTCACTAGGCGTGTGCCTTCTGTACAATAACCTTTCCACTGCCGGTGGCAAGTGTGATCTCTCTCTAGCAGCAAGCAGAGACGCAAGATCTATGATGGGGGGGACAAACTACATACAAGCATGACAGCATTGGTGGACTTTAAGCTTAGACAAGGCAAGCGATTGGATGACGGCAAGAGCAATGCATGCTGGGAAGTGAGGGAAAGGAAATGCCTGCATACTTGAGTTCTGGTAGCATACCAATGAAGAGAGAGGATGGCAAGTTGCAGAGCATGGAAATCAGAACAGTTCCTGGACTTATTAGACTGAAATGGACATGAAAAAGCAAGTGGATGGGATGTGGGGAACAAGGGCAGTACCCTATGCTTTTCTACACATTTTTATGTGAAAAACAATTACTTAAAAGCGTTACCACTTTTTAATTTTTATTTCATAAATCAATAGTACATGTGAAAATAAGCAACTTTATAATATATCTTAGTAGAAAAAAATAGCTTCGCGAACAAAATTGGTCATTATCAAAATTCTCAATTTTGATGTAGAATCTGTATTCAGTGAAGAATTACAGAGATAGGAGAGGAGAGCTGCTCCTGATAATATTAGATGTAAATGGGGGGAGCTCTGACTCCAGCTCCTCCCTCCGACATAGTTTTGTATCCTAATTAAACAAATACCCAGATACAGTATTAAGGTACACAACTCTGAAAATCTGACGTTAATATGCACACAAGCGTAGACAAAATTGAATGAAAGGAACTTACACATACTGCTAAGATCTGATTTAGATACTCCCACCGCCCCAACACGCGTTTCGGGATAGTCACTTCCTCAGGAGGCGCCTATTAAATTCACAGCACTTTATATTTGAAAATAGCACTTTATATGCTTATACTTGAAGGCACTTTTCTTTGTATATATTTTTGAGCTGTAATTGGCATATATTATGCACCCTTTACTAATATTACATCTATATCTGATGTGTATCACAAGTTGTTGCACTTTATCATTGTAAGCACTTTTGAGAGAGTATATTGTTTACATTATTTGTATGCATGCTTTTTTAGCACATCAACTTTTTTTAATATTTTTTTTTACTATTCAATATACATTTTTGCTATTCAGGAACTCATTTATTATTTAAGATGTATTAAAGGGAAGGTGCCATCCCAAAAAAAAATTTTCAGCAATTGAAAAAGTGTAAAGAATTAATGTTTACATTTTCTTAAAAAATATTATCATTTGTTTTTAATTTTGTAAAATATGAAAAATAATTTTAAAAAGTTGGCATTTCCACTTGTTAACACTAGGGGGAGCAGATACTGAAATTTGGCACAAAAACTTAGTGTACAACTAGCTCACATTACTGTCCTGCAGTAATTATGGGCATACAGTGTCCATGATGTTTGATTTTGATATATGAGCATGCCCTAAAATGGACACTGTATGGGCGGAATCTGCTGACATGGGTGTGGTGTCACTCCTCTCCTCCCCTTCTGGGTGTTTGCTAAGGGAAAAGAGAGGATGACATCTAGGAACACAATGAGCAGCCATTTTGATGGGGCCTGCAAAGTTACTGACTGTCTTTTCATGTAAAGTCTGGATCAGAACAGGTCACCAATCAGCAGAAATGTGTCCTGGATTTCTGTGGAGCAGACAAGCAGACGGTCCATCCATGTGTATAAAACACAGCGCTCTATGTACAATCCCTGGCACCGAACAGGGTGCCCCCCACAGACCAGCACACTGCTCTCCTGAAATACTCTGTGCTGCTGTCACCCTGCTCCTTCCCCCATACATCTCCCTCTGTGACCCCCCATAGACCAGCACACTGCTCTCCTGAAATACTCTGTGCTGCTGTCACCCTGCTCCTTCCTCCATATATCAGGCCCCTGTCGCCTCGCTTTCACACATCGCCAGGACAGGATCTGAGGAGAAGAATGGGGTCTTCGGTCACAGAGGATGGCAGGCAGCAAGGATTCTGGGAGAAGGGTGACAGCAGCACAGAGTATTTCAGGAGAGCAGTGTACTGGTCTATGGGGGGCACAGAGGGAGATATATGGTGGAGGGAGCAGGGTGACAGCAGCAGAGTATTTCAGGAGAGCAGTGTGCTGGTCTATGGGGGGCACAGAGGGAGATATATGGTGGAGGAGCAGGGTGACAGCAGCACAGAGTATTTCAGAAGAGCAGTGCGCTGGTCTATGCGGGGCACAGAGGGAGATGTATGGGGGAGGAGCAGGGTGACAGCAGCACAGAGTATTTCATGAGAGCAGTGCGCTGGTCTATGGGGGGCACAGAGGGAGATATATGGGGGAGGAGCAGGGAGACAGAAGCACAGAAATCCAGGAAACATTTCTGCTGATTGATGGCCTGTTCTGATCCAGACTGCATGCAAAGACCCCATTCCCCTCCTCAGATTCTGTCCTGGCGATGTGTGAAAGCGAGGCGACAGGCGCAGTCCGGGGTGACACTGGGAAGCAGGATGGGGTGAAATGGAGCCATACAGTAACGATAAAAATGAGACCCCTCTCTTCAGCTGCCTCCCCAGCCCTCCCCTGACTGCACCTATTACCCCTGACCCGTGTGTAGGTGCTCAGCCAGAACCACCCCAGAATGGGTCCCCTTTTAGCAGATCACAAATAATACCTCCATATACTTCACACACAATGCCGCCATATAGATCATACACAATACCACCATGTAGATCACACATAAAACCAGCAGGGTGACAGCAGCACAGAGTATTTCAGGAGAGCAGTATCACACGGCAGAGAATTAGATACACGGCTCAGCAGACAGGATCACACAGGAGAGGATTAGATACACGGCTCAGCAGACAGTATGACACAGGAGAGGATTAGATACATGGTTCAGCAGTCGGTATCACACAGGAGAGGATTAGATACACGGTTCAGCAGTCAGTATCACACAGGAAAGGATTAGATACACGGCTCAGCAGTCAGTATCACACAGGATAGGATTAGATACACGGCTCAGCAGGCAGTATCACACAGGAGAGGATTAGATACACGGCTCAGCAGGCAGTATCACACAGGAGAGGATTAGATACACGGCTCAGCAGGCAGTATCACACAGGAGAGAATTAGATACACGGCTCAGCAGGCAGTATCACAGGAGACAGTATTACAGATATGCCCACACTGGTGAAACTTCCAGCCCCCCCTCCCAATTATACACTAGACTATGGGCTGTATATGTCACTGTCCTCAGACAGCCATAAAAGCTCTCATAAAAGCAAAGGTGTCAGATTACCGGAGATCACTGGGGCTGTGTGTGAGTAAGGAGGCGGAGACAGAGCAGGAGGACAGTGGAGCTGGAGCAGGAAGCACGGTGCAGAAAGTGGAGCTGGAGCAGGAAGCACGGTGCAGAAAGTGGAGCTCAGCAGATAGCACTGGGCTACAGTAAAATGGCGCCCAGCCACACCTACAGCAGTGAATGGTGCAGCCCACAGGGGCGTGCCCAGTTCACTGCTAATGAGGCTGCATGGTGGGGTCGGGAGCCGACCGCAGTCTCCTATGTCCAGGGACGGCCATATTTGCAGACTGTATGAGTCCTCCACAGATCTGCAAATCAAGATGGCAGCGCCCAGTGGCTACATTAAAACATTATTACAAACAAACCATAAATCCTAGTTAGTACAACATTTGCTGAAACAACATGTTTTGTTACTTATTCTTTTTTTGGCAAATTATATAAAATTGCGGCACCTTCCCTTTAAGGTCTCCCTAGACTGTTATTAGGTTTGCGGCCTCTGCTTTAGCATGAGCACACATTGTTCTAAATTTATGATAATTTTTAATGCTTAAATAAAGATTAATTTTTTATTTGGCATTTAAGCTCTGTTTTCTGAGGTTGAATAGTATTGTATCCGTAGTAACTGCCACATCCTCTCAGTAATGGGGGGAGCCAGCTTCACCGAATACAGATTTGATCTCAGAATGAGAGGATAATGACTAATCAACTTGCCAGAGAAATTTTTCTGATAAGATGCATTGCAAAGTTGCTGATTTTCAAGTGTACTATTGATTTATGAAATAAAAATGAGTTACTCTTAGTAAATGTTATACAAAATAAAAATGTATAGAAAAGCATATAGTGTGCTGCCATTGTTCCCCACATCCCATCCATGTAACCAGTTGCCTTTGACGCACATATTAGTCTAGAGACTGTCTTGATTTTCATTCTCTGCAACTTACCATCTTCTCTCTTATTACTGAAATAAAAATTAAAATGGCGGTTCCACTTTAAATTTGACAATTCTGGGGCGAGAGGATAAAATAATCAATTACTCTTCTATACACTGGTCTCAGTGGATACAAGCTATCGAATAATTAGTTGTCCACACTTAAGAGAACTGCATGGACTAAACAGATCATCTTCTCAACATTTCCTCATCCCAAGAGACAGATGATAACTTATAACAACTCTGCAATATTATGTGTTTCCTTAACCAAAAAACGATAATGCAGAAGTTTGCTTCCAGGCCCCATACATACAGTAGCATTTCCTGTGACAGGGAACTGATCAAGTCAGCAGCACGTGTTTTCCCACCACCCATAAAAAAAAAAAAAAGATTAACAATTAATCATCCAGGTCTTCAATTCTACATTAAATTACTTTACTGCAACTTATCCAGGCTGAAAATTGTGAGCACATTAACATTTAATCTGTTCAATACATCAGGACTATGTTAAGCTATACTTCTTGGTATAGAAGGAAGAGTTACATCTTGAAAACTCACATTATCACTGTTTCCCGATTTAGCTGGAGCTTCAATGCGAAGAGCTTCAGATTTTTTCCCCATAGGCAATATTACATTGGTATTCGTTGTAGAAGAAGCATTATCAGACTCCCTTATTTCATAAAACTCAAAAGGATCAAGGACAGTGTTGATAGAAACATATTTTGCAGGATTGCTGTGTTCCACCACTTTCCGTGAATTGCAGTGTATCTGTTTCTTGGATTTACTATAGAATAAAGCTATCCACATATGCAGGATGATTTTTACATCTTCGACTTTCTCTTTTAAATGGGGGTTCCATGGTCTAAAAATAGAGATGCAAACAAATACATATGACAAATATGATATAGGCTATAATAAATCTATTCATGGTGTCCTAGGGGCTCGACTATGTCCCTCCTCTCAAGCCATGTATAGCAGCAGGACAACTCGCAGCCGCATCCCCCCGCTGCAGTAGGACTGAACAACACTCGCCTCCCCCCAACCACTTTTTTTTTTTCACCACACGTTACTGGTTGGTTACCTTTAGCTAAAAAAAGGTTGCATTAATAGTCTACAATTTTATTCCTTGAATTAGTTTTCAGACCCCCTGATCAAAATTATGTTTACTAAATACCCTTATTATTATTACCTTCATGCATTATTTGCAGTATATTTTTTACTTTTTAGTTCAGGATATTTGTGTTTTTGCTTTTTGTTTTCTCTGGTTAATGGTCATGTGTTAATATGCACTTACATTGTGCATACACATTAACTTACTTTTCTCAGTTCAGATTTGTTTTTTATTCATTTCATTGTGCATTCAGTGCATATAGGGGTGTGACCGCCCTCTTTCTGAGCTGGGAAAGCCATCCAGTCTGGCCTAAGCTGTTACTAGTGGTTCAGCCGCTCGACCCTTATTCACATTCACGCCACTTGGCAAGTGAAAAGGTTTTAAATACTAGAGTAGGGACTGTCCCACAAGGGTTGCCGTGACGTGGCGGGATGGCTTGTACATTATTTTGATCAAAATTATGTTTACTAAATACCCTTATTATTATTATTATTACCTTTATGCATTATTTGCAGTATATTTTTTACTTTTTAGTTCAGGATATTTGTGTTTTTTGCTTTTTGTTAGACCCCCTGATATGTAGTTTCAGATGAGAGTATGCCCAGATAACACTCCAATATAAAAATTAGGTCTGAGTGAGTCTATTACTGCTAATATTTATGTGAATAACAGGAAGTAGGAGTCTAATATCAGGGCTAGTGTCCACTGTTCTAATTGCAGGATACAAGCTACATTGGAAAACCCACTGAAATTTTATATAAAGCAAGCAAACAGGTTACTGCAATGCAACAAATACTGAGTTGAATGATCACTATTAAGAACATACCATATATTACACATCTATATCCACTATATATTTATAATAGCAATTTATAGATAATATATTCATAATATGTATATTTATTACACACTGTATTTTAAAATGGAGTGTGTATATATGCACCTACCTTCCTTCCATTAATACAACTCACCTGCTTTCCCTAAACCTGCTTTACTCACATGTGTATGCAGCGCCACTGAGCTGAACATCGCGTATCGAAAGAGTTATGAGTAGTGATGAGCAAACGTGCTGGAAAAAGGCATTATCCGAGCATGCTCGTGTGCCAACAGAGTGACTTTGGCGTGCTCGAAAAATATGTTCGAGTCCCCCCACATGCATGTCTCGTGGCTGAAGCAGGGACTGCCTAACAGTCATGCAAACCCTGCCGCAAGACATGCAGGCCCAGAGCTGTGAACATAGTTTTTGGGCGCGCGAAAGTCACTCGGTTAGCACCCGAGCATGCTCGGATAACATCTTATCAGAGCATGTTCAGTCATCACTAGTTTTCAGCTAAGTGGTTAGACAGACAGGAAATCCAGATGGGCTGCCATGGCAGTTAATCACCTGAAGGTCCCATGTCTGCCATGTTTGTGTTCCTATGAAACAAGGCTTCATATGAGACTGCCAAATTGACACCACACAATACATAAGAACTGGAGTGTACTACACTTGCTATAAAGTGACTGCAGTACAAGTCCTAAAAGACGTTATAAAAACAGTTTAAGGAACATAAACACAAAATAGGTAAAATAAGTAACATTGCAGTTTTTCGCACAATGGGATAAAATGCAATTAATGTTGGAAGTATCCTAAAATACAAATAAAATTTACAGCTTCCTTTGTAAAAAAAAAAAAAAAAAAAACTCTCATAAAAGGTTATTGGTCTCAGAACATGACACAAAAAAACTAAAAACAAAATCATTAATCTTTCTGAGCTGCAAAATAAAGTTATCAGATCATTTCTACGTCATTTTCAATATCAATACAAATAAAAATACCTGCACAAAGAGATGTTAAAAAAAAGCCACTAAAAATGAAATTAGGGCCCTGTTCACACTGCATGTATACAGAAGGCGCCCCTGATGAGAGCCATAAAGTGCGATGATACAAGACAAGTTTAAATGGATTCAATTTGCGCTTTGTCTGATTTTTCAGATTGGTATAAGAACAGTCTATTACAGTTTTGTGACCACCTGAAAAAATGGAAACTGCCAAGAAAAAAAGCACAAAAGAACTACACTTAAACTCTTTTTGTGTCATTACACTCCATCTCCACTGGGGATCGTACCTGAATCCCGTATTTGATAATTCATACAGAACTCCCCAGATGCACTACACAAACATAGTGTGAACAGAACCTAACATTTCAAAATTTAGGAGCTTTCAGTTGAGTTCAAGGGTATGTGCACACATTGCAGATGATCCTCGGCAGATCCGCAAATGTGTGACCAACCAGTATAATTCAAAAGGAAAAAAAAAAAAGCTGTGCACAGGCTGCGGAAAATCCGCAGCGGTTTATTTTCCGCATGTCAAATCTTTTTGCGTATCCACATGCGCTTTACACCCATTGAATTAATGAAATCGGCAGGGGTAAAAACGTATGCCAATTCAAAACGAATCCACATTAAATCTGCACAAAAAATGCACAAAATCCGCAACAAAACCCACAGATTTTTACCTGCGTTTTCTGCCAAGAGATGCAGATTCCGTGCAGAAAATTCTGCAGGCAAATCTGCAACGTGTGCACATACCCCAACATTGGAAATAAAACTGTGTACTCAATACATTTGTCTATAGCTATTGTTCTGGCACTCTAGCAGTATCAATTACTTCATATTGACAAATAAAAAACTGACAACGTGTGCAATAGAGAGCAATACATATGCTAAATGAATCATGTCAGGCTGGTTCAACTCGCCCTAAAAACAGAATAAGTGTATATTATTACACATCACATACTTACCCATGAAGGGCACGATTTATTGTTTTTTCTAAAGGATCACTAGTAAACTTGCTGTCAAGGTCAAAATTGTAGTTTGGTTCCCAGTGAACAGTAATTACAACATTGTCCTGGAGCTTCGACACTCCCCTCTGTTTGTTACCAGTCAATAGGGACTCACTTCCACCAGTAAATACAACCTCTTCTGAAAGACCATTTACTGACGACTCAGGAACCACATCAGCCGATGTAGTGGAATCGGGGACACCTTGAATGGCACGCTCATTCGTTTCTTTTGTAGATTTGCCTGGAATGATCCCTAGAGGAAGCTGAGAGTAAGAATGCTCTAAGCAAATTTTGCTTGTGGCATTATACCGCGCTTTAGCCTTGGCAGCAGCAATGTGAGCTTTCTGTGATATTTGCTTTTCACCAGATTCAAAACGTTTCTGTGATGCAATGCTGCGAGGAGAGACATTAAAGCCATTTTTAGGCTTATCACCTTCCATTGTATTTTCAGGCTCAGTGTATGCCGTGGTAGACGGAGCTGGAGGACTAAAATCCTTTGCTGGAGGCTCTTCAGTACTTACAGGGTCATCTCTACGTGCTGGCTCATCAACCAGTACGTCAGGGGCAGATGCCACATTCACACTTTGTAAGTAAGGAATATTGGTGGAGCCAAATGAGTTTAGGGCCAAGTCAGCCAGCAGATTAAGGGCATGCGATTCATACATGCTTATTCTTTTCTCTATTATATTGTCTTCAGAGATCTCAGGAGGAGAAGGCCATTTTGGGGCATCTTTTAGGCTTTCACTAGATTTTCCAGATGTGTTGATCTGCTCAACTGTAGTTGTCTTTTTCTCTTCACTCCTTTTCTTGGCTCTCCCAGTGCTTCCATATTTTCGCTCACTTATCTTTTTTAAGCTTTCAGACTTGTTTATAACCTCTGCTGCCACAATTGTGTTGCCTGTACCAAAAAAGAATCTAGATGAAGTAGTGTCCACAATAATACATTACCTAGTAATCTAGGGTCCTCTCTGTGTAACTATTTAAAAGCTGCAATGCTACTTAACCCAGAATCTAAAGGGTTAAACTGAGATCACAGGTGGGTGTCCATAGTTTAAACACATTCAGCACCCTCCTGAGATCACTTTCTACACTTGTGCATGACGTTCAAGTTGAAGAGTTGAGGTGCAGCAGACAGGTTTTCAATCCCGTATATGATATACAATGCAACGCTCTGCAAGCTCAGTATTATTTGTGCAGCAATGCAATCACAAATGGTGGAGAATGCATCGCTATACACTGTTGTTACAGCCTACTTCTATATTTTGAAAGCTTGGCCACCAAATAGTTTGATGAAAGTCAACACCGAAAACGTTCACACAAAATCTGATGCGCCAGTTGTAAAAATAACGCAGTTGATTACATACATTATATAGAGACACATATGCATGTTTTTCCTCAATATGTGACATGAAATCAGAATAAACCTTTCCCGTTTTAGGTCAATTAAAATTACCATAATTATCAATGAGAGTGAGTGAGTGACAGAGAGAGACAGAGACAGCGAGAGAAAGAAAGAAAGAAAGAAAGAAAAAGAAAGAAAGATAAAAAGAAAGAAAAAGAAAGAAACTAAGAGCAAGAAAGAGAAAGTTTTTTTTAAAGCAATTTTTCTTACTGCAAAGTCAAAAGTTTACATACACTGAGGCTATGTGCATACGTTCGGAATTGCAGCGGAAATTTCCGCCGCAACTCCCTGCCGCGGGAAATACGCATGCGGAATTGGCATGCATATTCCCGCTAAACAATAGCGTTTTGCAAGCGTAATTAGCTTGCAGAATGCTAGTGTTTTCCAAGTGATCTGTAGCATCGCTTGGAAAACTGATTGACAGGTTGGTTACACTTGTGTTACATAGTGTCTTCCGACAGCCCCCGATCTCCTCATCGGCGCTTCCGGCATCTTCCGGTCCCAGTGATGCTTTGCGCGAAAGACCTTTGTGACGTCACGTTCGCGAGAGTGCGACGTCATCTCAGGTGATTCGCGCAAAGCATCACTGGGACCGGAAGATGCTGGCAGCGTGGCGGACAGGCAGGAAGGCTCCAGCAGCCGTCAGAAGGTGAGAATATCACTATTTTTTATTTTTATTCTATTTTTTACAGGATTATGGTACCCAGGGCCTGGAGGATTGTCTCCTCTCCTCCAGACCCTGGGTATCATCCACACATGAAGTGCTCACTTTAGGCATGGTGGGCATAGCCACATGCGTAAAGTGAGCGTTTCAATGCAATCCTATGGGTGCGGAATCGCCGCGATTCCGCACAAAGAATGAACATGCTGCGTATTTTTCTGCTAAGTGATTCCGCAGCAGAAAAATCTGCAGCATTAGCACAGCAATGTGGAATCCCATAGGAATACATGGATGTGTTTTTGCAGCGAATAAACGTCACAAAAATGCTAAAAGTATTAAGTTACGTACCGGTAACGGTATTTTTCGGAAGCCCATGACAGCACCACGAGAGAGGGGATCCGCCCTTTAGGAACAGGAAACCTACAGATACAAAAAGGGCGGCACCTCTCCCACGCATCAGTTGGTTTACAGAGCTTGAGAGGCTACCATGGTTAGTACACAACATATATATACAACCAATCTACCCTATATAGCAGAAACATTTTCTTCTTTTTTTTTTTTTTTTTTTACACCATCTCCCACATACCGTAAATTGTGGACAATCTTCTAAAGGAGTGCACCCCTATATGTGAACAAGGGAGGGAACTAAGGGTGCTGTCATGGGCTTCCGAAAAATACCGTTACCGGTACGTAACTTAATACTTTATTCGGACTCCCATGACAGCACCACGAGAGAATTACAGAGATGTAAACTAACTTAGGGCGGGACTACAGCCTGCAGCACCCTTAGCCCGAAGGTGAGATCTGAAGAGGCACCCATATCTAATCGATAGTGGTTAAAAAAAGGTGGAAGGAGATGACCAGGTGGCCGCCTTACATATCTGATCAATTGACACTCCAGATCTTTCTGCCCAAGACGATGCCATGGCACGAGTGGAATGCGTCCTCAGGTTCTGCGGAGCCGGACCTCCACCTGCTGTGTAGGCAAGAGAGATAGCCTCCCTAATCCACCTCGCTAATGTGCGTTTTGATACTCTACAACCTTTCCTGGGACCTTGGAAGGATAGGAATAATGCATTCTCCTTCTTCCAAGGATCCGTGGCTGCTAAATATTTAAGTAAGCATCTCCTAATATCTAATGCCTGAAGTTTTTGCTCCTTAGGGTTGGTCGGATTAGGGAGGAAGGAAGGCAGAACTATCTCTTGTGTCCTGTGAAATTGTGATGCTACCTTGGGAAGGTATGCTGGATCTGGCCTTAGGATTACTCTATCCTGTAAGAACTCTGTGTAAGGGGGCAATCTGGAAAGTGCCTGTATGTCGCTCACTCTACGTGCGGATGTTATCGCCACCAGAAAAGCTGCCTTAAGAGATATAATCTTTAATGAGGCCGAATCCAGAGGTTCAAATGGTCTGTCAAGGCCGTAAGGACTAAATTTAAGTCCCAAGGTACACATCTGTCTTTGTGTATGGGTCTCGATCTAGCCGCTGCTTTGATGAACCTTGCTACCCAATAGTTATTGGCAATATCACATGCAAACAAGGCCCCTAAGGCTGAAACTTGTACTTTTAATGTACTTGTGGAGAGACCCAATTCGAGACCCTTCTGGAGAAATTCCAGAATATGTTTCGTGGGAATTCCGTCTCTGGCGTCAAACTGAAAGGTGGACAGGAATCGCTTCCAGGTTCTAGCATAAATGTTAGTGGTAGTCAATTTCCTGCTTTTTAGGAGGGTATCAATTAACTTGTTGGAGAACCCTATATCCTCTAACAGTGACCTTTCAAAGACCACGCCGTCAAATGGAGTCTCGCTACTTGTGGGTGGCTGACTGGCCCCTGGTAGAGGAGATCTGGAAGGTTCGGCAGCACCCAGGGATCGCATACAGACATGGTCCTCAACCACGCGAACCAGGTCCTCCTGGGCCAAAAGGGGGCAATTAATATAACTCTTGCCCGATCTTCCCTGATCTTCCTTACTACCAGAGGTAGAAGATTTAATGGCGGGAAGGCGTATGCCAGAGAGAAGTTCCATCTTATCAGGATGGCGTCCACTGCCAGTGGATTTTCCCTGGGATTCAGAGAACAGAACGATTTTTCTTTTCTGTTTTCTCTGGTGGCAAAGAGGTCTACCTCTGGCCGACCCCATCTGCGGACAATCTGGTGGTAAATATCCCTGTTCAAAGCCCATTCTCCTTGCTTTAGAGTCTTGCGGCTTAGAAAGTCTGCCTTTACGTTGTCCTTTCCTCTGATGTGGAGCGCCGTCAAAGATAGAAAACTTCCCTCTGCTATTTGAAGGAGACGTTCTGTTGTCCGCATCAGGGCGTCGGAGCGGGTTCCACCTTGGCTACCGCTACCTGGTTGTCCGAGAGTATCCTCACGTGATGGCCCTGTAGGTACATAATGAGTTTTTTGACTGCCTGCTCTATCGCCAGTAGCTCTCTTTGGTTGGATGAGATCTCCGTATCCGAATCCCACTGTCCCTGTACCACTATGTCCCCCATATGGGCCCCCCAACCGAAGGGACTAGCGTCTGTGGTTATAACACGGGTTATCTGCGTTATCCAGGGCACCCCTGAGGCTAGGTTCTTATCATCGAGCCACCATCTAAGCGATGTGACAGTCGAGGGGCTTAGCAACAGTTGACCTTGTAAGGAGTGTCTTAAGGCCCTGCTATTAAATAGGACATCCTTCTGAAGGGCTCTAGTATGGAATTGTGCCCACCTAACTGCTGGGATGCATGAGGTTAGAGATCCCAACAGGGACATGGCCTGTCTGAGGGTCATAGAAGGATTATCAACCGCCCGAAGAACCTGCTGCTGTATCTTTTGCATTTTATCCAATGGCAACAGACACTGCTGAGTTTCTGAATTTAATAGTAAGCCTAGAAACTTTTGTATTTTTGAGGGCTGGAGTCGGGATTTCTCGTAGTTTAATATCCATCCGAGGTTTCCTAACCTGGACTTAGCTCTTTCTATCTGGGATGTACAATGGCCCACTGATTTTCCCACAATTAAAAAATCATCCAAATATGGAACAATCAGGATGTCCACTTCCCGTAAATGCGCCATCACTTCGGCCACTATTTTTGTAAATACCCGGGGCGCTGCTGAGAGACCAAAGGGAAGGGCTCTATATTGATAATGACGGACTGTGCCGTCTATTGAAACCGCCACCCTCAGGAACTGCTGGAAGTCTGCATGGATAGGTACATGATAGTACGCATCTTTCAAATCTATGACTGCCATAAAACACCCTTTAAACAATATTTTTATTGTCGTATTGATGGATTCCATCTTAAAAGTACGGTTTACCAAAAACTTATTAAGGAAACGTAAGTTAATGATCGTTCTAAATGTCTTATCAGGTTTTTGGATCAGGAATAAGGGAGAGTAGAACCCTCTTCCTCTCTCAGCTTCTGGAACCTCTATCAGGACGTTTTTCTGGCATAGGCTCAAGACCTCCGCTTCTAAAGCTGTTTGTTCGAGGGGTGAAGATCTTAACGGAGTAGATTTAAAGGTATCCCGCGGACCTGGGTAAACTCCAATCTAAGCCCGGTGGATATTACATTGCGCACCCAGTCACTATTTGTAATTTGTGACCATGCCGGAAGAAAGGGTGATAGTCTACCTCCCACGGGAATTGCTAGTCATTGATCTTGTCTCTTTTGATCTCTAGACGAGCGTCCAAACATGTAGCCCGTACCTCTTCTCCTTCTATCTTCCCATCTGGGACGGTCTCTAGTAGGCGAAGAATTGCGCCTTCTCCCCAGACGGAATCTCCTTCTACCAAATGGGCGTCGGTAGGATGTAGGCCAGAGATTTGGAAATTTTTTCTTGTCGTCCCCAGCCTTCTCAAGCAGTTCGTCCAGGACTGCGCCGAACAAATATTCCCCCTCACACGGAATAGTACAAAGCTTCGCCCTGGTTTGAATGTCTCCCTGCCAGCACTTTAGCCACAGGGCTCTATGAGCCGCATTAGAGAGACCTGCTGCTCTGGCTGCCATTCTTACTGCATCCGCCGAGGCATCTGCAAGGAAGGCTGCTCCCTCTTGGATTGTTGGTAGGGCCCCAAGAATTGTTTGTCTTGACGTACCCTGTTTTAATTGTGACTCCAACTGGTCCAACCAGACCATCATGGACCTGGCTGTGCATGTTGACGCCACTGCTGGTCTTAAGGAACCGGCTGCCATCTCCCAAGTATTCTTAAGGAAGGTGTCTGCCTTCCTGTCTAGGGGATCTTTAAGGGATCCCATATCCTCAAAGGGCAGCGAGGATCTTTTCGATGCCTTTGCAATGGCCGCATCTAATTTGGGGGCCTTGTCCCAAGTATTTACTGCCGGATCATCGAAGGGATATCTGCGTTTGAGGGCTGGTGGTAGCGACCCTCTTTTATCCGGTCTTTTCCACTCTCTGTGGATTAGATCTTGGATTTTCTGATTTAACGGGAAGACTCTATGCTTCCTCTGCTCCAGCCCCCTGAACATGACATCCTGCATGGATAATTGGGGCTTAGGCTCCTCTACTTCCATTGTCCCTCTGACTGCTTTGACCAGCTTGTCTACCCGGTCAAGAGGCAGACAAAACCGCCCAGAGTCCTCTTCTCCTGAGGAGGACGAGGGAGATGAAGCCTGGGAGTCTCTACTTCTCCTCCATTCTGTTGAGGAATCGGACTCCACCGGGACCCCGCCCTTTATAGTTTCCCGCTGGGACAGTGACTTTAGGGTTTCATTCATTTCCGCCCTAACAATGTCTCTCAAACTCGCTGCTACTGCGGGCGACTCTTCCGCCACTGTCTGCTGAATACAGGGGGGGCACAATCTTTTAGGGCATGAGTCCGGTAATGGGCATGCACAGAGTGCGCATTCCCTGTGTTTAGCCTTACTTGAAGCCTTCTTCCCCGGAGGATGAGGGGGGTTCTTCTCAGACGATGCTCCTGTCTGCTTAGAGGAGCTTTTATGGCTGGACTGATCACTTCGTCCCGCACGTTCGCTGCCACGTGACTCTTTCTTTTTCTGCTTGACCTGCCGAAGGTCATCCAGGGGCGGCAGGGATGTTTGTCGCTGCTGCCGTCGTTGCTGCTGTTGCCGCCGCTGCTGCTCGCTCTCCATTACTGCTCGCAATAATGTGGCCAAGGCAAGGCACCCTGCCAGGGTCCTGCCTTTATACCCCTCCTCCGGACAGCAGTATGCGTGCCGCGCCCCTCCCCCCCTAACCGGGCCCCCTTCCCCAGCTGGCGCCGCACCCGGTCGGAGAGCCGACGCTCATCGGCGTTTGCGATGGGCGCCGCCATCTTGTTTTTCTCGCGCATGCGCAGTGGCGCCGCCGACCCGGAAGCACCTCCTCCGGCCGCCCCCTGACGTCACCGCGACCCCGCCTGACCGGAGGTCACGCGGGACGCCCTGGAGCTTCGGAATACTGCGCTCCCCGGTCGCAGCCTCCCCCGCAGCGCGCCGGCCACCGCACTAGCGCCGCCGGATCCGGGGGCCCCCGGGGGGGAATATACTCACCGGCGGCGGCATTTATTCTGGAGTCGGACATCCTCCGGACGCCGCTCCCTGCTGACTACGCCACCGCCGTGCTACCCATCCTGGGCCACCGTGGCGTCTTCCAGGGATCCGCACCAGGCCGAGGTAGGAGACCCCCCCGCTACCTGTATCGGCCGGCCGGCCTGGGATCCTGGTCTTCTGTAGGATCCCGTCCCTTCAGGAACAGGAAACCAACTGATGCGTGGGAGAGGTGCCGCCCTTTTTGTATCTGTAGGTTTCCTGTTCCTAAAGGGCGGATCCCCTCTCTCGTGGTGCTGTCATGGGAGTCCGAATAAAAACGCAATGTGTGCACACAGCCTAAGATTACTATGCCTATAAAACAATTCTGGACTGCCCATGATGTCATGTGTTTGGAAACTTCTGGCACCTTGGAAGCTTTGTGTTTTTTGGCAACATCTGAGTTAGAGACACACCTGTGGATGTATTTTAATGCACACGTGAAACACACTGCCTCTTTGAGTAGCATCATGGGAAGTCTAAAGAAAATCAGCCAAGATATCAAGAAGAGAATTGTGGACTTGTACAAGTCTGGTTCATCCTTGGGTACAATCTCAAAATACCTGAAGGTGTCTTGTGTATAATTGCTTGTACAGATGAACAAGTACAAACAAGATGGGAATGTCCAGCTCCAGCCATCATACCGCTCAGGAAGGAGACGGGTTTTGTATCCCAGAGATGAACGTGATTTGGTCCAACATGTTCATATCAACTCAAGGACAAAAACAGAAGACCTTGTGAAGATGATGGCGGAAGTTGGTGAGATTGTGTCAATATCCATATGAAGTGAGTACTGTATCTACATGAGCTGAAAGGCCACTGACAGGAAGAAGACATGACACCAAAAGAAACATAAAAAGCCGGATTAATGTTTGCAAATGCACACAAAAACAAAATACCATATATACTCGTGTATAAGCCGACCCCCCCCCCGACCCCGACGTACGTTTCGATGTATTAACCTTCCTCATGCCCCCTGAGGAAGGTTAATACATCGAAACGTACGTCGGGGACTGCTTTTCCTGCCCTCCCCATTGGACACATGACGGGTAATTATATATTAGTGATGCACTGTCTGTTGACTTAAAATCACTTTATATGTTTTTGCCACATGGCTATATATAACCACTATTCTCCAGTCTCTTAACATACCGCTGCATCTGGTGCTCCACCTGTTTCTATTAATATCATTAGGTCTCATTTTCTATATACTACATATGGGAGAGCTACAGATGCTGAGGTTTTGCATTATGCTCATTACTTCTTTGGACCATGCAGCTTATTGAGACTGTTTTGATTAGTGGCAGTATATATATATATATTTTCTGTCCCGCATGCGCCAATTGAGATGGTAGTGTATGCTACTTTTTAGGGTATTTAGGTCACTTTAAACTATATGTACCTCCTTTACATATTGTTTGCTTACTAATGTACTATATATGTCGTTCTGTTGCTCAATTGACATTTGTCATTTTTTTATGACGAATAAAGTTTGGTACTTTTGTAAATTAGCTTAGACTCTAATTTCTCCAGTTTTTTCATGATTTATTAATGAGTCGCTGCTGTCATGCAATTTTGTTTCCTTTTGTGGAAATGTGGTAATTAATTTTGCCACCATAGTAAATTAATTATGGTTTGGAGACTTGTCATATTATTTATAATGGGGAAACAGTGTGTGCGTATCAAGCCCCGCCCCTAATTATGAGGTCACAATGGTTGCCATTGCGACGCTGATGTCATCATAGTTTGCAAGCCCCGCCGCTCATTATGATGTCATAATGGTTGACTATGGGATGGAGGATGTGTGATGGGTATATGGCAAAGAAATGGGCTGAAAATCTCAGCTTATACGCGAGTATATACAGTACCTTAATTCTTGTAGACATGCCCTGTGGTCTGATGAAACTAAAATTGAAATTTTGGGGCATAATGACCATCGTTACATTTGGAGGAAAAAGAGAAAAGTTTGGAAGCCTAAGAACACCATCCCAACTTTGAAACACGGTGGAGGAAGCATCACGTTGTGGAGTTGTTTTGCTGCAGGAGGTACTGGTGCACTTCACAAAATAGATGGCATCATGAGAAAAGATTATGTGGCAATACTGAAGCAACATCTCAAGACATCAGCCAGGAAGTTAAAGTTTGGGGGGAAATGGGTCTTCCAAATGAACAATCACATGAAGAATACTGCCAAAATGGTATAGTGGCTTCAGGATAACAAAGTCAATGTTTTGGAGTGGCCTTCACAAAGAACTGATCACAATCCTATTGAAAATTTATGGGCAAAGATGAAAAGCGAGCAAAGCGACCAAAAAACCTGGATCAGTTACATCAGTTTTGTCAGGAGGAATGGGCCCAAATTCTGACCAACTATTGTGAGAAGCTTGTGGAAGGATATCCCAAACATTTGACCCAACTCATTCAGTTTAAGGGCAATGGTACCAAATACTAATGAAATGTAATTAAACTTTTGACTTTGCAGTAAGTAATAAAAATGTCTTAAAATATTCTCTATCATTCCAGCATTTGGCAAATAATAATTATGGTAAACTTTTTTTTGCATGACAATTTTTGAGTGCCAAAGTTTCTACTGTATCTTCTATATGTCTATATTAAACACACACACACACACCTTTTTTCTTAACAGGTACTGAAATATGTCCCCCAACACAATCGGATAAATAAAGACAAAGTGGCTAACCCTTTTAACATTGCACAGCAGGATATGGTGAAGTCAAGGAACAACAGTCTATTCAAACGTTCAGATTTTATTTTAGTTAGAATATACTAGGCTTTGCTATTTCTACAATACTGTTCAACTCAAATATATAGATGTTAAATTTTAAAAAAAATATGGGAAAGGTGCTGTCTCACAGTTGCAAGCTATCCACAGATGAAAGTGCTCTCATTCTCGTAATCAATGGAGAGCCAAGCAATCTCATACGTCTCACTCATGCTTTTGATAAAAGTTTGCAATTGTGCTGCAAAAATTATTTGTTTTTCCTCCTTACCTGGATCAGACATTTTCCGTTTTGATCGCCTGTCAGGCACAACCAAGTGCTGTTCAGGTGAAAAAGCTTTTTGGACTTTTCTCTTTATGGCTCTAGTTTCTGCAGTCAAGATTTTCTTCTTCTCATTCTCAGTATTGCCTGGAGTAATCTTTTCACTTGTCTGGATTTTCTCATGTTGTATAAAAGCAGCTGACAAAACTTCAGCTCCTAGAAATAAAGTGATGTGTTGGTTTTATTTAAAAAGTCTACACAGTAAAGCCTAAAAAAGAAAACCGATCACCTTGGAAAACACAATTTACCTGCAAATATAGGGTTAATGTGCAGGTAATAGTGTTACAGTGCTTCCCGTCTGCCTTTCTGGAAGTGCAGCTACTGAGAGAAAAACGTATTTCCTCACGGGATCTGCTGGCTTTCAAACATAGCGTTAAGAGCAGAGTGTCTACAGTTGCCACTCCCTATATAATAAGTACACCCAGACACTGATTGACAGCTCAATGATTCGATACATTGCAATGCTAGCTGTAAAAGTGCCACAGTGTGCCCACAGTGCTCCATGCACACCCTCAAGGTTGAAAGCCGGGGCTTAACTACACTCATTTAATCCCAGTAGTCACAACTTTGGCCAGGCAGCATTTTAACTCTATATCCGCAGGTATATTGTATTCTGAGGAGACAGGTTCGCTTTAGACAAAGATTTGATATTTTTTTTAACAAATAAATGCAGAAAAGTTATTACGGATTTGGGCTCAAACTGAAGACACGGCATTGGACAGCACACGGATACAAAAGATTGAGGTAGAAAGTAAGTGCAGTAGTACACACATGGCATACCAGGGTTAAATTTTGCATCATATGCAAATCAAATTACCAACCTCTTTTTCTCCTTTGAGGATAAGGAACATTAGCAAGTTTTACAGTAGCTTCACTTGAAGAACCAATCGGTTTCTTGCCCTCAGAGAGAAGCCGCCTTCTTTTGTTTGAACTACGATTCTCACCGGTTTCTGCAGTGGTCAGGGTAGCCCGTTGGACAGATTTATTTTTGCTTTTCTTTTCTCTTCTCTTAACACTTTTTCTTTTGGTGGTTTTCTTAGACTGTTCTTTATTCTCACGAACACCACGTATTCTTTTTTGTCTGTCACTTCCAGCTTTTGGTTCTGCTGTCTTTGCCCGCATAGAAGCTGAAGACAGATTGTCCTGCTTTATTAAGCTTCCTGCAGTTTTCCCCAACTGATCAGAGTTACTAGATATAAAGGAATTTTCAGCTAAAATATTATTCATTTTGATGACTGGGACACTGAAATTTATAGGTGAAGAAATGTACAACTGTAGGCAAGAAAAGGCTAATGGGCTACATTTTTGAGGAAAGTCATCAGCAGGCCTATGAAATGCAGACAGAGGTTCACATTGCTCAGACTTTCTTTCTGATGAGCTGTCTTCATCTCTTTGGAGAACTGCATATTTCTTAAAATACTGTTCTACCAATGGAGCAGGGTAAAGAGGTTTGTCCTTTTGCAACTTGCATGACTCTATAATGGCATAGTGAAGGCCAGGTAGAAGATTAGATACTGTCAACGGAAGTTCTTTTCTGATGAATTTGCCCTCCCATTCTTCTCGATCTAAACGTAAAACATAAAATAGCATAAGCATCTTCTCTCCATTACTCATTTAAGTTTCTTACACTCCACAATTCTGAAATTGCGTAGGAAGTAGGAAAAGTCATGAAATTATGGAAATCACAGGTTTTAATGTTAATGATCTGCAAATGATAAAAAAGTGAAAACAATTTTCAAAACATGTCCATTTATTCAGTATCAAGTATCAGTGCCACAGACACAAATACATGCATTTCCACTCCTTGGCATGCTAGTAATTAGGATATTAATGCTTGATTGAGGAATGTTCTCCCATACTGAATGCATTTGGGCATAAAGATGCACTGCTTGCAGCTCCATGTACAATTGGCAATCAAAGACATTCCAGATGTGCTCAATGAGAGACAAGTCTGGAGAGGACGGAAGTCATGGAAAATATGTTTAGGTCACACGGGCTGCTCACAGTGGCAGATGCAACATGTGGACTGGTGTTCTTGTGTCAAAGAGCGGCTTCCTGGGACACATTTTTCCCTCGTGAAGGCTTTTACATAGCATTGGTCACAAGTAGAGTTGAGCGACTTTGGTCGGATCGGGTTTCGTGAAACCCGAATGAAACAAAATTTGAGTCGGATGAAACTGGTCTGACTAGGGAAAAAAAAGTCAGATGTTGATATAGAGGGGGAGAGGTCATGAGACCTCAGTGTTTTTTGTACATCAGACGTGTTGGATTTTTTAGGGTTTTTGCGTGATTGCAGACAGTGTCTTTCCTTTCATATCCTATCTAGACAGTTTGTGCCCCATCATTTGCTCAGTCTATTCTCTGCCTGTGTTTGTGCCTCATCTTGTCTCACCGACAATACATGTTTGGGGGCTATTTCTTTGGGGTTCTACTCCGGGGCAGTTTAGATTTCACCTTTCTTGCTTTAAGCTTAGTTAGTTTTCCGGCTGTGCCGAGGCATCCAGGGCATCGTAGGTACGCCCCACGGCTACTGCTAGTTGTGTTGTTAGGATTAGGGGTCTGCAATCCGCTAAGTTACCAACCTTTCTGGTTTCCTGGTGGCCTAGCCTATTCCTGCCATCTTCCTCCGTGACCTAATCATAACACAAGAGCATTCAGCACTGCACAACATTCCTCAACCATTGAGTCTCACTGATAGCATGTCAAGAGTGTAAGTGTGTGGCACTCTTACTTAATACTGAATAAATCGAAATTTTAAGCTTTGGTTTCCATATTAACACACACACAATTTCTGTGTATTTTATCAGGCCAAAATCACTAGGATATGTGAACTTTTGAACAGGGTCAGCTGGATGTTTTGGGTTGTCAATTATTTAAAAAGAGAAAACGCAGTAGTTTGACAATAAATGGCTTCACCCAACCACTAACCATGAGTAGGGAAAAAAAAAAAAGGTTTGGTGTGATCATTCAAATTCTCTGAAAAAAGGCCAAGAAAGCAAAAATTCTGCCGGGGTATGTAAACTTTTGAGCACAACTGTAATATAATGTAAAATATATATTTTGTGTAAATTTGTGTTACTCAAAAGCTGCCTTTTAGAGATAAGCAATTCAATTCCTTTGGCCTTGAATTGGTATTCAGTCCAGTCTACCGTGGCAGCGTCTGGTATTCAGAGCATCTCTTGTGCTTACTTGGCACTAACATAAGGGTGTGAGTTCCGCCACATCATGACGTCACAGGTCTCGTAAATGTCAAATATGCCCAGGATACCAGGCACAGAAGTGAAGTTCGGCTACCACAGAGGACCAGACTAGATGCTGGATGAGGGCAGTATAAATCGAGCTAATCATCTCTGCTTTCTTTATATCATGCCACTTGTGAATTCGTACATGGCAATATAGGCAATAGGGGGCAATCATTTGAAATTGTATAACTGAACTGAAACTGCTGATTGGCTAATTACATAAGCTGTACAGAACTATAAAAGGCTCCTCTGGAAACAAGGTAAAGGTGCTGGATTTTGTCTTTTTTAAAATCAGATCTTTTTTAATGTAAACAATCAATTTTGTTCATTTTTTTTTTAAAACAAAGATTGGTACAATAACACATAATGGACAAATTCAGTAAAGAAAAAAAAGCATTTGAAAGATACCTTTCTCAACAGTGCTATATACAACTGTAGTTTCAGGATAATGTGTCATTTATGGATGAAGAAATAAAATTATATATAGTGCGTTACAAAACTTGTTGATATATATAAATATTTATATATATTGTTAGGTAGTGACCCGTTACAGCTAGGGGGCGCTGTATGGGCTCCTCAGGATACGTTTGGAGGCGTTACTGTGATGGTGAGACATGGACCGGTGTCGTGATGAATGGCCGGTGTGTATCACAGAGGTGGGTAGCCTTGTGATGGAAGCCTGGGCGTGTTTTGCTCAGTAGACTGCCTAGGGATTTGCTTTACATTTGGTGGCTTCCAGGTGACTTGGGTGGGTCCAGTCACATACATACCCACCCAAGGGGGTGTGTCTGAACACCCAAGATTAAGCCTGTGTGTGGTGGTGTGTTTGAGGACCTGCGGTGATGTCAGATCACCTGACGAGCCATGTGATAGGTACCTGGGTGTGGTTACAACTATGTAATGGAGGTGTGTTTGGCACATGGGAGGAGTTTGTTTGGGAGTCTGTCAGTGTGGACAGATTTCCATGTGTCCAGGTTGGACACTACAGAGTGTTCTGTGTGCAGTGAAGGAGAAGTCTTCCTGCGTGAGTGGCTCCAGACCAAACCTGCTTGCTGGACATTGCACAGCCTGGTGAAACAGTGCTGGCTAGCTTGAGCCAGAGGAAGGAGGTCTGTGAGATACTTCCGGAGTGGACAGTGACAACCATGAGTGATACTGACCGGGGATAGTGAGAGACTGTTTATGCTATGTTTATGGGATACCTCTGAGGATAAGAGGCATCCGGGAACCTGTCTGGCCGACATCAACAAGTAACGGACAGGAATCCGTGTTATGCTGACTGGGGTCAGTGAGAGACTGTTTTCCCATAGAGCTGAATGTTTAACGGACATTATACTTGCAGCTGCAGACTACTTGCTTCCTGAGGAGGGGTTTATGCTGTTTTCTAATAAACCAAATGGACTTTTTTTTTTTTTTAATCCTGAGTGTCCCAGCATATGCCTCTGACCAGCAAAGTGAGTGTCCACCAACGCACTCAGTAAGCGCTGCACTACAATACTGTATACACAGCTATAGACTCAGTTGGTTTATTAGGAGATAAAAATGGACAAGCGGTCTAATATGGCGATTCTAAGTAGGTCAACTAAAGTACCAGCCACAGGGGGCCAGTGTGTCAGCCACAGGGGGCCAGTGTGTCAGCCACAGGGGGCCAGTGTGCCAGCCACAGGGGGCCAGTGTGCCAGCCACAGGGGGCCAGTGTGCCAGCCACAGGGGGCCAGTGTGCCAGCCACAGGGGGCCAGTGTCAGCCACAGGGGGCCAGTGTGCCAGCCACAGGGGGCCAGTGTGCCAGCCACAGGGGGCCAGTGTGCCAGCCACAGGGGGCCAGTGTGCCAGCCACAGGGGGCCAGTGTGCCAGCCACAGGGGGCCAGTGTGCCAGCCACAGGGGGCCGTGTGTCAGCCACAGGGGGCCCGTGTGCCAGCACAAGGGGGCTATATTCAATATAAGGTGGCCATATCCAGATTAAGGGGGCTAATTTTAGGATGGGGGGGCTATGAGGGACATATACCCTATATGATTTGTTAGACGGACACTGGCATTATAAGACGGACCCCATTTATTAAAAAATTCTCTATTCCTTCACCACATTTGGGGGTGCATCTTATAATCAGGTGCGTCTTATAAAGCGAAAAATACGGTATATCTGAGGTGGTTAGCCATTTTTCCTATAGTTTTTTTTTTTTTTTTTAGAGCTTTTCTCTTAATGCATGCACCTCTTTACATACAAATAATACTATTTATTTTAGATTTAAATTCCTCACATTCTAAGGCTACTTTCAGATTTGCGTTAGGAGGCGCAGCGCCGCCGCTAAGCTCCGCCACCGGCCAGCTCCTCCTATGGGCGCATGACGCTGAATGCGATCAGCGTACCCTAGATTTAGCGCTGGGTACGCTGGTCGTGTGCTGGTATGATTTTGGGAGCACGCGCCGGCAAAGTCATACTAGCGCACGGCCAGCGTACCCAATACTAAATATAGGGTACACTGATCGCATGCAGCGTCATTCGCCCATAGGAGGAGCTGACCGGAGGAGGCGCGGCCGGAGGCGGAGCTTAGCGGCGGCCCTGCGCCTCCTAACGCAAGTCTGAAAGTAGCCTAAAGAGTTACGGTCTATCAAATGTAACACCAGCAATTTCCTAGCTTGGAACAACTCACGGGATATAGTTTTAGCAATGGGAGAGCGAGTCCACACCCTTCCTCAGAAGGCCAAGAATGTATATTTTTGGTTCCAACTGTTAAATGCACCTAATAAAAACTCCTAACTCAAAATGTTCACACATTCCCACATCATATGCATCAAGTGGGTCTATCCTTGTCTACACTGTGGACATGTTTCATCTACCTGTACTGCAATTTTACACAAGAAGCTCGGAATCTTGAACGCCCAGTGGATCAGAAACCTCTGATAAAATATCCCTGTCTGAATCCAAAGAGTTTAATTGTTAAAGCACCACTCATGGCATGTTTTTTGTTTTTTTTTTTAATTTCCCTCCAGCATAGTCACTGGTTTTCGATGCTGCTCTGGTCCCCGCAGCACCGTCTTGGGAGAGCAGCTTTTGAGTGGCCGTAAGTCAGAAGTTGCATCACAAGCTCTCGGTGCAAGTCCATGAGAGCCAGAAAGAGGCCCTCAGACTTACATTGAAGAGTGACCTCGGACTCACTCCATGAAACACTGGAGCAGTCGGCAGATCACAAGACTGCAGGAGACAAACCAAAGAGGTGGCAAAAAACAGATGAAAAGGCCGGAAGGCGAGTATCAGACATGGGGAAGCGGACTTGGGAGTTTCAGCACCACTTCAGCGGTTAAATAGAAAAAACTGCTGCAGTGGTTCCTTTAGGCAAGAATTTCAATCAACTGTTCCTTTGAAAGGTGACCAATGTATGCCTGCCATTTTGTCCTGTTTCTCAGGGGATCATAATCTAAATACATCGGTAAGAATTCTTTATACACCGTATATACTCTTGTAGAAGCCGAGATTTTCTGCCCATTTTTTTGGGCTGAAAGTCTCTGCCCCCCTTCTCTGCTTGTACGCGAGTCATATATGGGGGTTGGCAGGTAAGGGGGAGTGGGGGGTGTCAGAGACCATACTCACCCCCTCTTGGCATGGTCTCTTAAGCCCCTGCTTCCCCCATGATCTCAGCGTCCCAGCTGTTCCTGCATTCAGCGGTCACGTGGTACCACTCATTAAACTCATGAATGAGCGCTTATTTAATGAGCGGTACCACGTGACCGCTGAATGCAGGAACAGCTGGGACATCGAGATCATGCTGGAAGCAGGGGCTGAAGAGACCGTGCGCCAGGAGGGGGGGGGGGGGGGGAGCGGAGCAGAGCAATATTTACCGGTCCCCGTACCATCGCTGTCTCCCGGGTACTAGTCAGTGCGCGCCCTCTGCTAACGTCACTGCACAGGACCCGGGAGACAGCGATAGAGAGGGGAACGGTAAATATAGCCAGTGCCGGGGGCCTGAGCCAGCGGCTACACTGGCACCTGGCCCCCAGCGAAGAAGAGGTGAGTATGTCTTTTTTTTTTTTTATATATATATATGGCAGCAGCAGATGGGGGGCATTTTATGTATGGAGCTTCTACTTGGGCCACCATTAACCCTTGTGCAGCATATGGGGGGTATTTATATATGGAGCATCTTGTTGGGCCACCATTGACCCTTATGCAGCATTTTATGGGGGTATTTATCTATGGAGCATCTTTTTGGACCACCATTAACCCTTATGCAGCACCACCCTCGGCTTATACATGAGTCAATAAGTTTTCCCAGTTTTTTATGGCAAAATTGGGGGGGTCGGCTTATACGCGGGTCGGCTTTTACACGAGTATATACTGTATGTAAAATATTAAGCCTCTTGGATCCACCACAGTAGCGATGGTATTAACTATGAGATGATCATCAGCAGAGATTCAAATACTCTTCAGTTGTGCGGCATAAACATAGCGCACTTGCAATTATTGATTAAAAAAAACACACTATGTGGGAGGTTGAAGTCAGTGTTCAGTTGTCCAAAACTTTTGATTGATGAATCACTTACTAGTTGAGATAACAGGAAAACTATCTTCCCATTTGCTAAAACCTTGTAGTTTATATATTAGATAGTTAACGATTATGCCATAAAGACATGTAGTTTGGCATCCTCCAATATCAAAAGTACGGTATATTTTCCTCTGTCCCATACTTGTATATCAAGTTTAGGATGGGGCAGTTCAAGTCATTATTTTGGAGGGGTCTCTCTTCCAGCACGGATAGTGGGAATATCCATTTAGTTCCATCTCTGAATAAATAGCCTGATATGGTCACTACTACCCCACCATGAAATTGCTGTAATTGTGAAGCCAGGAAATATATCCAGGTGCTTTGGAGGTCCCCTCATTAAGGCTGGTTAGCTGAAATGTATTGTGTTTAACACTGCAATTTAACCCCTTCATGCCAGAGCCCATTTTAGTTTTTGAGTTTCTGTTTTTCGCTCCCCTTCTTCCCAGAGCCATAACATTTATATTTTTCTGTCAATATGGCCATGTGAGTGCTTATTTTTTGCAGGACGAGTTGTAATTTTGAATGACACCATTTGTTTTACCATATAGTGTACTCAAAAACGGGAAAAAAAATTCCAAGTGCGGTGAAATTGTAAAAACGTGCAATACCACACTTGTTTTTTTTGGATTGTTTTTTTCACCATGTTCACTAAATGCTAAAACTGACCTGCCATTAAGATTCTCCAAGTTATTACAAGTTTATAGACACCAAACATGTCTAGGTTCATTTTTATCTAAGTGGTGAAAAAAAAAATTCAAATCTTTGTTTAAAAAATAATAATTTGGCCCCATTTTCCGATACCCGTAGCGTCTCCATTTTTCGAGAACTCGGGTTGGGTAAACATTTTCAGTCCTAATTTAGACATTTATCAGAACTGAATGCTGTGAAGGAGGAGGATCATGGGTATAAAAGCGCAAGGTATTGCGAGCTGCATTGCTTCTTTCATCGAGTCTGGGAGATAGCAGACTGATTGTTAAAAACAGGATTTTTGGGTTGCTTACCGTAAAATCTGTTTCTCGGAGCCTTCATTGGGGGACACAGAGACCATGGGTGTATGCTGCTGCCACTAGGAGGCTGACACTATGCACAAAAAAAGGTTAGCTCTTCCTCCGCAGTGTACACCCCACCGACCGGCAGGGAATTCCTCAGTTAGTGAGAAAGCAGTAGGAGAAGTAACAGACTAGATTGAGAACAGAACAAACAACTCAACTGTAACCAATCAACCAAAGTAAGAACAGGAGTTGTAAAACATGGGAGGGTGCTGTGTTCCCCAATGAAGGCTCCGAGAAACAGATTTTACGGTAAGCAACCCAAAAATCCTGTTTTCTCGTTCGCCTTATTGGGGGACACAGACCATGGGATGTCCCAAAGCAGTCCCTGGGGTGGGAAACAAACTTCCATCAGGCCAGTGGACTCACCACCGCTGCATGCAGGATCCTTCTACCTAGGCTGGCGTCAGAAGCGTAGGTGTGGACCTTGTAGAATTTCACAAACGTGTGAACCGAAGACCAGGTTGCAGCTTTGCAAAGCTGCAGCGCGGAGGCTCTGTGGCGTAATGCCCAGGAAGCACCCACTGCCCGGGTAGAGTGCGCTCTGCTTAACCCGGTAGGCCTCCAAAATTGCCGATCTGATCCAGCGAGCAATAGTAGCTTTGGAAGCCGGGTGACCTTTCCGTGCCCCATCTGGAATGACGAAAAGAGAGTCCGTCTTTCGCAAGGAAGACGTCCTAGACAGATAGACTCTCATCGCCCTGACCAGATCCAGCTTGTTCAGGGACCGCTCCCGAGGGTGAGATGGACTCGGACAGAAGGACGGCGGAACAATATCCTCATTGAGGTGAAAGGAGGACACCACCTTCGGAAGAAAAGAGGGCAGAGGCCGCAGAACTACCTTGTCCTGGTGAAGTACCAGGAAAGGAGAGCGGCAGGAAAGAGCCGCCAATTCCGACACGCGCCGGATGGAGGTGATGGCCACCAGAAAGGCTACCTTCCAGGAGAGAAGGAAAAGGGAGACTTCTCTGAGAGGTTCAAAGGGAGAACCTTGCAGAACCTCAAGAACCAGATTAAGATCCCATGGATCCACGTGCGCTCGATACGGAGGAGCCGTGTGAGCCACGCCCTGAAGAAAGGTTTTGACATGAGGGCGGGAGGCCAAAGTCTTCTGAAATAAAATGGACAGCGCCGAAACTTGACCCTTCAAGGAACTGAGAGCAAGCCCCACATCCAGCCCTGCCTGAAGAAACGCCAGAACTGAAGGGAGCGAAAAGCACATAGGCGCGATGTTATTGGCCTCACACCAAGTGAAATAGGCCTTCCAAGTACGGTAGTAAATTTTGGAAGATGATGGCTTCCTGGCTCGGACCATGGTATGAATTACTCGACCGGAGAATCCTGCTCGTTTCAAAACCTCGGTCTCAACAGCCACGCCGTTAAATTGAGCGGCCGAGAATTGGGGTGGCAAATCGGACCTTGAGACAGCAGATCTGCCCTGTCTGGAAGCTTCCAGGGGGCGTCCGCGAGAAGGTTGACAATGTCCGCGAACCAAGACCTTCTGGGCCAATTCGGGGCGATGAGAATGACTGGAATTCCTTCTGCTTTGATCTTCTTCAGCAGCTTGGGAAGAAGAGGCAGGGGAGGAAACAGGTAGGGGAGCTCGAACTGTGACCAAGGAATGGCCAGAGCGTCGGCGCCCACTGCGAGAGGATCTCGAGCTCTGGATACAAACTGTGGGACCTTCCTGTTGAGGCGAGAAGCTAGCAGATCTACGTCCGGGGTTCCCCAACGACTGCAGAGCTGAAGAAATACCTCCGGATGTAGGGACCACTCTCCTGCCGCGAGACCCTCGCGGCTGAGAAAGTCGGCGGCCCAGTTGTCTACGCCGGGAATGTGTACCGCGGAGATTGTCGGTACCGAAATCTCTGCCCACTGAAGGATCTTGGACACTTCTGCCAGGGCTGAGACACTCCGTGTCCCTCCTTGGCGGTTGACATATGCCACCGCTGTGGCATTGTCTGTCTGAATCCGGACAGGCAGGCCCCTGAGGAGCCTTTCCCAGTGGAGAGCCAGATGGATCGCTCGTATCTCTAGTACGTTGATCGGCAGAGCAGATTCTTGAGTCGACCAACGACCCTGAACAGTGTGATTGCGGAACACTGCACCCCAGCCGAGGAGGCTGGCGTCCGTTGTTACAATCTGCCAGTGAACAGGAAGAAAAGACCGCCCCAAGAGGATGAGAGGAGACGTCAACCACCAGTTGAGTGACCGCTTGATCCGGCATGAAAGACGAACAGGGCGATCCAAGGACAGAGCCGACCTGTTCCACCTCGACAGAATGGCGTGTTGGAGAGGTCTGGTGTGAAATTGGGCAAAGGGAACTGCCTCTATTGCCGCCACCATCTTTCCCAGGACCCTCATAGCTGTTCGGAGGGACGGAAATCGTGTGGTCTGCAGCGATCGTACAGCCTGCTGCAGGGAGAGAATCTTCTCTTGTGGGAGAAAGACCCTTGACCGACGAGTGTCGAACAGTAGGCCCAGAAACACAAGACGTTGAGTAGGGACCAGACAGGACTTTTTCCTGTTGACGATCCACCCGAAATCGGAAAGAGTGTCCAGGACGATCGTCAAACTTAGGCGTGCCTGTTGGAAAGAGGGAGCTTTGATCAGAATATCGTCGAGATACGGAAAAAGAACGAGACCTCTGATCCTCAACAAGGCCATCATCGCAGCCATGATCTTCGTGAAGACTCTGGGAGCGGTGGCGAGACCGAAGGGCAGCGCGACGAACTGGTAATGTTCCTGGCGAACCGCAAAACGCAGGAACTTCTGATGTCCGGAGAATATGGGAACATGTAGATAGGCATCTTGGATGTCTATTGAACACATGAATTCCTGCTCCTCCATGGAAGCGATTACCGAGCGAACCGACTTCATCCGGAAGTGGCGAAGACGGACTCTCTTGTTGAGCAGCTTGAGATCCAAGATGGGTCGGACCGTCCCGTCTTTTTTCGGCACGACAAACAGGTTTGAATAAAACCCTGTAAACCGCTCCGATTCTGGAACGGGCACAATCACCCCGGAACTGAGGAGAGTGTAAATAGCCGTAAAGAACCCCGGGATCAAAGCTGGATCTTTTGGAGGACGGGATTCGAAGAAACGATCCCGTGGAAGAGAGACGAACTCTATCTTGTATCCTGACGATACAACCTCCCTGATCCAAGCGTCCTCTACTGAGGCCAGCCAGACGTCCTTGAAGAACAGGAGTCAACCTCCCAATTGGAAGGGACCCTGGGGAGTCCGAGGATAGTCATGCTGATGTGGGCCGTCCAGATCCGGATGGTCTGCCCTGCGAAGAGTGGGAGCGCCAGGAGGGAGTGGGTCTGAAGGAAACTTTCTTCCTATCTTGGCGTGCCTGCGGTCTTTGTTGGTTGGATGAGGTCTCCGCAGTATTGAAACGGCGGTAAGCCCGAAAGGGTCGAAACTGACGCCTCAGTGGGGGTCTGCGAGGATTGGACTGAGGCAGGAGAGAACTCGTGCCTCCGGTGGCGTCCTTAATAATTTGGTCCAATTGGGATCCAAAGAGGCGCCCTCCCTGAAAAGGCAGATTAGTAAGCGACTTTTTAGAAGACAGGTCAGCCTGCCAGGCCTTGAGCCAAATTGTACGTCGGATTGCCACAACGTTACTTGACGCCTGAACTGCGCAGGATGCGGCATCCAAAGAAGCAGAAAGCAGATAATCTCCCGCATGGGAAACCTGAGTGGCAAGATCAGCCAATCGATCTGGTTGTGCTTTCTCTAGGATGCCCTGACGAAGATCCTCTGCCCAAGTGGCTATGGCTTTTGCTGCCCAAGATGAAGCAAAAATTGGGCATACCGCCGTCGAAGCCGCTTCGAATGCAGACTTCGCTAGGGATTCTATGATCCTATCATTAGAATCCTTTAGAGACGCCACGCCTGAAAGCGGGAGAACCGTGTTATTAGAAAGCCTGGACACGGGCGGATCGACCGAGGGAGAGGCGGACCAGTTGTCCGTGAGCACTTTAGCAAACGGGTACAGAATGCCGAGACGCTTCCCTCGTTGAAAGCGTCTGGTTGGATCCCCTCTTTCCCTGGTAAAAATCTTTCCAAACTCGGAATGTAAAGGGAATACCCTGGAGGGCGTTTCCTCCCGTCTGAACGAAACCTCCTGATCTGAGGATTTCACAGGGGGGTCAGCAATGTCAAAGGTCTGATGGATAGCTGCAATGAGGTTCTGCACAGTAACCCTCATGTTCGCATCCTGGTCCGAATCCAGCTCTAAGATCCCCTCAGATGACCTGTCCGAGAGCGCTTCACCTGACTCGGGAGAGGAGGCCCGGGAGGGAGGCTGCCGAGAAGGACTATGTGGTGACATGGGGCGAGGAGAGGATTCCGGCTGGAGATCCTGCCTGGGTCTTTTGCGACTAACGCTGGCCGACTCAGATGGAACCTCTTGAGACCTGCTGGACCCTGTAGAGGTGTCCAGGGGCAACTTATCCAGGACGGCTACTAGGGACTGAGACACCCTGGTGAGGTCTGCCACTGACTGTGATAGAGACGAGGCCCAGCCAGGCATGGGGGGTTCACTCTCGCCTGGGGCCCTAGATGGCTCCTGGGCGGCGTCAGGTTGAATAGGATTGCTACAATCCAGGCAGAGGGAAGTGGACTGACCTGAGGGAAGTTTGCGATTGCAAGAAGAGCATGCAAAGAACTTGACAAGAGTGCAGGGGGGAGCCGCAGGGCGGTTAAGGTCAAATTTAGAGTTAGACATAGTGAAACCTGAGGTAGTGCCGGAAGGTTGGGGGACAGGGTGCAGAGAAGGGTGTCAGCCTGCAGATGCAGAGCTACTCACGGTCCGGTGACCCCAGAGACCAAGGTATCCACCTCTCTGCAGCTGCAGGTCAGAGCGATATCCGGCTGACAGGCCCAGGGAGCGATATCCGGCTGACAGGGGCGTCCGGCTGTGCGGCTGCAAGATGGCGACCGCCTGAGAGGAATCAGGGAAAAACGCGCTCCCAGGGGAAGGAGGGCGGGCTAACCGCCTGCTGAAAACGGCACCGCCCCTGGCCAGGAACAGGCTGAGAAGAGCGGTGGGAGGGCCTGTAACGGGCGGGAGAGAAGCCCGCTTAGTAGAAAGCGGCGGGGGGCGTGGCCGCGATACAGGAGTAGGCCCGAACTGAAGCCGGGGCCTAAATTAATCGTGGCGGCCGCCTGTCAGCACAGGGGCGGCGCGGAGGAACCGCAACATGAGCGCTGCCGGGGAAAAGACCCCTGTCCGGGATAGGGACAGCGGCTGACCTCAAAAAAGGGCTGCCTGGAGGCGCGGGACGGCCCCGGAGACCCGCAGTGCTACCGCATCCTAGCTCCAAGGGAATCTCTCCTGACCAAGTCCAGAGACGAGTGGGGATCTAATACTCACCCTGTGCCGGGCCCGAACCCTGAAAATAAAGGTACCTTCTGATTGAAGCTTGTCTGCGTCTCATCCGACCGACAGGCTCTGGCAGGCGAGTGGGTGGGAGACGGACGACCAGGACTCTCAGAAAAGCCGACACGTATACATGTTGGCGTCCGCCCGGAAGGCTGCTGGTCCTGGTGCAGAGAGCTGCGAGGATACGGGGTGGCAGTACACGCCGTACTCGCAGCCTCTTCGTGGGACTACAGAGGTGACTATTCACCCTGTATCCCTCCGGAGAAACCTGAAAAGGAACGACGCACATCGAGGTAGATATGGGTCTAATGAAAGACCCGTGTCCACCTCCTACTGACACTAAGCTAAACTGAGGAATTCCCTGCCGGTCGGTGGGGTGTACACTGCGGAGGAGGAGCTAACCTTTTTTTGTGCATAGTGTCAGCCTCCTAGTGGCAGCAGCATACACCCATGGTCTCTGTGTCCCCCAATAAGGCGAACGAGAAAAATGGTTAATAGCATAGAGTGTAGATTTTCCTGGTAAGTTATTAAAAAATTCTTCCGGTAATTCATCTAACCCAGAAGCTTTTTCATTTTGGACCTTTTGAAGCGCCAACCTGTCTCCTCCTTCCCTTGTTAGTCTTGATAGTGGGTTAATATCGAAGAACCTCTAAACATCCCCTTTATGGGTGTTATTTTTAGTTGATTATAAAGAAGAATACAATTTGTGTAGAGTATGAAGAATGTCTTTAAACTCTAATATTTATACCATGTCCAGATAATAATCTAGGTACATATGGTAACCCAGTTTGGGCTCTAAGAATAGTTGCCAGTATAGGTCTCCTACTCTCACCCTCTAATAATGTCTGACTCACGAAAAATCTTTTTTGTATGGCTAGTCCAAATAAATGGAATTTCAACAGTTTCTTGGCTTCTTTTAGATTACCAGTGGTATGGGCAGAGGGGTCAGCAATAAATGTTGACTCAGATTAACAAACCTGTTCTTGCTGTTTGTGCGTGTGTTCCCTTGTTTTCGATTTTATTTTATTAATCTCACTTATGTACAACCCGACAACATATGCTTTCATAGCATCTCAAACCGTTAATGATAACCCAGCGATTAATACAAAGTATTCACTTATATTTATCTTGTAATGAACAACCAATATTTTGACTGCAAAATGGATTTAACCACCATGTTCCCCCATTACTCATTCCATGCATAACGAACTGCAATTGTACCCATAGAGGAGAATGATCTGAAATGCTTCTTGGCAATTGTTTTTACATAAAGGTAGTATATGTGCAATACCAATAGCAAGGTCTATTCTGGATAACGAGTGGTATTACGTTGTAGTAAGAGTATTGTGTAATGGTAGGGCGTTTAACCTGCGAAATGTCTATCAATCCCATTTTTGATAAAACCCTAGACAGTGATGTTTGTGTTGTTCTTTCATATCTGCTTTAACTTATACAGAGAAGGAATATATAAATCCACTATGATGACAGACATTGTGTATGGAGCAGTAAATCGAGACAACTCATCCCTATAAGTTTATAACCACCTTATTGCACAAAGATGGGATAGTCTTATGGACCATGAGTCTTACGCCTACGGAATGAGTGGAATATAGAGTGGTTACTATTCTATGGGATGATACCCACCCATTTATCCATTTTAAACGAGCAAGAAGTAATTGTCAAAATGTGTCATATGAGTTCATCAGTTGGGAGACTATATTATCAGATTGGCAGATGTATCTAAAGAAGTACGGTACCTTAAAATCATAAACCAACAACAATAAAACGACATTTACGTCTTCGTAGAAATTCCTCCTTAAGTAGTGGCATGTGTGACCGCTGGGAGCAGCAGGAAGCCGGTGGCTGACACTGCGCGCTACTGAAGAGCAATGAATAATCACTGCTCTCTGCAATGAACAGTCCAGGTGAGTATTCTGGCAGCTGTGCTCTGCTTGTGAGCAGCGCATGACATCCCTGCTATGTGCTGCTTATAAGCATTTAGCAGCTGCTGGCAATGGAGCAGGACACTGCGAGGGAGTGGAGGAAGTGTAATGATTTGGTGTTTTTTAATCTTTTCTGGTGAGGACATGCATACCAGGAACGGGATGGGACCAATCAATCATACCAGGATAAGGATGAGACCATTCATACCAGGAACGGGATGGGACCAATCAATCAATCAATCATACCAAAATAAGGATGGGGCCAATCATACCAGGATGCCAAAAAGAAATGAATATTCATTGCCTGTAAAGCAGTGAATATTCATTTCTCTTTGACAGCGGGCACAGGAGTTAGCCGCAGCTCCTGCCTCTGTGAACCGCTGGTCCGCCGAAACCGCTCCCCCACCTACCCACCACAACCAGAGCCGGTACCATCCGGACTATAAGACACACCTCCCAATTTTCCTCCACATTCTGGGAGGAAAAAAATGCGTATTAAGCTATATGACCACGTTGCAGAAATGCTGCGGAAATGTCAGCAGCATTTCCGCAAGTCCCTGCCGCGGGTAAAACGCATGCGGAATTCGCATGCGTTTTCCCGCAAAACACAAGCGTTTTGCAAGCGTTTTTAGCTTGCGGAATGCTTGAGCTTTCCAAGCGATTTGAAGCATCGCTTGGAAAGGTGATTGACAGGTTGGTCACACGTCAAGCATAGTGCTTGACAAGTGTGACCACTTTTTTACTATTGATGCTGCCTATGCAGCATCAATAGTAAAAGATAGAATGTAAAAAATAATAATAATAAAAAAAATAGGGATATACTTACCCTCTGTCGGCCCCCAGCGACGCTGCCGGCAAGCTCCGTTCCCAGGGATGTATTGCGAGTATCACCTCAGATGACGTAGCAGTCACGCGACTGACGTCATCTGGGGTGATTCGCGCAATGCATCCCTGGGAACGGAAGATGCCGGCAACATGGCGGACAGGCGGGAGAGCTCCGGGGGCCTTCAGAAGGCAAGTATATCCCAATTTTTTATTTTAATTCCATTTTTTACAGGTACAGTGGGGCAAAAAAGTATTTAGTCAGTCAGCAATAGTGCAAGTTCCACCACTTAAAAAGATGAGAGGCGTCTGTAATTTACATCATAGGTAGACCTCAACTATGGGAGACAAACTGAGAAAAAAAAATCCAGAAAATCACATTGTCTGTTTTTTTTTCATTTTATTTGCATATTATGGTGGAAAATAAGTATTTGGTCAGAAACAAGCAATCAAGATTACTGGCTCTCACAGACCTGTAACTTCTTTAAGAGTCTCCTCTTTCCTCCACTCATTACCTGTAGTAATGGCACCGGTTTAAACTTGTTATCAGTATAAAAAGACACCTGTGCACACCCTCAAACAGTCTGACTCCAAACTCCACTATGGTGAAGACCAAAGAGCTGTCAAAGGACACCAGAAACAAAATTGTAGCCCTGCACCAGGCTGGGAAGACGGAATCTGCAATAGCCAACCAGCTTGGAGTGAAGAAATCAACTGTGGGAGCAATAATTAGAAAATGGAAGACATACAAGACCACTGATAATCTCCCTCGATCTGGTGCTCCACACAAAATCCCACCCCGTGGGGTCAGAATGATCACAAGAACGGTGAGCAAAAATCCCAGAACCACGCGGGGGGACCTAGTGAATGAACTGCAGAGAGCTGGGACCAATGTAACAAGGCCTACCATAAGTAACACACTACGCCACCATGGACTCAGATCCTGCAGTGCCAGACGTGTCCCACTGCTTAAGCCTGTACATGTCCGGGCCCGTCTGAAGTTTGCTAGAGAGCATTTGGATGATCCAGAGGAGTTTTGGGAAAATGTCCTATGGTCTGATGAAACCAAACTGGAACTGTTTGGTAGAAACACAACTTGTCGTGTTTGGAGGAAAAAGAATACTGAGTTGCATCCATCAAACACCATACCTACTGTAAAGCATGGTGGTGGAAACATCATGCTTTGGGGCTGTTTCTCTGCAAAGGGGCCAGGACGACTGATCCGAGTACATGAAAGAATGAATGGGGCCATGTATCGTGAGATTTTGAGTGCAAACCTCCTTCCATCAGCAAGGGCATTGAAGATGAAACGTGGCTGGGTCTTTCAACATGACAATGATCCAAAGCACACCACCAGGGCAACGAAGGAGTGGCTTCGTAAGAAGCATTTCAAGGTCCTGGAGTGGCCTAGCCAGTCTCCAGATCTCAACCCTATAGAAAACCTTTGGAGGGAGTTGAAAGTCCGTGTTGCCAAGCGAAAAGCCAAAAACATCACTGCTCTAGAGGAGATCTGCATGGAGGAATGGGCCAACATACCAACAACAGTGTGTGGCAACCTTGTGAAGACTTACAGAAAACGTTTGACCTCTGTCATTGCCAACAAAGGATATATCACAAAGTATTGAGATGAAATTTTGTTTCTGACCAAATACTTATTTTCCACCATAATATGCAAATAAAATGAAAAAAAAAACCAGACAATGTGATTTTCTGGATTTTTTTTTTTCTCAGTTTGTCTCCCATAGTTGAGGTCTACCTATGATGTAAATTACAGACGCCTCTCATCTTTTTAAGTGGTGGAACTTGCACTATTGCTGACTGACTAAATACTTTTTTTCCCCACTGTATATGGTACCCAGGGCATGGAGGAGAGTCTCCTCTGCTCCAGACCCTGGGTACCATCCGCACATGAAGCGCTCACTTTACGCATGGTGGGCATAGCCACATGCGTAAAGTGAGCGTTCAATGCAATCCTATGGCTGCGGAATCACGGCGATTCTGCAGAAATAATGAACATGCTGCGTATTTTACCGCTATGCGATTCCACAGCTGTAAAATCCGCAGCATGGGCACAACTGCGGAATCCCATAGGATTGCATGGGATGCGTTGATAGCACTTCCGCTGCGGAAAAAAGTGGCAAAAACGCTTAAAAAAAAACGCTAAGAGGGCACACAGCCTTGTAGTCCAAAAAATACAGTACATGGAGCTGCACACAGAGCCAGTAAAGTCTGCAGATTTAGTGTGGCAAGAAACCAGGGAACCTCAGAAAATAAAAACTCTATGCAGATATTGTATTTAGTCATTTTGTAACACAAGACACCAATGATGCAAGGAAATTGATGATTTTAACATGTAAAGGTAGAATTATAGAATGAAGCTGGAGCTTTTCTCCAAATTGACTCAGGCAAAAAATACTTTATAAGCAGTTTTAAAAGTCAATTGTTAAATTAACTACAATACATAGCAATATAAACCCTTTTCAGTTTTACCTTTTATATTCAAAAACTTTTGGTGTGGAAAAAGGAACAAGGCGTTAAGTTGAACGGAGTTTCTGTCAAAGATACCTGAAAAGCAAATATGTTTTTAGTTTCAGAAGGAAAAAAAAAAAAAAAAGTGAAAACAAATATTCAAAAGATAAAATGTTACCTGTGCGATTCGGAAGTATAGCAGAGTTCACCAATATAAGAAAGCCTTGGTCATTTAATACTTTAATTAGTGCCTAAAACAGAGATGACAATTGTGAAACAAATAAATGACTGACAGGTTCGGGATTTTATGAGCTTGTCACACAAAGAATTTCCCCTTTCTATATTAGGCTATGCATATACAGCTTCTTCCATACAGCCATGTAATCAAATTGACTTCACAGGTGTATCACCAAAATTTATACCATTGAACAGTGAAGAAAAAAAGAAAAATTACATTTAACATTAAAATTGTCATGGTCCCAAATTTTACATTTTCACAGGGCAAAAATGCGTAAAAATGGTACCAAAATTTGTGACACTTTCTGCTGAACCTGACAATATCCCATAAGCTGCTGTACAGTACTGCTTAGCCACACTGCGAGACTCGGGAGGGACGGAGTGCTATTTGCCTCCTGGAGTGCAGATTTTCCTAGAATAGTATCCGGACTCCATATAATGAGCTCCTAAGTGCTACAAAAGAAGAATCCTCCCTCAAGTGGCCCGATTTTGCAAATTATACCAATTTGGGAATTTATCTAAACATGTAATGGCGGTTTTGACTTCATGGATGTTTTCCAGAAACCAACGGCAGTGAATGTTGCCGAGTGAAAACTGCAATTCTGCCATAAAAGTGCCCAGTACATTATGCCAAGCCAAGTTCATGGATTCTGAGACACACACCTGAAAATTAAGCGGACTGTCATCGCTACAGAGATGAAAGACATGTGGACGCTATATGTGGTTTAGGCCTCCTCAGAAAGGGAGGGGGCATTTCAATTTGGGAGCGCAAGACCTGCCACCGTAGCTGGCAGACCCAGAGATCGTCAGTTGACCTTGGGTTGATATAAAAACGATTGGACCCTTGCAATGACATCGTGGGGGCGAGCACTGATCAGAAGGGAGTGGACGCCCCCCCCCATGAGGGCACTGTTCCTGTGTTTGCACGATCAGCAGAATTCACAGATACATCCATTTGCAGAAACGCACTGCAAAGTAGGACGTTAACAGTACATCCAATGTCGGGAAGGGGTTAATACATGCAAGCTTTAGTATAAAATGAAAATTAAGAGTTGCACATGTCACAAAGTTTCAGTTTATGGAGAAAAGAGAAAGTATAAGTGAAAGTAAACACCTCCGCTAAGCTATTCTAAGAAGAAAAGTAGTCTTTTTTTTTTATCTACAGTACGTCAAACCCAAGAAGTAATTACCAGTAAACAGGGAAATAAACACTGAATCTTGTCTGGCGGATAAGTAACATTGTGTCTTCGAGGATCATCTATGTCAAGGTAAGATTACTCTATAATGTGGAGGTATGATATACACAATAGATATATTGGAGGGTGACTGTACTTGGATGCATATAACAAGGAGTTGTACCATCTAAGAAGAAAAGTCTGCAGTCTCTGCATTCCCTGTGTGGGAGGGTGGTCATGTGACTGCATGTATGCGATCTACCTACTAGTGGTCACGAGCAGATTACACTCTCTCCACTATCAAGATCAGCAAGGAACAACCTTATTACATTTTATTTGTAATATATGAAAAATAGGGATTTTTGTGTACACACCGTAAAATCCTTTTCTCCAAGCCATTCATTGGGGGACACAGAGACAGTGGGTGTTACGCTGTTTTCCACTAGGAGGACACAAAGTAAACCAGAAAAAGTTAACTTCTCCCCTGCAGTATACACCCTCTCGCTGGAAAAGCTTAAACAGTCAACAGTAACCATAACTATGTCAAAACCTAAGAATGCTACAATGAGCCAGTAGGTTAAACAGGGTGGGTGCTGTGTCCCCCAATGAATGGCTCGGAGAAGAGGTTTTACGGTGAGTACACAAAAATCCCTATTTCTCCTACGCCTCATTGGGGGACACAGACAGTGGGACGTCCTAAGGCAGTCCCTGGTTGGGGAGCATACATATGCTAACACCCTATGTACCGCTGAGTCAACACGGAGGTACTGCCGATTGCAGGATGCGTCTGCCGAGAGCTGCATACGCAGAGGCCTGAGAATGAATTTGGTAATGTTTTGTAAAAGTATGCAGACTAGACCAAGTCGCAGCCTTGCAGACCTGTTCTGCTGAGGCCTGGTGCCGAATAGCCCAAGAGGCACCCACTGAGCGGGTAGAGTGCTCCTTAATCCCTACTGGGACAGGCGCGCTCCTGACACGGTAGGATTCTTGAATCGCCAAGCGAATCCACTTAGCTAGCGTTGCCTTTGAAGCAGCTAGACCCTTCCTATGCCCTTCTGGAAGTATGAACAGGGCATCTGACTTGCGGAAGGGAGCCGACCGCGAGATGTACCGTCTCAAAGCCCTAACCACATCCAGGGTGTGGAGGGCCTTCTCAATGCGATGGACTGGTGCCAGACAAAAGGAAGGCAAAACAATTTCCTCATTGAGATGGAAGGAGGATACGACTTTGGGCAGGAAGGACGGGGACGTCCTGAGAACTGCCTTGTCCTGATGAAAGTTCAGGAACGGAGGGCAGCAGGACAGGGACGCCAATTGCGAAACTCGTCTGATTGACGTAATTGCCACTAGAAAGACCACCTTCCAAGAGAGGACGGTCAGTGGCACGTCCTGCAGTGGTTCGAAAGGAGCCTCTTGTAAGGCTCCGAGAACCAGGTTAAGGTCCCATGACTCCAATGGCCTTTTATAAGGAGGCGCCACATGGGAGACTCCCTGAATGAACATCTTGACCTGGAGTTTGCTGGCAATTTTGCGTTGAAATAGCACTGACGAGGCCGAAATCTGGCCCTTGAGCGAGCTGAGCGCAAGGCCTGACTTTAATCCAGATTGAAGGAATTCCAATATGACCGGAATGGAAAACATCAGAGGGGATTGACGATGATCCTTGCACCATGAAAAGAAGGCTTTCCAGGTGCCGTGAAAATGCGCATGGACACAGGCCTCCTAGCACTAATCATGGTGGAAATCACGTCATGAGAGAACCCAGCCTGTGCTAAAATCCAGGATTCAACGGCCTCGCCGTCAAAGACAGGGCCCCGGAGTTCTGGTGGTAAATCAGGCCCTGTAAGAGTAGATCCACGCGATCCGGAAGTCGCAAGAGTACGTCGGCGACTAGTTGTATTAGTTCTGCGTACCATGCTCAGCGTGGCCAATCTGGCGTGACTAGGATCACTGGTACTCCCTCCACTCTGATCTTCTTGATGACCCTCGGAAGCAAGGGAAGAGGGGGAAGATGTACGGGAGCCGGAACCGGTGCCATGGCAAAACTAGGAAGTCCGCTCCGATGGTGCATAGATCGGGCAATGAACCGAGGAACCTTGTTTCATCTTGAGGCCATGAGATCCACATCCGGAGTCCGCCAACGATGACAAATCTGCTGAAAGACTTCCGGATGAAGAGACCACTTTTGCGAGGCAATGCCTTGGCAACTGAGAAAATCTGCTGCCCAATTTTCTACACCAGGGATGTGGATTGCTGAGATAGGCGAATGGTTGGTCTCGGCCCAATGGAGGATGTGACTCACTTCGTGCACTCACTTCGTTCACTCCGTACCCTGCTCCGGGTACCTCCCTGGCACTTGATATACACTACAGCCGTGGCGTTGTCGGCTTGGATCCTGATGGGGTGACCTGCGAGAAGATGATGGAAACTCCGTAGAGCTAATCTGATCGCTCGTATCTCCAAAATGTTGATGGGGAGACGTGACTCTCGGGTTGATCAATGACCCTGTGCCGTATGGTGACGAAAGATCGCACCCCAGTCGAGAAGACTTGCGTCGGTGGTTACTACCAATCATCTAACTGGGAGAAAAGACCTCCCTTGATTCAGGGAGGACCTCAGAGTCCACCACCTGAGGGCTTGCCTGACCCCCAGGGACAGAAGGATCCAACGGTCCAGAGAGAACGGGTTCTTGTCCCAAGCTAACAGCAACGCATGTTGTAAGTGACGGAGATGGAACTGTGCAAATGGAACTGCTTCCATCGCAGCCACCATCTTTCCGAGAACTCTCATGCTGAAACGAATGGAGTGAGAAACTGGTCGGGAAAGAGTCCGTGCTGCCTACTGTAAGGCTTGGGTCTTTTCTGGAGGGAGAATGACCAACCCGCGGAAGTGTCCAAGATCATTCCTAAAAAGGAAATCTGCTGAGCCGATTTTGGGAAAGACTTTTCGAAGTTTATCTTCCACCTCAGGCGAGAGAGTGTATTTACGGTTATATCCACGGATTCCTCGCAGGTTGGAAGGGACAAACCCTTGATGAGCAGGTCGACCAGATATGGTAACACCACTAATCCCTGAGAGTGGAGAATGGCCATGACAGCCGCCACGACCTTGGTAAAGACCCTGGGGGCGGTGGCAAGTCCGAATGGCAAGGCAACGAACTGGAAGTGGTCCTCGTGAATTGCAAAACGCACGAACTGCTGGTGGGACGGGCAGATTGGAATGTGAAGGCAAGCGTCCTTGATGTCGATGGATGCTAGGAACTCGCCTTTTTCCATGGAAGCGACAACTGATCAGAGATTCCATTCGGAATCGCCGTACCTTGACAAACTGATTTAACAGTTTGAGATCCAGAATGGGTTGCATCGTCCCGTCTTTCTTTGGAACCACAAAAAGGTTTGAATAAAATCCTCTGAACCTTTCGTGATGAGGAACCGGAATAATGACTCCGTCCCATAGCAGAGCCTGAACAGCCTGAAGGAAGGCTCTTGTCTTTTTCTTGGGGAGAGAAGGGAAAAACCGAGTTGGAGGGGGGAGAAGAAAATTATATCTTGTATCCGGACGACACCAGCTCCCTGACCCACTTGTCGTGGACGACTGCGAGCCAGATGTAGCTGAAGGAAAGTAGGCGACCGCCTACTTTGTCGGTGTACGTCGGATACCGCAACAAGTCATTGGGTAGATCTATGATATCTGGCTCCCCTAGATCCAGAAGCCCTAGGCCTGGGGTTCCAAGAGCGGTTAGGTCTGTATGAGACCTGGGAGCCTCTGTCTCCGCGTGGGAACCGACCTGATCCTGAAGAGAAGGTAGAGGAGGACCAACCGGAATTGTTGCGAAGAGATCGAAAACGCGTCAGCTGTTGGCTGCGAAACGGCCGAACAGCCTTTTGTTGAGGAAGGAATTTACTTTCCCCCCGGTAGTATCAGAAATTAGCTGGTCCAGTTTTTCTCCAAAAAGACGACCCGTTTGAAAGGGGAGAGAAGTCAACGATCTTTTAGATGTGGAATCCACCCGCCAGTTGCGGAGCCATAGGGCTCTTCTATTGGAGATCGCATTAGCGGCAGTTTGAGCAGCGCAATTGGCGGCATCAAAAGAAGTGTCCACTACAAAGTCCGCTGCGTGATTTATCTGCCTGGTGACAGTGGTTTCCTCCGGAGCAAGATTGGTGCCCTGGAAGGAAGTAATCAAGACTTCTGCCAAAGTGGCCATTGCCTTAGTGACTCAAATTGCAGCGAAAGATGGAAAAAGCACTGCACCTGAAGCTTCAAAAACTGAACGGGCAAGGTAGTCAATTTGACGATCGGAGGGGTTTCTGACTGAGGAGCCCTCAGAAACGGATAGGAGCGTTTTAGAAGCAAGACGTGATACAGGAGGGTCCACCGGAGGGGACTGTAACCAATCCTTCATTAGGTCTGGATCAAAAGGGTATTTAGCCTGAGTAGACTTTTGCCCTGTGAACCGCTTATGTGAACGATCCCTATGTTTCTGGACAATTCCCTTAAACTCCGGATGGCTGGTAAATAACCTGCGCACACGCTTGGTTTTCCTAAATGAGATAGGGTGTGCTGGAGCAGAAATATTTTCCTCATCCAACTTCAGAATCCTGTTGACTGATTCTGTAAGAGAATCAAGCGACTCTTGATCAGTTGGGGGATTCTGAGGGGCTGACGCGTCAGATTCAAATTCAGGGTCGTGCTCGCTGTGAACCTCAGGAGAGGGAGAGCGAGACAGGAGTCGCAGATGCTGAGGCGCGAACGGGACTAGGGGACGCATCATGGATCCGCTTTCTAGAGACCTGACCATCCCTTGAATGAGTACGGCCCCTGCTGGTGAACGGTTCCTGGCCAACGCAAGAGCCCTCCTCGGGACGTAAGGACACTTTCTGACAAAGAGTCCTACCGGAGGGAGAATATAGCCTGGGTCAGAGACGCCACCGACCGTGACAGGGATGCAGCCCACTCAGGGGTACTAAACGCAGGAGGCCCGTCAGCAGCGGCGGCGAGGGGCGTTTGAGCGTAGGCCGGGGCGCAGTCCGTGCCTGGGCACTGGGCAAGGCAGTCTTGCAAGTGGTACACACGGTAGAAAATGCAGTGCTTCTTAGCAGCCCGTTTAGCCTCCTTAGATTGAGACATAGCACTCCTGAAAGGGTTAACGGCAGAGTCTGTCTGCCGCTGCAGGGAATGTGCCGGGAAGGGGTTAAGCTTTAATTTGAGGGCAGATGCAGCTTACCCATGGTCCTGTGCTGTGTCCCCCGGGAGGAAAGAGGTGGCCCTGTGGTGTCACCCGGTATCCGGCAGAGTGCACGCCTCACAGCTCGTGTCCAAAGCAGGCCGAGGTAAAAGACATGGCCCCCGAGATTAGAATTGCGCGTCTCGTAAGGAATTAGAGGTGCCAGAAGGAGGGGGCGGCGACGTTAGCGAAGGCGGCGCTATTCAAATTGCGGCCTAGTAGGCCGGAAAAGCCGGGAACTAAATTTTTGGCCTACCCGAGCGCCGTCAGCGCTTCTCCCGGGGACCAGGAACTGACCCCATACCGCCACTCCAGTGCTCGGCAGGCCGCGCTGTCCGAGGCCATCCATGCTGGTCTTCTCATCCTCCTGGGATGATGTAGCAGAGCTGGAGGAGTTGTTAAAGGGGTATGCTCCATCGATCCTCCCTATGGCAGGGGGATGGAGAGCTATGGGGTTGATTCAGGGCATTCGGAAGCGCTGTTCCCGTCTTCTCCATTGCACTCCATGCACTTGCCCTTGTATCCGTGGATTACCGGGACCGTTAGGATCATCGCCATAGGAATCAGCCCCAATTGTCGCAGGAAAGTGTGCGGGGAGGTATACTCCGCATGCTTGCCTGTTGTTGGTTTGGGGGAGAGCGGGCCGTAGAAAGGAACCGTCGCCCCCTTCACTGCGTTAATTAAAAAATAAAAATTTACAGAAAATTCAAAAATAAAATAAAAAACGGTGGGGTCTGAAGCCAGACCCAAGTGCCTCCTATAGACACTAAGCAAGAACTGGGGAAATCTCATCCAGCGAGAGGGTGTATACTGCAGAGGAGGAGTTAACTTTTTTTCTGGTTTACTTAGCATCAGAGCTGTGGAGTCCGTAAGCCAAACCTGCGACTCCGACTCCTCAATTTCCCTTACACCGACTCCCACATATATTGCTTAGTGAAAAATTTATTGTAGTACAATGTGAACATCAGACATTTAATCATTTTTATGATACAATAATCAAGATATTTAGATAAAACATAATATATATTTATTGGAATACAACTTTAGAACACAAAAACTGTAATAAATTGTAAATATGTAATACACTATGTAATATCGATTACATACATACATACACGGTGTTCCAAATTATTATACAAAAAGAGTTTAGGAGTGATAAGGTTAGAATTTTTTTGTTTGTCATTTAAACTCATTGATGGTGATGTGTCAGGGCTCTTTATATCACTGAAAGCAATTGCAGATACCTGTGCAAATTAGTTTGGCAGGTGTGTTCAAATAAAGGCAAGACTACTTAAGAAGGCTGTTTCACATTATTAAGCAGCCTACATTTTTTGCCAAAATGGGAAAGAAAAAGGATGTGTCGGCTGCTGAGAAGCAACAAATTGTGGAGTATTTAGGTCAAGGCATGACTACAATCAACATTGCCAAGACACTTCATCATGATCATAGCACAATCAAGAAGTATGTAGCGGATTCCCAGCACACACGTGTGCGTGCTGATAAGGAACAATTGAGGACTCTTTCCAACAGGCAATTGCGTCAGGTTAAAAGAGCAGCTGCAAAAATGCCTTGTCATAGCAGCAGACAAGTTTTTGAAGCTGCTGGTGCCTCCAACGTCCCCCCGAACAACAAGATGCAGGGTCCTTCAGAGGTTTGCAGCTGTGCGTAAGCCATCCTGTCGACCACCTCTATCCACTGCACACAAGCAGAAACGGCTCCAGTGGGCCAAACGATACATGAAGCCTGACTTCCAAACTGTTTTGTTCACCGATGAGTGCCGTGCAACGCTCGATGGTCCAGATGGATGGAGTGGAGGATGGCTGGTTGATGGACACCCCATGAAAACACGGCTAAGGCGCCAACGAGGAGGTGGAGTAATGTTTTGGGCTGGAATCATGGGGAGAGAGATTGTCGGCCCCTTTAGGATCCCTGAAGGGGTAAAGATGAACTCCATAATCTATGTGGAGTTTCTAAAACAGCACTTCCTGCCATGGTTCAAGAGGAAGAACCGTGCTTTCCGCAGCAAGATCATTTTCATGCATGATAATGCACCGTCTCATGCTGCAAATAACACATCTGCATCTCTGGCTGCTATGGGAGGACAAACTTATGGTGTGGCCACCATCTGCCCCTGACCTCAACCCCATTGAGAACCTCTGGAGCATCATCAAAAGGAGTGTCTATGATGGCGGGAGGCAGTTCACATCTAAGCAACAGCTCTGGGAGGGTATTCTGTCCACATCCAAAACAATTGAAGCACAAACCATCAAAAAACTGATAAATTCAATGGATGAGAGAAGCTTCTTTCGAACAAGGGGTCCTATGTACAAATGTAACATCACCTAGAATAAAGTTTTGACTTGTAAACTGTTTGATTTCATTTTGAAATAAGCTGATAATGCTTATAATTTCACAACTGACCATTTTTTGGTTCAAAATAAAAATAAAAAGGTTGAAAACTGCTGTGCATAATAATTTGGAACAGGCATTTTGAGTGTTTCTTATTTTTAAAAATATACTGTTTTCATAGGCAGTTTGTTCAAAAACATTGCAATTATACTAGAATATTAGATGACTGGAAAACAACAATGACTGCAATTCATAGGTAATTTAGAGAAAATATTTTTTGCATAATAATTTGGAACAGTGTATATTGTGTGTGTATATATATATATATATATATATATATATATATATATATCACACTATGTAATAAACTATGTAAGTGGCAAACAACAGTTTTCAACAAAAGCATGCTAAATAACATTTGTGCAGTCTATGAATTTGTTCTAAGAAATAGAATTGCCTCCATCAGATCCTCCTTCATAGATGACCTCAAATCTGACCTAATAATTTTAAGGCTAGAGAACAACCTCTCTACACTAGAGGCCCCTTTACAATTAGCAATGCACCAGCGATCCGACCCGGTCAGGATCGCTGGTGCATCGCTAAATGGTCGCTAGTGAGCTGCCAAACAGGCAGATCTCACTAGCGATGTAGCGACACAGAAGCGGTCGTTACTTACCTTGCACACGCAGCGATGCCGACGTCCTCCCGTCCGCGTCCACACGTTGCTCGTCGACGCCAGCAGTAAGCGCCCGACGAGAAATGGGCCCGGCCGATCTCGCGCGATCAGCGACAGACAGCGGGGGGAGCCAGTCGGAGGGAAGTATCACACAGCGATATCGCTAGCAATATCACTGCTGCATCACAAAATCGGTGACGCTTTAGCGATATCACCATGTGTAAAACCCCCTTAACTTGGGTTGGAGGCAAAGCCGTAACCACATGGGCAACATCTCTAACAATTTCCGGGTATAAAGGAATTGCCTCATGCACAGTCAGTATTGATGAATTTTTCTATTTCGTTGAGAGCAAGTGAAACATTTTGCTGAAATATGGTCATATGGTCAAACTGCTTGCTATAGGAGACGGAGTGAAATCTTTTTCCTTGTGGCAACGCTTTGCCTGCTCCATGTCATCCAAATACTTGTCAAAGTCAAACTCCTCATCTAATGAGGATGAAGATATGGCAGCAGTAGCACTATCAAGACCCAAGTCCTCTAGCGCCTGGGAGTCCTCCTGTAGGCCACTCATCCTAACTGCTACCTCAGTCAGAGGTGCTTTTCCTTTAGTAAGTGGTTGATCATCAAGCAGCATACAATGACTTGGGTCCACATAAACAGCTGCCAGAAAATTTTTATTTTCCAATAGCTGTGTCTCTCTCCGTTTCATTGGAGCAGAAGTTCCATCTGCGATTAAACCTCCTCTTTGGGACAGGCAAAATAGCAAGTTCTTCCACTCCCTTATGAAAATGCCAGGAGTTAAATCCTCAGCTTGTAATTTTTTAGTCATGGTAAATGGGTGATTAAGCAATTCCTTCAATTCAGCCACCTGTGTCCATTGACCTTCATTTAGGGTTACCTGAGGGTTCGCCATATCTATAAGAAACGGTTTTAGTTTGAGCAATTGCTCATTCATTAAATAAGTGCTGCCCCACCAAGTGGCTTGATCGACAATTGCCCCTTTCCCAGCACGTCTCTTATAGATGGAATCAATTTTAGGGGTTCTGGCGGCAATAACCAATTTCCTCACTTTTCCAATCAGATTTCCAGCAAGTCCCTCTTGCAGACTATCTCTTATTGCCAGCTGCAGCGTGTGCACAACTTTCTCACTTTCTCCAGCTCAGGGCCCAGGAATCGGATCCTGTGCAGGGCAGGCAACCCTCCTCGCTCTGGTGAAGACGGTAGAAGACAGGACAGAGGAGGGGAGATTGCCCCCTGCAGTATGGAGCCGGAGGAGGACGTGAGCACTGCAGCATACGAGTTTTGATAGGTGCTGCCCCTCGCTGGCTACGGCCATGATTCACACACAGCATTTTTGCGGATCCGTTTTTTGCAGTAAAATGCAGTGACTCTGGGCATCCCAGCAAAGTCAATGGGTTTTAAGATATGACAGACACATTGTTTTGTGAGGAACCGTTTTTGGGCTGAATGAGCATGTCAGTTTGAGTAGCGTCTTTCTAACCTGCTTTTGCTATTGAAAACATTATCTATGAGCTCAAAAACCTTTCAAGTGATGCGGTTTTTTAAAAAGCTGATCTGCTTTTGCAGCTGAAAAACGTATCCTCAAAAAACGCAGCAAAAACGCTGTGGGTGAATGTAGCCTTAGATCAGGAATAGAACAGCCATTTATAGGACATTTCATAACTTTCCCAAATTCCTTTGAAAAAATATTCAGCACATTCTGCATTCAACTACTGTACCCAATTTATTATATATTTTAGGAGTCGGTCCATTTTATACCGACTCCACCAAAATGAGCACCGACTCCGACTCCACAGCCCTGCTTAGTGTCCTCCTAGTGGCAAGCAGCATAAGACCCACTGTCTGTGTCCCCCATTGAGGCGTAGGAGAAAAGTACAGCGTTTACAATTACAGAAGGATTAAATCATAATGCAGAAACAGTACGAAAACAGAAGGAGATCAAAGCAGAAACGCCTTATGGATGGAAGCTGAGACCTTCTATCAGTGCAAAGCACCACAGAAATGTGGCATTCTTTCACCATCCTAGACACATCAAACACAACTGTGATATAACCATATTTTGGAGAGACATCACGTTTTTGTTGTTTCCTAATGCCAAAAATCCAGCCACTTGAACTTAAAGCGTTGATGTCCCCAGATAAATATATCCGTGGATGGTGTGGAAATCACATTATTGTAGGTATGGCATGGAAATATTGCATTTCCTTTGCTGTGCGGTGGCCCTGATATGGGGCCATTCCCTTCTGCATATTTTAACACCACACTGCCTGTGAGAATAAAAAAAGACAGGAATTGTAGTCTTCCGGTCACTGACAGCTCCTTCTTTGTTAATCTTTAATCCCCTATTTACAGTAGATGCTGCTGGGTGTCCAGTGATATCCAATTTACCTATTGCATAACTCCTCAATCTTATTATAAAAAAAAAAAAAAACATAATTGTGCAATTTTTACATTGGCAACTTTGGCTTTGTTGTTTTTTTTTTTTGTTTGTTTTTTTAGATACTTCCTTTTCTTTCAGGAGGAATTTTCAGTAGGTTCCTTAGAGGCAGAATTACAAGGACAGGTAACACCTCTCCAGACAGCTAATAACACAAGACCCACCATTAAAAATAGGAGTTGTTACAGATGAACCTGATCCCCCTTTCCTCCTCTCAGTCACTTTTGCACGCTGCTTTGGGAGAGCAGAATTAACTGGATTTCTTTTTTTTCTGGGGACAGCACAAAGATGCTAGAAAAGCGCTATCAGTAACGTGGAATCCCCCTATATTTCCATTGACAGACCTGATGTCACGGGGTTACCACAATAGGGAGGAGCTGGAAGACTGCAAATTCCAAACTTTGCTAAAAAAATAAATAAATAAAATTGCGCAGTTTTCCGAGACCCGTAGCATCTCCGGTTTTGTGATCTTCGGTTGGGTGAGAGCTTATTTTTTGCGCGCCGAGTTGATGTTTTTAATTATACCATTGTGGTCCAGATACGATCTTTTGATCGCTCGTTATTGCACTTTAATGCAATGTCGCGGCGACAAAAAAAAAACAAAAAAAGAAAGAAAAAAACACATAACTGGTGTTATCACTTTTTTCCTCGCTACGCAGTTTAGCGATCAGGTCAACCTTTTTTTGTTGATAGATCGGGCAATTCTGAACACTGTGATACTGAATATGTGTATGTTTGATTTTATTTTTATTTTGAATGGGGTGGAAGGGGGGGTGATTTGAACTTTTACATTTTTAAACATTTTTTTTTTTTGCTTCAATAGTTTCCATAGGAGGCTAGAAGCAGGTACAACTCAATCGGCTCAGTAACATAGAGGCGCCTCTATGTAGCTGAATTACTGACTTCCTATGAGCGCCGACCACTGGGTGGCGCTCACAGCAATCCGGCATTGACAACCATAGAGATATCCAAGAGACCTCGGGTTGTCATGCTGACACACCGGTGACCCGTGATCACGTGACACAGGTCACCGATGTGCGCATTTCCAGCCCGATGGCCGTAAGCGCCATTTAAATGCCGCTGTCAGCAGCATTTAACTAGTTAATAGCCAAGGGTGGATCGCGATTCCACCCGCGGCTATGGCGGGCACATGTCATCTGTTTAAAAACAGCTGACATGTCCCGGGAAAGATGTGGGCTCACCGCCGGAGCCCACATCAAATGATAATACAGATGTCAGTAAAGGGTTAATATGATGTTAGTCACTCAGCACACTTTGTATAGAATATGGTCCAAAGAAATCAAGTTACAGTAGAATAGTCAATGTACTGACCATATACAATTTAATAGAAGGCAGTTTTTGATGCTGGTTCAAGGTGTTATTGAGCCTCAGAGACATGAAGAAAACTTCAAATGGCAGCAGGGACAGAAGTGGGGTAGGAGAAGTGGTAACCCAGGGGCTGTACCCACTTTGTGGATGTTGAAGTTATATTGGCAAACAAAAAAAAAAAAAAAAAGGAGGGCCCTTCTATGAATCTCTGGTACAAATTAGACCTTCTGCTAAGATCGTAGGAACAGTTGCTGCTCTGGTGTGCCACCTGCAGGAAGGGTGAGAGTGAGCTGGTGACAGTCCCACTAGTGATCAGAAGTGAGTGGGGTATATTTTTGTCGCCACCATTGCCTGATGGTTTTGCTAGGAGCTGGGGATCGGGAACTATTTTAATGAGGCGCAGGGATCTGTGGTGAGGTTCCACTCACCAGCCTGCAGTGCCCGGTCCTACTGGGTTTCAAAGCCAATATGTCGGCTGTGTCAGCACATCCCGCAGCAGTTTTAGCTGCGGTGTACAGTACCATGATTCCCTATGGGAATCAAAAACCGCAGTGCAAACGGTGCGGAATTTTCCGCGCGGATTATCTGCGGTTTTCAATCCGCAGAAAGAATTGACATGTCAATTCTCTCTGCGGATTCCCCTGCGGTTTGCCATCTCCTCCATTGAGGAGATGAAAAACCGCAGGGCAAAACCCCAAAGCAATCCGCAGGTAAAACCGCAGGTATTTTGACCTGCGGATTTTACAGAATCCGCACCTAATCCGCAGCGTGTGCACACAGCCAAACAGGATGCAAATGAGACCAGCTTCTTTTTGTTGAGTTATAGGTCGCCATCTCCGGTGTCCCCACGGAGCTCAGGAATTCTGCTTCCTACATGCCAGGACTCTTTCCCCCCACCCCGCATGTCACTGTTTTCAGCATTTTTTTTCTGCGATTTGCACTCAACTTACATTGGAGGTGAAAAAACAAGGGGTCATATTTTGCTGCATTTTTTTGTGCCAAAACTTGATTCTATGGCATTAAGACTTCTTTTCCTAAGTTTCCTAAACTTTACCAGAATGCACACGATACAAATCTAGCATGCCAAAACCCCTCGCAAAAAAAGCTGAAAAAAAACGCTTAATGTGAACTTACCGATACAGTTTATAAGTTTTTTTTTATGTTTTGCCTCTTTAGCCCAATATAAGCTTTTAAACTAGAAAGAATCTTTTGTATCGCTTTATTCTGAGAGCTATAGCTTTTTTATTTCTCCGCTGACTGAGCTGTATGATGGCTTGCTTTTTGTGGGACAAGCTGGGAGTTTTCAGAGATTCCAATTTTATTTACATTCATCTTTTTGATCGTGTTTTATTTCACTTTTTGTTCAGGGGTTTAATGAAAAAAAGCATAGTTTTTTGGCATGATTTCACTGAAAGGGTTAACTAGTGAGTTTTACACAGTAGGTCGGTTCACTCTGGACGCGGCAATAGAAAAACATGTGCTTTTTTGGTTTATTTTTGTTTTTATATAAATATACATTTATTGGTATAATAATTTTTTTTTTGTTCTTTATTTTGTTAATTTTTAACCCCTTACCTACAATTGACGTAATATTCCGTCCATGTGACCATGGACCTAATTACCATGGACGGAATATTACGTCATCGCGATCAGCGGCGCCCACGTGGTGAGCGCCGCTGATCGCGGCCGAGTGTCAGCTAATTATCATAGCTGACACCCGGCACAATGTGTCAGGGGCGGTCATGGACCACCCCCGACACGTTAACCCCTTGCACACCGCGATCAAACGCGATCGCGGTGTACCGGGGGTTAAAGGGAAGCATCGGCAGGGAGGGGGCTCCCTCCGTGCTTCCCTGAGCCCCCCACGGCAGTGCAATGTGCAGCGCTGCTGCGGGGGCTCTTTCCCTACAGGCCCCCGGATCCAAGATGGCGACGGGGGCCTGCAGGGAGCTGACTTCCTCACTGCCTGCAAAGCGCAGGCATGAGGAAGTCTGCAGCAGTGCCTGTGACAGATCGCTGATCTGTCACAGTGATCTGTGATGTGACAGATCAGCGATCTGTCACAGGACAGTGATGTCCCACCTGGGACAAGATAATAAAGTAAAAAAAAAAAAAAAAAAGTGTTAAAAATAATTAAAAAAAAAAAAAAAAAAAAAAAAAAAAAAAAAAAAATCGCTAAATAAATTAGTAATAATAAAAAAAAATATTCCCCAATAAATCCATTTTTTCAAAATAAAAAAAACAAAACAATAAAAGTACACATATTTGGTATCGCCGCGTCCATAATGACCTGCCCTATAAAACTGTCCCATTAGTTAACCCCTTTAGTGAACCCCTTAAAAAATAAGAATAAAAAACGAAGCAAAAAATATTTATTATCATACCACCAAACAAAAAGTGCAATAACGCGCAATCAAAAAGACGCATATAAATATGCATGGTACCGCTGAAAACGTCATCTTGTCCCGCAAAAAACGAGCCGCCATACAGCATCATCCGCAAAAAAATAAAAAAGTTATAGCTCGCAGAATAAAGCGATACAAAAATAATTATTTTTTATATAAAATTGTTTTCATTGCAAAAAACCGACAAAACATAAAAAAACGACCTAAATGAGGTATCGCTGTAACCGTACTGACCCGAAGAATAAAAACGCGTTATCAATTTTACCGCACGCGGAACGGTGCAAACGCACCCCCCAAAAGAAATTCATGAAACGCTGGTTTTTGTTCATTCTGCGTCCCAAAAATCGGAATAAAAAGCAATCAAAAAATGTCACGTGCCCGAAAATGGTACCAATAAAAACGTCAACTCGTCCCGCAAAAAATAAGACCTCACATGACTCGGTGGGTCAAAATACGGAAAAATTATAGCTCACAATATGTGGTGATGCAAAAACTATTTTTACAATAAAAAGCGTCTTTTAGCGTGCGACAGCCGCCAAACATAAAAACCGCCATAAATCATAAATCAAACCCCCCGTTATCACCCCCTTAGCTAGGGAAAAATAATAAAACTAAAAGAAAATGTATTTATTTCCATTTTCCCGATAGGGCTAGGGTTAGGGCTAGGGTTAGGGCTAGGGTTAGGGTTAGGGCTAGGGTTAGGGCTAGGGTTAGGGCTAGGGTTAGGGCTAGGGCTAGGGCTCAGATTAGGGTTAGGGGTGTGTTGAGGTTAGGGTTGGAGTTATAATTGGGGGTTTCCACTGTTTGGGCACATCAGGTGCTCTCCAAAGGCAACATGGCGTCTGATCTCAATTCCAGCCAATTCTGCGTTGAAAAAGTCAAATGGTGCTCCTTCCCTTCCAAGCTCTGCCATGTGCCCAAACAGTGTTTTACCCCCACATGTAGGGTATCAGCCTACTCAGGACAAATTACAAAACAACTTTTGGGGTCCAATTTCTCCTGTTACCCTTAGGAAAATAAAAAATTGGGGGCAAAAATATAATTTTGCGGAAAAAAATGTTTTTTTTATTTTCACGCACAGGCGTTATAAACTTCTGTGAAGCACTTGGGGGTTCAAAGTGCTCTCCACACATCTAGATAAGCTCCGTGGGGGGGTCTAGTTTCCAAAATGGGGTCAATTGTGGGGAGTTTCAATAGTTTAGGTACATCAGGGGCTCTCCAAACGCACATGACACCCGCATACCAATCCATCAAAGTCTGCATTCCAAAACGTCACTACTTCCCTTCCGAGCCCCGACGTGTGCCCATACAGTAGTTTTCTCCCACATATGAGGTATCGGCGTACTCAGGACAAATTGGACAACAACTTTTGTGGTCCAATTTCTCCTGTTACCCTTGGGAAAATAAAAAAATGGGGACTAAAAGATCATGTTTGTGGAAAAAATACGATTTTTTTATTTTCACGCCCGGACGTTATAAACTTCAGTGAAGCACTGGGGGGTTCAAAGTGCTCACCACACATCTAGATAAGTTCCTTGGGGGGTCTAGTTTCCAAAATGGTGTCATTTGTGGGGGGTTTCTACTGTTTTGGTACATCAGGGGCTTTCCTAACGCGACATGGTGTCCGATCTCAATTCCAGCCAAAAACGTCAAATGGCGCTGCTTCCCTTCCGAGCTCTGCCATACGCCCAAATAGTGGTTTACACCCACATGTGGGGTATCAGCGTACTCAGGATAAATTGCACAATATCTTTTAGGGTCCTGTTACTTTTGGAAAAATAAGAATTGAGGGTGAAAAGATCATTTTTGTGGAAAAAATATGATTTTTTAATTGTACTGCTGTACGTTATAAACTTCATTGAAGCCCTTGGGGGTTCAAAGTTCTCACCACACATCTAGATAAGTTCCTTGGGGGGTCTAGTTTCCAAAATGGTGTCATTTGTGGGGGGTTTCCACTGTTTTGGTACATCAGGGGTTTTCCAATCGCGACATGGTGTCCGATCTCAATTCTAGCCAAAAACGTCAAATGGCACTGCTTCCCTTCCGAGCTCTGCTATGCGCCCAAATAGTCATTTACACCCACATATGGGGTATCAGCGTACTCAGGACAAATTGCACAATAACTTTTAGGGTCCTGTTACCCTTGGAAAAATAAAAATTGGGGGTGAAAAGAACATTTTTGTGGAAAAAATATGATTGTTTAATTGTACCGCTGTACGTTATAAACTTCTGTGAAGCCCTTGTGGGTTCAAAGTTCTCACCACATATCTAGATAAGTTCCTTGGGGGGTCTAGTTTCCAAAATGGGGTCACTTGGGGGGGGTTTCCACTGTTTAGGTACATCAGGGGCTCGCCAAACGTGACATGGCGTCCGATCTGAATTCCAGCCAATTTTGCATTGAAAAAGTCAAACGGCGCTCCTTCCATTCTGAGCTCTGCCATGCGCCGAAACAGTGGTTCCTCCCCACATATCAGGTATCCGCGTACTCAGGACAAATTGCACAATAACTTTTGCAGTCCAATTTCTCCTGTTACCCTTGGTAAAATAAAGAAAATTGAACCTGAATTATTTTTTTTGTGAAAAAAAGTTAAATGTTCATTTTTTTTTAATATTCAAAAAATTCCTGTGACGCACCTAAAGGGTTAATAAACTTCTTGAATGTGGTTTTAAGCACCTTAAGGGGTGCAGTTTTTAGAATGGTGTCACTTTTGGGTATTTTCTATCATATAGACCCCTCAAAGTGGCTTCAAATGTGAAGTGGTCCCTAAAAATAAAATGGTGTTGCAAAAATGAGAAATCGCTGGTCAATTTTTAACCCTTATAACTTCCTAACAAAAAAAAATTTTGGTTCCAAAATTGTGCTGATGTAAAGTAAACATGTGGGAAATGTTATGTATTAAGTTTTTTGTGTGCCGTATCGCTGTGATTTAAGGGCATAAAAATTCAAAGTTGGAAAATTGCGAAATTTTCAAAATTTTTGCCAAATTTCCGTTTTTTTCACAAATAAACGCAAGTTATTTGAATGCAATTTTACCACTAACATGAAGTACAATATGTCACGAGAAAACAATGTCAGAATCACCGGGATCCATGAAAGCGTTCCAGAGTTATGACCTCATAAAGGTACAGTGGTCAGAATTGTAAAAATTGGCCCGGTAGTTAACGTGCAAACCACCCTTGGTAGTGAAGGGGTTAAAAATATATTTAGGGTTTTTTTTTTTTTTTTTTTAACTTTTTTACCACTTATTCCCTCTTTGAAACGTTTTTTTTTTTTTTCACTCTGATCGCCAGTATAATGCATTGCAATTCACTAGCACTGCAATGCATTATAGCAGTCAGTGCTACATTGACAGATCGCATTTAGGCCATGCTGCTGCACCGTAGCTGACAGACCAAGAGGTCATCATTTGACCTCAAGCAGCTGCCATAGCAACGATCGGGCCCTTGTAATGATGTTGTGGGGGCACCCATGAGATGGGAGAGGGAGCCCCCTCACTGCTTTCTAAATTCTGCGCTTGTTATTGATTGCAGCATTTAGGGTGTTTAAACAGGTCTATCACTTAAGCCAAGCTGCAGGAGGCGATCGTGCGGGCACCGCTTCTGTGACTGCACGGTCCATTTGCGGGAAAGCACTGCTAAGTAGGATGTATCACTATGTCCAGTGTCAGGAAGAGGTTAATGCATGCAAGCCTTAGTATAAACTGAAAAACAAGAGTTGCAAACTTCACAGAACTTTCAGTTTCAGTTTAAGACAAAGAGAAAGTAAAAGTGAACAGCTCCGCTAATCTATTCTAAGAAGAAAAGCAGTCTTTTTTTTTTTTTATCTACGTCAAACCCAAGAAGTAATTACCAGTAAACAGGGAAATAAACACTGAATCTTGTCTGGCGGATAAGTAACATTGTGTCTTCGAGGATCATCTATGTCAAGGTAAGATTACTCTATAATGTGGAGGTATGATATACACAATGGATATATTGGAGGGTGACTGTACTTGGATGCATATAACAAGGGGTTGTGCCATCTAAGAAGAAGAGTCTGCAGTCTCTGCATTCCCTGTGTGGGAGGTCGGACATGTGACTGCAGATTACACCCTCTTCGCTATCTAGATCAGCAAGTAACAACCTTATTACATTTTATTTGTAATATATGAAAAAAGTACAGAACTTACAATTACAGAAGGATTAAATAATGATAATGCAAAAACAGTACGAAAACAGAAGGGGATCAAAGCAGAAACGTCTTATGGATGGAACCCGAGAGATTCTATTGGAGCAAAGCGCCACAGAAATTTGGACAAATGTACAAGGCAAATTGTATCTCCTGGGTCTGACAATGAGTTTTTCAGAAGTAAATATTAAAAAGGGTCTCATCCACACACCTTACATGATTATAATTTGTGTCATTTTCCCAGGGACTTCCTAGTGGATTATTATTACTGCCGTATTTCCGAGCATAGTTTCACCATTATCAAACACAACTGTGATAATTTGGGGAGACATTACATTTTTGTGGTTTCCTAAGGCCAAAAATCCAGGAGCTTGAACTTACCAAAGCGGCGATGAAGTCCCTCGATCACAAATATATCTGTGGATGGTGTGGAAATCAGATTGTAGGTATGGCATGGAAATATTGCATTTCCATTGCTGTGCGGTGGTCCCGATATGGGGCCAATCCTTTCTCATGCATGTTAAAACACCCCATTGCCAGTGAGAAAATACACAGGAAGTGTATTCTTCCTGTCATTGACAACTCCTTGTTTTTTAATCCCCTATTTACGGTAGATGCTGCAGAGTGTCCAGTGATATTCAATTTACCTATTCCTTAACTCCTTTAAAACAATCTTAATATTAAAAAACTCGTAATTATGCAATTTTTACATTGGCAACTTGGGCCTTGTTTTTTATTTATTTTTTTAGATACTTCCTTTCCTTTCAGGAGGAGTTCTCAGTAGTTTCTTTATCAGAGGCAGAATTTCAATGACAAGCAACACCTCTTGAGACAGATAACACAAGACCCATAATTAAAAATCGCCATAGACTATTTTTTCTCTTTTCAAGCTGTAACTTGACATGATTATGTTCATACTATTAGATTGATCATACGGAAAATGGCAGACTCTGCAGGATTGCATAAAAACTGTGACTGGTATGCGCCTGTGGTCTGCCTCCTTGTTGCCATTCTGTCCCATTTGGCCTTCCAATTGGTAGTGCGCATGTCTGACATCATGGAGAGTTTTCTCCCTGACGTATGCTCTACCAATCATGTATCCAATACTACTGGCGAGGGATGCACACCACATGCTCTAATATGCCGGTGATTAGTCTGATTTCATAAAAAAGACAGTAAATCTTATGTGTATACCCTTCTGATAAAGCTAAAGCAAAACTCGAGTCGGGGCTGTCTCCTGGGAGTCTGCACTTGCACTTTATGATGGGTAAGCTTTTTTAGCTGTTGTTTACATGCACTTTGCTGATAAAATTGTAGTCGTTCAGGTTATGAACACATGGGGATTGCAGGATAGGAGAGTTATGGCATTTGTACCTTCAACTATCGCTCTCTTTCCCCATTACCGTCTGCATAACTACTACCATCATGTAATTTTCATTGTTATTCCCAGGGTGAAACATACTCTGTTTATGGTCACCTCTTTTTTTTAATAGAGTTGATTATTGTGTATACACAAGGTGTTGTTAATTAATACCATTTTGATAATGATCATATATTGACATCAGCACTCTATTTCTCCCATTTTTGAATTTGGCAGTCGTAGATGACCCGATTCCCCTCCTCTCACTGTCACTTTTGCACAGTCATTAGATGCTTCAATACAAAAGATACATTTAGGGTCTGTTCATTATGGTTATGTATATGTGTTTCCTGAAACTACAGGATGATTGTATTCATTATGGCCACTGACACACATGCCAACTGTTCTGGTGTTGCAGCGACAAAATGATGCGGGCAAGACTGATGTGATGTTCCTATGGCTCCCACACAAAACAATGTTTGTCAACTCTGGTCATGTTAACCACAGGAAATCTATGTCTTCCCTAAGTCAGTCAATCATCTAAAATGCGCAGAGAAGGACAAAAAGAAATAAAACTTGTTCCCATTTACTTACCAAATCCTGATCTTTCAGGTACTTCAGCACTTTGTCCAGTTCAGACTCAACTATATTTGTTGGTACTACAGGATAAGAACTGTAGTAGACATTTTCACAAAATACTGAAAAAAAGCAAACAAGATGAGAAAACTAGACAACATAAAATATTATATATTTAAGATATGAAGATAGTAACTTGAAATGATGTTACTTAAAGCATCACTCTAGGAGGAGGAGGTTTCAGCGTTGGAGAGGTTATTCTTACGTAAGGCTGGGTTCACACTGCGTTGTGGGCAAGGCGCTGACGGCATCCGTTACATAGCGGCACTAACGCTATGTAAGAGATGCGTTAACGCCGCCATTGACCGTAATGACAGGAGCGCATCCTAATGCATGCCAAAATCGCCATGCGTTAGCGATGATGCGTTATTTCATGACGCACCCTCGAAAGTGGTCTGCAGCGTTCAGCGAATGGACACGTTCGCTGTGCATAGACCTGTATGGGCTAACGCATGGTAACAGCTGCTACCATGCACTAGCGCATACATTAGCGCTATGGTCACAAATTTTGTAAAAAAAATTACATCTGTGTTAGAGCATTCGTTTAAAGGATCCATTAAACGGATGCCCCTAACACAATGTGAACCTAGCCTAAGGCCTCTGACCCTAGTCTGATACCTACCCGCTGCACTCAACCTTTTTTCGGCACCATCTTGTGACTGCAACTTCTGACTGGCTGAAAGCCAGATGCTACGTCACAAGCTCTCAATGCAAGCCTGTGAGAGACAAAACTAGACTCTCAGACTTGAAACGTGACCTCCATACAGCTTCATTAAACACTGGAACCATCTGGCAGTTCACAAACTGCTGGAAACTGGTGACGATAGGCAGTGAAGATGGCAAGGGATAAGAATGAGACTAGGGGAATGGATCTAAGGACCACTCCAGCGCTGCAATAAAAAAAAACCTAGAGTGGCGCTTTAAAGCAGAGGTAATCACTGAACTATTTATAGTGACGTTCATACAGTTTTGTTAATATTAATCAGGTCAGGTCCTCTGAGATTCCCCAACAGCTAATACGACGGTATGCATGGGTTTCCCTGCATTCCGATGATGTGTTTTATGTAAATTCTAAAGCAGTGTTTGAAGAGTGAAGTTCCCTCCTGCAGCGTCATATATGTGGATAAGTCAGGACCAGTCTGTCAAGGAATCTCCTCTCCCAGGCTAGTCATGGCTTGGAAGCATTATCAAACGTCTGTAGGCATGGCTGACATCCTGAATAATGGTCCTACCTTGATGAATACTGTATGCAGACTATCAATTTACAAGGAATGAATCAATGAATGTTTACAGTATGGTGTATTAATGAAACACCATTGGCGTCAAATACTTTAAAGTAAGCGTGAGCCTCTAAGTGATTATTCAAAATTTGAAGTAATTTTCCAAAAATATTTGCCACTGAAATAATTATATACATACGAATCTGTAAGATGGTTTTTATGTATATTTAATTTTTTTCAAACGGATTTATATCTTCAGGTGATGTTTCAAGGAGGAAGCTATGTTAAATAACAAAACATGTTACCCCACAGCCAAATGTTTTACCTTCTTGACCTGTAAAATCTGTCTTCTGGAATATGTCTTCAGGCAACTTTTTTCTTAATTCAGACAATTGGATGACTTCTCTCACATCTAGCTTTTCTGGCCTGGTTCAATAATTTTAGCACAAGAATAAAAGTCATAAAGCAATAAAGTAGTTAAAAAAACAAACAAACAAGTACATACAAGTTTATAAAATCTAAAACTTGCAGCACAACAGGGTTTGGTAGTCCATCTGTTCAGTTTCTGCTCAATTTCTTTTTATAGCACTCCTAATTAAAACTACGGCATTTATATGAACAATTATGGATTATTGCTAGAATAATGGCCACAAAAAGTTGAAAAATATCACTTCACACTCACAGTTGAGCTGGAATGCTGCAAGTACTTGGAGTCTGTAAAGAAATATCGCACACTAACTGCTCATGGATATATAGCTGTCCTTTCCACGCATTATACTGTGCTAGAATAAAAAAAATACATAGATAAATATTCTGCTCTTGTATATCATTTAACAGATGAAACACAGGCAAAGACCACTATTTAACATACCTGCATTGTTTAACTCGATCCTGAAAAAAAATAAAAATAAATAAATAATAGAACTACAGTAAGTTAACACACATTCATATACCTGCAACTTCAGTAGCTAATGAATACTGTACTCTCATTATTGAGTAACAATACACACCAGCTTGTCATAAAAATTAATCAATTGATGGCCCTTCTTAAAGGGACTCTCAGCCCAGAATGACCAAATAAAGTCCCGCCGCCGCTGGGTGCTTCATGGCGGCGTCAATCATTTATATCCACCTTCCAACTGCATACTTCCCCCTCAGTCTCCATCCCCCCCTCTTTGATTGACAGCTCTGGCTTCATAGAGCCAGAGAACAGTGGGGATAGAGGGAAAACAAGCAGATGGAAGCTATAAATAAATGATTGGCCCCGCCATGGAGCACCGAGCACCTGTACTTGGTTTAAACAGTTATCCTTTGCTAATAGAGTCCCTTAAATGACATTTAAAATGGCCGACTAGGTCAGACATTTCTTGACCAAGTTTTCACACACTGCCGCGGGGATTTTGGCTCACTTCTCCATACAAATTTTCTCCAGATATTTCAGGTTTCAGGGCTGTCGCTGGGCAATATGGAGTTTGAGCTCTCTCCAAAGATTTTCTACGGGTTCAGGTCTGGAGACTGGCTAGGCCACTCCAGAACCTTGAAATGCATGTTATGGAGCCACTCCTAAGTTGTGCTAGCTGTGTGTTTTGCATCATTGTCATGCTGGAAGACCCAGCCATGAACCATTTTTAATGTTGTTACTGAGGGAAGGAGGTTGTTGGGCAAATTCTTGCGATACATGATCCCATCCATCCTCCCTTCAATATGGTGCAATCATACTGTCCCTTTGCCGAAAAGCACCCCCAAAGTATGATGTTTCCCCTCCATGCTTCACAGTTGTGATGGTGTTCTTGGGGTTGTATTCATCCTTCTTCCTCCAAACACAGCTATTAGAGTTGATAATAAAAAGTTCTATTTTGGTCTCATCTGACCACATGACCTTCTCTCCCATGCCTCCTCTGGATCATGGTCAATGGCGAACTTCAAACGGGCCTGGCCATGTGTGCCCTACAGGACATTAATCCATGACGGCATAGTGTGTTACCAATGATAATGATTGAGACTGTGGCCCCAACTCTCTTCAGGTCATTGACAGAGTCCTCCAGTGTAGTTCTGGGCCAATTCCTGAGCTTTCTCAGGATCATCCTTACCTCGCGAGGCAAGATCGTACATGGAGCCCCAAATCTTGTGTTTCTTCCATTTTCTAATAATTGTGCCAACAGTTGTTGCCTTCTCACCAAGCTGCTCGCCCATTGTCCTGTGGCCCATCTCAGCCTTGTGCAGGTCTACAATTTTGTCCTTAGTGTCCTTAGACAGCTCTTTGGTCTTGGCCATGGTGGAAGGTTGGAGTGTGAGTGATTGTGTGGACAGGTGTCTCTTATACAGGTAATGAATTCAAACAGTTGCAATTGATACAAGTAATGAGTGCAAAGTAGGAGAGCTTCTTGAAGAAAAACTCAGAGCCAGAATTCTTGATGATTGGTAGGTGATCAAATGCTTATTTCATGCAATAAAATACAATTTACTTAAAAACCATACAATGATTTTCTGCTTTTTCTTTTTAGATTGTGTCTCTCACAGGTGAAGAGTACCTACAATAAAAATTACAGAATTTGCTATTCTTGTAGGTGGCAAAATTGTCAGAGTGTCAAATACTTATTATCCCCCTGTATGTGGTTTATGTGATACTATACTGTTTTGCAGCACTTGAATACCTGATAAACGTATTATGCATCGCCGTTTGAGCATAGTACGGCAATATTCTTAGGCACCAATGGATAATAGTTATTTGGCTACTGTAAAATGCATTGTCTTAATTTATGCATTAATGTGAAAAAACAGGTTTCAGAAGCCTGGTGTATGCAGCTAAAAGGTTTGGCTTGTGTTATAAAAATGCTGAAAAAAATTTTGATACTTCAAAGCCTGAAACTACACGTAATGTTCTCAGCTATATCCCAGAGGCTACAGGCTTTCCTGCCTACACCCAAACTATTAAATATCAGGAGCAATATAGACAAGTGTCTCCATAAAACAGCGCTTATGTGCATTTTGTTCACATCCAATGTGAATGTTAAATGTAACCGTTTTCATGGATAAAACAGACTGTGCAAAGTTAAGGGTGCAAATAGGATTGTAAGTATAAAACAAAATGTAGCAACTGCTTACATATCAGAGTCCTCCAGCACCTGCATGCTTTGCTACTCAAAGTACGGAACAATTATATTTCAGAAGACCGGCAATGACTTATGAAGTCGCCTGCCATTGCGAAATCCATATGATTACGCCTAAAAAGTGAGACAAAAAAATACCATAAGATGCCACAGAAGTTGAGCACTTATATAGTATTGATTACAAGACAATATAATCATATCAGAATACTGCGTTGCGGTGGTGGAAAAAAGAAACTCAGATTCACCATTGCTATTGCGCTTTTTTTTTTTCTTGTTTTCACCCAATTCATTAATTATTCTATTTGCGCCTTTTTTAAGTTTTTTTTTGCTTTCTGCTTTGTGGGCAGAGTCTTGAAAGTCTAAATATTTTCGCCCTATTCACCAATTGTGACTTTTTAAAAAGGCGCAACTTCGCTCCAGTCCTCCTCTGGCGTATTTTTGGGAACACCAGTAGTTTGCTGCAATTTAAGACTTTCGGAGCTTGAAGTTGCAAAAACAGTTCAAGGCAGAAATAGTCCTTTTTTAATTTGCGTTAAATTCATGAATTGTGTGCACCATTTTGGTTATGTGATGCCAAAAACAGTAATTGATGCTACAAAACAAAAAAACCCGCAAATGATGAATTGGGGCTACAATGTCTAAAAATAAAGGGCTTGATTCATCAGAGCATTCAAGCAAAGGATTCTGGCATAAAACTTTGAATATCCACAAAAAAAAAATATATCAGTTTAAATTTGGTAACTTTTAGTGTTTTCACGCCAAGTTCTCCCAACTTGGACAAAATGGGCATTGCTGGGTTGTGACGAGCTGTGACATTCCCTACACTTGAATTCTCACTCCATTCCCTGACTGAAGTTAGATATCTGGCATAAGGCACAGAGGCGAACACTACGCTACTGGTCGGATGCTCCAGATTTATGAAAAGGAGTGCCATACACGTCTTCATGAACTCCAGCATGCCCCCTCATCATGACTAGCATGAACTGGTCTTGATGGATCCAGCCCAAAGAGTAAATACAGAATGTCAAATATATGAAGATTCCCCCCCGACACTGCGGCAGATGCCACTTTTAAGACCAAGTGCAGATGAGTTATGAAAGCTTTCCACCTTGTTTGCATGTTCTCAATGTCTAGGTAAAAGCCAGTGAAGCAGATCAGGTACAAGCTGACATTTTTCACGTGCCAGCACTATTTTCTCCAGCAGGCATTCGTACTGTAAGGCAATATTGCGCATGTTACGGTGAAAATCCTGACTGGCACACAAAAGAGAAAGTGCAGCAGTGTGAACTCATTTTTATTCCCCATTCATGACTCAACCTCCTCCTTACAGCTTCACATATCAAAACTAGCAAAACAGAAAAAGTACTAGGTTCCATAAAGCAACTCACCTCTGCACTGTAAGAAAAACTTGATTTTCTCCTTGCCAGCTTTTCCAGTTTTTAAACAGTTACCTTCTAATTCACATACCATACACTCCGCTTCAATCACAACTTGCATATATAGCAGAATTGCTTTTATATATTTTGAAAAAAATGTTTAAGTAATCATTAGCACAACTAATATTTCTAAATATGAAAATGAACTTGATATTTGGCCATAATATATCAATCATAAAAGCATTTTTTTTTTTACAAAACCCATTTTCACATTCAAACCTTCATTTGTACATGAAATGATCACAAATCCCCAATTCACTGCTGTCATTTAAATTGTTACAAGTGGGAGCAATTTGGTTACTAGGGCAGAGAGGTTGCAGAGAATTCCCAAAGTGGCTTTACCCATGTCCTTTATGGCAAGGAAGAGAGAAGGGGAGCGCTTGTGAAATGCTAATTATTGCTCATGTTCCTTTCTCTATTGCTGCAGTAATATGTATACTTTGTATTGGGCTGGGTCAGACTCATTCATCAATTTCCTGCCATATTCGTAGTAAAAGTTGAGGTCACGTAACAGGAAGGATACGCACAGAATAGTTTGTTAAAACTTAGGAAATGAACATGATAGAGAGGTGAAATTTCAAAAATACAACTAAAATTGTGTTTATGCCACCATTAATTTTGTTTAAACTTTCTGTTGCATTTAGCCAATCTTGTGTTATCCCTCTTGAAAATGTATGAATTGACAAATGAATATTGGCACTTTCCTTGTCAGGAGGGCGTCTGTGCAGAGTATGACACTGTAGGACCCAGTTGTCAATGTTTTCAGACACTGACCAAAGGATTATACAGACTGCTGCAGACCGTGCTGTGAATAGCTGGGATCCGTGATTGTAATCACATTTTAATAATGTGTAAAAATGTGGGACAGATTCCATTTGAGTGTTATACCTGTACGTGCTGAGCTCTAATAAAAGCTTTACCATTTTTGTAGTGAATTGAAAAGCCATTCATAACAAAATCTAAAGTAGAAGCAATTTGCAAATCAGGCTTGAAGTGCCCTGTGAGAAGCTGTACAAATCATTGATATGATGCTTGAGGGACAAGCGTCTACACAGCTGTAGCAGCCATAGCACTAATGCCAATGTGTGGGTGGGTTCCCTTTCAGAAGGTGGCAGAAACATTAAGGAAGCACTCCCACAAAGATTTTTTTTTAATTATAAATCTGTGTATATGTGCATGTAATGTAGTGTAAGTGTTCAAATTCTTACCTACCGCCACCTTCTCCGAGACCCAGCGCCGTTCTGTTCCTCTTCTCAGTAACGTCACTGCACTTCAGACTCTCCAGCTCACTCTGTGCTCTGAGTGTGAGCCAGAAGTCTCTTTTATAATGCAATCCCATGGAGTCACGCTCTGCGGCTCCATAGGATTACACTGTAAAAGCAACTTCCAAATTTCGCAAAGCGCAGTATGACCCGGACAATCTGCAGAGCGGTGATATCACTGGGAGGAGTGGGACAGTACTGGATCCCGGATAAGGCAGTGGTAGGTTAGTATGTTAACCCCTTTCCGACATTGGGCATAAGTTTATGCCGATGTCAGACACCCTCCTTTTGATGTGCGCTCCGGCAGTGATCCCACATCTTTCCTGGCACATGTCAGCTGTTTTGAACACCTGACATGTGCCCAGAATAGCCGCAGATGGAATTGCGATCAACCAGTGGCTATTAACCCGTTCAATTCCACTGTCAAACGCTAACAGCGGCATTTAACACGCGCTCCCAGCAATTGCGCCAGAAATCAGTCCACCTGTGACCCTCGTCACGTCCTCGCAGGTCACCTATAGGTTGGTATGACAACCAGAGGTCCTCTGGAGACCTCTATGGTTGTCACTGCCGGATTACTGAGTGCTGCCCAGTGGTCGGTGCTCATACCAAGCGAGTAGTTCTGCTACATACGGGTGATCTGATCATCGCCTGTATATAGCAGAGTCAATCGGGTTATGGCAGCTTCTAGTCTCCCATGGAGACTATTGAAGCATGCCAAAAGTACAACAAAAAAAAGCTTTAAAAAATATGAAAAAAAAAAAATAAAAAATGTTCAAATTACCCCTCTTTCACCCCATTCAAAATAAAACAATAAACAAAAACAAACGCATATTTGGTATCACTGCGCTCGGAATGGCCGGATCAAAAAAAAAAAAAAAAAAAGAAGGTTAACCTGCTAGCTAAACAGCATAGCGAGAAAAAGTCAAAAAGCTGTAATTACATTTTTTTGGTCGCCACGACATTGCATTAAAATGCAATAAGGCTATGTGCACACGTTGCGGATTCTGCTGCAGATTCGCAGCGTTTAAGGCTCTGTGGGTCCGCAGCAGATTTAGCTGCGTTGTACAGTACCATTGTCTTCAATGGTAAACTGAAAAACGCTGTGGACATGCTGCAGATTTTTCCGCGCGGATTTGCTGCAGGCTCAAATCCGCAGCATGTCAATTCTTTGTGCAGATTCTGCTGCGGTTTCACACATTATCCATTGTAGAGGTGTGAAACCGCAGGGCTAAACCGCAGGTCTTTTGATCTGAGAATATACCTGTGGATTTTTCCAAATCCACGCGGAAAAATCCGCAGGACCAAAAACTATGTGTGCACATAGCCTAACTGGCGATCAAAAGATTGCATCTGCAACAAAGTGGCATAATTAAAACCATCAGCTCGACGAGCAGAAAATTAGCCCTCACCCAAACCGAGATCACGAAAAATGGCAAAGTTTTTTTTTAATTTTTTTTAAACAAAGTTTGGAATTTTTCACCATTTAGATAAAAAAAAACAACCTAGACATGTTTGGGGTTGTAATGTTATACAAGTTTTTACACGATATGTTAAAACCAATGGTGTCGTTCAAAAGTACAACTTGTCCCGCAAAAAACAAGCCCTCACATGGCCATTTTGACAAAAAAAATAAAAAAAAAAAGTTATGGCTCTGGAAAGAAGGGGAGTAAAAATTGAAAATGCAAAACCAAAAATACCTCTGGTCGTTAAGGGGTTAACACTCAGTACATTACATGCACATATACAAATTTATAAACAAACATCTTCATGAGAGCACATCTTTAAGGAATTGCTGATGATTAAATTTAAAGTTTATCACAAGGCAAGGGGCTTAGTGATAAATAGACAACCATGTATTCTACTTAATGAGAAAAACAACACACACCATGAGAATAATACCAGAAACCAGGGCTGAGTGGTTGTAGACAGTATAATGTACAGAAAATAACTACAGTACAAAAATGTTAAACAGTTTTAACAAGTTATCACATCCACTTGTGATCCCCTAGCCTGTGGTTAAGTGATCGCTTTTGAACTTGATACAAACCCCTCAAAGTAATTAACAATGTTGTATAACTAGTGTATGAAATGAAAAGTCCGTTTCATATTTACTTTCATTTCACCACAGTACATTTCTCAGTACTACAGTCTGTGTCCATCGATTCACGCCACCTGGTCTATTGACCACAACACTGGAAGGTGTATGCTTAACAGAAGCTGAAAGAAACGCCTCTTAAAGGGAACCTGTCAGCAGGATTGTGTACAGAAATCTACAGACAGTGCCAAGTCAGCGCCGTTATACTGATTAAAATGATACCTTGGTTGATGAAATCCGTCTGAGGGATCAGTGACCGGTCAATTTTAATCAGAATAACGGCGCCAACCTGACAGTGTTTGTAGGTTACTGTGCACAACCCTGTTTGACAGGTTCACTTTAATTGTAAAACAGCTCTTTTGATGACAAGCTGGCTAATTAAAAGAATAGCTGTGGGTGTTGTCAGGTAAGACATGGTTCTCGGAGCTCCCGTCCATTGGCTTCGGATTACTGATATGGTCGATGAACTGGATAGTGCAAATTAATTTGCATCAACTCTTGTTCGTACTGATCATTTTATGCGAGTCGTTGATGAAGCAGCTGGAGTGTGGTTTATTGACACCACCTTCTTGGCAAACACATAACAATTGCTCCTCTACCTGCTGCAGGTCTGACTGATCTGTCATGGGCATTAGCAGAAATGACTGCCACTACGATTATTAGTACCAAGACACTTTACCTGTTTTACTTCAAGAACTTGAAGGCATTTGATTTTCTATAGAACTCTCATACGCCACTCATACTGTGCTTGAGGAATTGAAAGATTTGCTCAACCCCTTTAAGGAGTACCTGCAACACAAGAGGTAATAAACTTTGGTTAGGGGCACAGTACGACTTATTGATGTGCTGGTCATTGATTTTAACCAGGATTATGCAGTCAGAGTCGTGTAGTTGGTGTTCATTTTGATGGAGTTGTAATAAAATGGACCGACTCCGACTTCTAAAATATGTAATACATTTTTCATAAGAATTTAGGAAAGTTATGAAATGTCCTATAAAGGTCTGTTCTGTTCCTGATCTAATGATCTGGAGTTTTAGTTGAGATGAATCTGTTCTACACTATGTACATGCTCAGTAGTGACCAGTGCCATGGACTCAGAGTCGTTGAGGAGTCGGAGGTTTGGCTTACCAATTCCACTGACAAAATCTTAACCATTGAGCAATAGCTGCAGTCCAAAGCAATACTTAGATTTATAAAAGCATTAGTGATACAAATAGAACAGCCTCTATGTTCCTCAAGATCTTTTCCCAACAAATTGGGTACACTGAAATAAGGAAACAACGGACTTTATACATTTTTCGGACAGTGATCATGCAAAATAAACGGAGGTTCGTGTGCATGACAATATGATAAAGCAGGAAACAGGATGTGGTGATCAGAATACAGGTACAACCACAATACTAACACATTCCTGTTACATTTGGCTAAGATTACATTTAATTTTTTATCCTATTAATTTTCCATATAAATCTGGACAAAAATATATTTTTGTGTTATGGCCCATTTAGATGAGTTACACTGTGTGCAGAATTATTAGGCGACTGTTTTGACCATATCACCATTTTTATGCAAACTACAGAAACCTGAATGCTTATTGGATATAGTAGATCAGGTGACATGTACTTGTGAATGAGGGGTGTGAGGCCTAAGACCATGTGCACACGTTGCGGATTCTGCTGCGGATCCGCAGCGTTTCATGCTCTGCGGATCTGCAGCAGATTTAGCTGCATTGTACAGTACCATTGTTTTCAATGGTAAACTGGAAAGCGCTGTGCACATGCTGCAGATTTTTCCGTGGGTTCAAATTCGCAGCATGTCAATTCTTTGTGGAGAATCCTCAGCGGTTTCACACCTTGTCCATTGTAGAGGTGTGAAACCGCAGGGCTAAACCGCAGGCTAATCCGCAGGTCTTTTGACCTGTGGATTTTTCCAAATCCGAGCGGAAAAATCCGCAGCACCTAAATCTACGTGTGCACATAGCCTAAGGATAGCATCACTCTTTATCAAGGTGTGTAGAATTGTATGGCAGCTGGTTTTCCCCAGGTAAAATACGGTAGCTTAAAATATAAATTTACCAGTCTCTGAAAAGTTAAAAATTGTTAAAATTCTTACAGAAGGATGCAGCAGAGATATTGGGGAGTGATCAAAGAATCATCCAAAGTTTTTGTTGCAAATAGTCAACATGGTCACAAAATATGTTGAGAAAAAAAAAAAAAAAAGATGCCTATTAATTGCTAAAGATTTGAGGAGAATGACACTGAAGTGACCTCTTTATCCTCCAGTGCTGTCAGATTCCAGAACTGCAATCTTCCCAGAAGTGTTCAGTGCTCAGAAACATGGCTGAGGATAAGGAGGGCTGAAACCCGACCACCACTGAGCATTACACAGAAGAAACATCAAGACTGGGTCAAAAATTATCTGAAGACAGATTTTCAAAAGTTATGCTGCCTCTTACAGCCGCGAATCATGCAGAACATATTAATCGAGCCCCCGCGATACTCGGATAATGCTGTATTTGAGCATACTCGCTTATCACTAACGGACACAGATCTTTACTGTGACTCCATCACGGTGGAGGTGGAATACTGCTGTGAACTGTTATTAACCCCTTCACGACAGAGCCCTTTTTCATTTTTGCTCCCCTTCTTCCCAGAGCCAAAACTTATTTATTTTTCCGTCAATATTGCCATGTGAGGGCTTTTTTGCGGGTCGAGTTGTAGTTTTCAACGACACTATTGGTTTTACCATATTGTGTATTCAGAAACGGGGAGAAAATTCCCCCCCCCCAAAAAAAAAGCTTCATTCCACACGTTTTTTGGATTTTCTTTTTACTATGCTCACCAAATGCTAAAACTGACCTGAAATTATGATTCTCCAGGCCATTATGATTTGAAAGACACCGAACATGTCTAGGTTCTTTTTTATTTAAAGTGGTGGAATAAAAATAAATTCCATTTTTTTTTTTTTTTTTTAATAATGTGCCACTTTCCGATACCCGTAGCGTCTCCATTTTTCGTGATCTCAGGTTTGGTGAGGGCTTATTTTTTGCGTGCTGAGCTGACGGGGTTTTTTTTTTTTAAACCATAATTTTTTATTGAAGTATAACAATAAAAATAAAAATTAAACATACAGATTATGGGCAGTAACAATTGCATCCAGTCGGTTATCTTTAATAATAAGCAATTATCTCTTTTCTGGTTTCCAGTTTCCAAATTTAACAATCATTATGCAACATTGAAACCCCAATGATTGAACCTATACACCAGACAGCCTGAACTCCAGCATTGCCCCTTGACCTAATCTCGCCTGGAATCCGAGTACTCCAGCCATTTTCCCCAAGTAACTTCAAACTTATACCCTCTATTATTGCTGATTGCTATCATCTTTTCCATACTACAATTATGTTGCATCTTGGCCCTTATTTCTTGAACAGTAGGAACCTGCGAAGTTTTCCATTTGCTCGCAATACACCCTCTTACCACAGTCAAAAATTGTACGGTTATTATTGCATCGTTATGATCCATGTCTTCCAGGCCTATGGACAACAAAGCTGTTTCGGGCCCCAGCTCCACACCATAACCCAGTATTGAGCTTAAGCATTGTTGTGTCTCCGCCCAGACAGGTTGAATCAACCCACACTCCCACCAGACGTGGAGCAACGAGCCTGGCCGTTTATTACACCTCCAGCACTTGTCTGATAATTGAGGATATATTTTCTGTAAACGCGTTGGCGTATAATACCATCTGTACAAAATTTTTCTAGATATCTCCAAGTGATTAATACAGTGGGACTTTTTTTGTGTATTTGAAAAGAGTAATCCCATTGTTCTTCCCGAAAATGTGTTTTTAAATCAATTTCCCATTTCCCCACAAATGGTAGGGAGTGCGGGCCGCCCACTTCATTCAAGACCTCATACGCCCTTGATATTCCCCCTTTTGTATCTTTGTTGACTTCAAAGAAGTTTTCGTATGGTGAGACCAATTTCTGTTGATATGTTTTTAATACTTGTTAATAGGTGTCTAATTTGGAGGTATTTATAAAAATCCCTCTGATGTATCCCAAACATTCTAACTAAATCACCAAACGGTCTGAGATCCGAGTTATTCATAATATCTCCAACTTTAATTAGTCCCTTCAAGATCCAGTCTCCCAAGTCCAAATTCTGGATCAAGTTACCCACTACATTCATAGGAAGCTTATGTATTCTTGTAGGGAGCAATTTCTGTCCTATCGTCTGCATTAGCCAGGTGTTTGCTCCTGCTCGTATCGTGGGGTGTCTTGGCAATTGCTCCTTTTTGACCAATCGAAGATGCCACATATACGAGGCCATAGAGGGATGCCCCACTATCTGCGCTTCCAGTTTTACCCAAGCCTTTGTAGAGTTTCCATCCCACCAACATCTTAACTGATCTAACAACGTAGCACGATAATATGCTCGTACACATGGGCAACCCAGCCCCCCAAGTCTTATTGGCAAAAACAAGAATTTCGCTGATACTCTCGCTCTCCGTTGGTTCCATATGTAGTTCATTAAAGCGGACTGGAGCCTTTGGAGGGTGTGAAGTGGGACTTGGACAGGCAAGTTGCGAAAATAATATAAAATTTGGGGTAATACCATCATTTTTACCACTGAAATCCGACCCAACCAGGATATCATTGCTTTAGAAAATGACTGCAACTCCTTATGGATATTCTGCAGTAAACGTGCGTAATTTGTTTTCCCCAGATTTTTGATTGGGTAAGTTAATTGAATCCCTAAGTATGGAATTGAGTCAGCCCTCCATGTCAAAGGGTATTGTTCCATTAGTTTCTCCTTTGTAGCCTGTGGGATACCAATGTCGAGAATTAAACATTTACTTAAATTAATTTTGTAATAGCTAGCTTTTCCGAATTGGGTAATAAGTCTAAATATATGGGGCAGGGAGACTTCAGGATTCGTGACACATAATATAACGTCGTCAGCAAATAGTCCTATCTTATTTTCCATAGTGCCCACTCTGATCCCAGAAATTTCTTTCTCCATTCTTATAGCCTGGGCAAATGGTTCCATCAATAAAACGAATATCAATGGAGAGAGGGGGCACCCCTGCCTCGTTCCGTTTGTTATATTAAACCCAGGAGACAGATATCCATTTGCATACGCCTGGGCCGAAGGCCCAGAGTATAATGCCATAATGGAAGACAGAATGGGTCCCCCGAATCCAAAACATCTAAGCGTCCTTTCCATAAATCCCCAGTGGATTCTATCAAACGCCTTCTCTGCATCCAATGACAGGAGCAGAGAAGGCGCACAGCTCCCCTCCACCTCAGCAATTAAATCAATAAGGCGTCTGGTTCCATCACTGGTTTGCCTGTTTTTGACAAATCCAACCTGATCCCAGTGGATCAACTCGGGAAGAATGTCTAGAAGTCTCAGGGATAGTACTTTAGCAAATAGTTTGACGTCCGTGTTCAAAAGCGAAATTGGTCGAAAGTTTGTCGGGGTATTTGGATCCTTTCCTGGTTTGGGTAGGGTGATAATATGAGCCTTCAGCATTTCTGCTGGAAAGGCACCATTCTTGGAGGCTTCTTTGAATACTCTCACCAAGTAAGGAGAGATCAAATTTTTATATTTTACATAGTAGTTGTTTGGAATGCCATCTGGTCCTGGGGCCTTATGTAGCTTCAAGGTATCAATAGCTCTATGAATTTCCAATATTGTGAGCTCCTGAGATAATGTTTCTGTGTGGGTGATAGCGTGGGTAAACTTATTGAGTCTAAGAATCTCCCTATTTCTTCATCACTTGGTTGGTGGGTTTGTTTATCTCCTTTTAAATTGTATAAGGATTCATAATAGTTGGCAAATTCGTTTGCGATTCTCTGCGGGTCTATTATTTTTCCCTTATTGGGGCCGTTTAAATATGGGATACGGGATTTTGCTGCGCGTATTTTCACCTGTTTAGCCAATAATTCCCCAGATTTATTTCCATGCCAATCGTATTTCATTTTGAGTTTTTTGAGGGCTTTCTCGTATGTGTGTAAATTAAGTTCATGTAGCCTTTTATGAAGGTCTGAAATCTCGGCCGCTCTTGTGTGAGAGTATGATCTTTTGTGCAATCTATGTAATCTTCCCAATTTGGTTTGGATATCATATACTGCAGTTTGCGTGGATTTTTTATAATGGGAAGCCTGCTTTATAAAATGCCCCCTCATGACCGCCTTATGTGCACACCATAGAGTTGCGTCCGATACTTCTCCATTATCATTTTGTGTAAAATAGTCTTGAATGGGTTGTTGCGTTTGTGAAGCATAAGTGGGGTGGTTCAGGATATAAGTACTGAGCCTCCAAATTGGGGATCTGTGACATGCTTCTCTATTTCTAATGTGATGGGAGCATGGTCGCTCCAAGTTATAGTACCTATGTTAGCGGTTAATACTCGAGGGATTATTGTTTCATCAACTAGAAAAAAATTCTTGTGTACGTATTATGCAGGTGAGAAAGAAACGTATAATCTCGCGTAGATGGGTTTTTAAGTCTCCAAATGTCATACAATTCTTGCATGTGAAACAGTTTGGCAAGTGGGCTAGGGTTGAGTTTATTTGATCTAGTTGTAGTATCCATGTTGGGCCACAACGCTACATTAAAATCCCCTAGTACTATAAGAGAACCCTTCTTGACTTTGAAAGCTTTTGCTATTATTTTCTTAATAGGAGTATATTGTCCTGTGTTGGGGGCATACAGTATATGGTTACTAATGTGTATGGGATGTTGTTGATTAAACACTGTAGTATAATGTATCTTCCATGAGAATCTATAATTTGGTTAGTTAGAGAAAAGGCCACCGAGTCCCTTATTGCAATCGACACCCCACCTTTTTTCCTATTCGCCGGTGCTAGAATCACTTGAGGGAATCTTTTATGTTTTAATCTACTCGTGTCTTCACTGTTTAAATGAGTCTCCTGTATACACAATATGTCTGCATTGGTCCTCAGAGCCTCCTTCCATAATATTGACCTCTTGTAAGGGGAATTTAAACCTTTGGCATTTACAGATAAAAACTTAATCACCATCTATGAGTATGACTAAAAATGCTAAGTGCCGCTGCTGTGTATAAGGTATACTGGTGGGATATACTCCCCTGTGTAGGTTTACCAAACATGCCATGAAACATACAAACTCATACTTATCCTGGGCACTGGCGCCCACGTATTCAAATTGCTTCTCACCCCTTTTCCCCACCCTTGAAGATCCGACTGTAAAGTGCTGCCACTGTGAATGCAAAAAACAAACACAAATAACATTCAAACTAATAACTATGCCCTCTAAGGCACACATACAGAGCCCTTACAGGCTGCCTGTCAAAGGTATCGGGAACCCAGCAAAAGCTTAATAGACCACATACGGCCTGGGCCCTGACATAAGTCCCAAACTTGGGCCAGTGCCAGAAAAAATACCAAATTCGGAGACAAACAGCACCAAAAACCATAAAATTTGGGAAGCAATAAAAAAATCAAAAAGGCTGCATGAAAAATCTCCACATGAAGAAAAGAATAAAACAAAAACAAATCCAAAAACCAGAGTTCCGAGGATCCTGATGAATGATCCATGTCCAAGTCCCGATAGCCGTAAGTGATGGGGTCCTGCCGTAACTGACCCCCGGCTTCTCAGTCCCGGACAGTCCTACCCCAACGGGTTTTACTGCTCTCAATTTGTATAACCGAAAAGAACAAAGCCATAAGAGCTCCCCTAAAAAAATGTCAGCCAGCAGAGAACCTCCTCCGGATTTACTTTTCCTGTTCCAGGAGACTAAACCAGTTCCTTATTGCATGCTGCTCACGCTTGAGACCATTCCTCCAAGATTGGTCGTGGTGTTGTATTTTTCCCCTGAACCTCCCCATCCTTGAGAGGGAGATTCCATTCTTTACAAAGGCGTAAAGCTTGCTCCAAGTTGTTCGCCACATGCTTGCGCCCATCTTTCGTTATTACCAACTTCACTGGACACCCCCCACTTGTACGGGATATTGTGTTCTCTTAGAGTCCCCGTGCATGATGAAAATGTTCTCCAGCGTGCTAGAGTGAAAGCTGACAAATCCGCAAATATAATTATGTCTTTAAAGCAGGGCTGTGGAGTCGGTAAGCCAAACCTGCGACTCCGACTCCTCAATTTCCCTTACACCGACTCCGACTCCACGACTCCCACACATATTGCTTATATTTAAGTGAAAAATTTATTGTAGTACAATGTGAACCTCAGACATTTAATCATTTTTATGATCCAATAATCAAGATATTTAAATAGAACAGAATATATATTGGTGTTCTACCCGGTTTTCATTCTTTTTGGTACAGATACGATATGGATAGACAGATAGAGCAGATTTCTAATCTGCTTTTGCTATTGAAAACATTATCTATGAGCTCAAAAACCTTTCAGGTGATGCGGTTTTTTAAAAAGATGATCTGCTTTTGCAGCTGAAAAACGTATCCTCAAAAAACACAGGAAAAACGCTGTGTGTGAATGTAGCCTTAGATCAGGAATAGAACAGCCATTTATAGGACATTTCATAACTTTCCCAAACTCCTATGAAAAAATATTCAGCACATCCTGCATTGAATTACTGTACCCAATTTATTATATATTTTAGGAGTCGGAGTCAGTCCATTTTATACCGACTCCAACTCCGACTCCACCAAAATGAGCACCGACTCCGACTCCACGACTCCGACTCAGACTCCACAGCCCTGCTTTAAAGCGATCGGGCAGAGATGGCGGACTTCGAGCAGCTTCCTTCACCTTCTCTTTTATGTGAAAGAAGTGGATTCTTACTATAACATCTCTCGGTATTGCGGTTGGGAGACGGTTTGGCTTGGGCAGTCTATGTGCCCTATCCATAATCAAGTCGAGCTGTGAGGTTTCCGGCAACAGACATGAGAAATAATCAGTAAGAAATTCTTTGAGGTCTTCGGTCTTCACCGTTTATGCAATACCCCTCAAACGGATGTTGTTGCGGCGTGATCTGTCTTCCATATCTGCTATTTTCAGTTTTAATGCATCTACCTCTTCATCCGTGGACACCACTGTGTCCACCACCTCATTGTGCGCAGCGGTTAGCTCCGCCATCTTATCTTCTATGCGAGACGTGCGTTCTTCCAAAACATTAATGTCCTTTTGCATAGATCTGAGAATGTTTTGCATATCTTTTTTAAAGGTAGACATTATTTCAGACATAAGTTGTCTCATAGTGTGCTCATTTAGTGGTTCTCCAGCAGAGCCGCTTGAGGCCCTTAGGCCTCTTCCATGAGGGGATGCCTGGGGCTGGATTTCTGAGTCCTCCCCGCCGCCTCCATCCCTCTGCGCCGTGGAGGTTCCAGAGTCAACCCCACCTTGATCCTCCTTTCTATAATCGGGTAGGCTGCTCCCCTTGTTTTCCCCCTCCGCATGCCTCCGTGGAGGCTCTCCTACCTCTCCCCTTGAGCGCAGGGCGGATAATCGCTGTGTGTCCATGCCGCGTTTGAGCTTCCCAGTGCCATTTTGCTCACTCTCCGCCGCCGGATAAAACTGGGTGAGCTTAAGGGGGCTTTTCCTGCCCTTTCCTCTGCTGCTGCGGAGATCTTTCATGGCCCCACACTCCCACTACTTTCCGCCATCCTTCGGGTCTGGAGCCGTTGCCATACGTAGCTGTGTGCCGCTTTATGGGGTCAGTATGCACCGGAGAAGTTCTACTATGCTTCTGTCTCCATGTGCAGCAGGCCACGCCCCCCCGAGCTGACGGTCTTAATGATACCATGGTGCAGATATGATCTTTTGATCGCCCATTATTGCATTTTAATGCAATGTTGCGGCGACCAAAAATACGTAATTCTGACGTTTTGACTTTCTCGCTTTGCCGTTTAGCGATCAGGGTAATCTCTTTTTTTTTTTTTATTGATAGATCAGCCGATTCCAAACATGTGTATGTTTGATTTTTTTTTTTATTGTTTCATTTTGAATGGGGCGAAAGGGGGGTAATTTGAAAAAAAAAAAAAAAATTATATAAGACCTCTATGGCCTGTTGTTGTGAGCGCCGCCCGGTGGTCGTCGCTGCTACATATAGGCAATCTCCCATGGAGAATATTGAAGCATGCCAAAAGTAAAAAAAAAAATATATATATATATATATGTGTGTATGTGTATATATATATATATATATATATATATATATATACACACACACACACACACACACACATACATACATACACACACACATATATACACTCACTGGCCACTTTATTAGGTACACCATGCTAGTAAGGGGTTGGACCCCCTTTTGCCTTCAGAACTGCCTCAATTCTTCGTGGCAGAGATTCAACAAGGTGCTGGAAGCATTCCTCAGAGATTTTGGACCATATTGACATGATGGCATCACACAGTTGGCGCAGATTTGTCGGCTGCACATCCCTGATGCGAATCTCCCGTTCCACCACATCCCAAAGATGCTCTATTGGATTGAGATCTGGTGACTGAGGAGGCCATTTGAGTACAGTAAACTCATTGTCATGTTCAAGAAACCAATCTGAGATGATTCGAGCTTTATGACATGGCGCATTATCCTGCTGAAAGTAGCCATCAGATGTTGGGTACATTGTGGTCATAAAGGGATGGACATGGTCAGCAACAATACTCAGGTAGGCTGTGGCGTTGCAACGATGCTCAATTGGTACCAAGGGGCCCAAAGAGTGCCCAGAAAAAATTCCCCACACCATGACACCACCACCACCAGCCTGAACCGTTGATACAAGGCAGGATGGATCCATGCTTTCATGTTGTTTACGCCAAATTCTGACCCTACCATCCGAATGTCGCAGCAGAAATCGAGACTCATCAGACCAGGCAACATTTTTCCAATCTTCTACTGTCCAATTTCGATGAGCTTGTGCAAATTGTAGCCTCAGTTTCCTGTTCTTAGCTGAGAGGAGTGGTACCCAGTGTGGTCTTCTGCTGCTGTAGCCCATCTGCCTCAAAGTTCGACGCACTGTGCGTTCAGAGATGCTCTTCTGCCTACCTTGGTTGTAACGGGTGGCAATTTGAGTCACTGTTGCCTTTCTATCAGCTCGAACCAGTATGCCCATTCTCCTCTGACCTCTGGCATCAACATGGCATTTCCGGCCACAGAACTGCCGCTCACTGGATTTTTTTTCTTTTTCGGACCATTCTCTGTAAACCCTAGAGATGGTTGTGCGTGAAAATCCCAGTAGATCAGCAGTTTCTGAAATTCTCAGACCAGCCCTTCTGGCACCAACAATCATGCCACGTTCAAAGGCACTCAAATCACCTTTCTTCCCCATACTGATGCTCGGTTTGAACTGCAGGAGATTGTCTTGACCATGTCTACATGCCTAAATGCACTGAGTTGCCGCCATGTGATTGGCTGATTAGAAATTAAGTCTTAACACACAGTTGGACAGGTGTACCTAATAAAGTGGCCAGTGAGTGTACATACACACACATATATATATATTTTTTTTTTACTTTTGGCATGCTTCAATATTCTCCATGGGAGATTGCCTATATGTAGCAGCGACGACCACCGGGCGGCGCTCACAGCAACAGGCCATAGAGGTCTTCAGGAGACCTGATTGTCATGCCAACCCACCAGTGACCTGCGAGAATGTGACGAGGGCCACAGGTGGACGGATTTCTGGTCCAATGGCCGGAAGCGTGTGTTAAATGCCGCTGTCAAAGTCTGATAGGGGCATTTAACTAGTTAATAGCTGCGGGTGGATCGAGATTCCACCTGTGGCTGCTCCAGGCATATGTCAGCTGTTCGTAACAGCAGACATGTCCCGGGAAAGATGTGGGCTCAGTGCCGCACCCCACATCAAAGGGGTAACACGATATGCGCAGTACATGTATGGCTCATGTTGTGATTAAAGATGAGCTAATTGTATCTATTCAGGTTGAAGGTGGACTCAAAAGCGACTCCTAAACCTACTGCCAGTTTTTAGAATAAACTTTCTTCAACCATGATACATAAGAAAGTCTGCATCTTTCAAGAAAAACATTTTTATGCAGGATGCAGTACCATCACATGCATCAAAGTCACTATTGGTTCAGTAGGGGTTGTCTACTACTAGGACAACCCCTTCTTAATGGTGTCGGCATGGGAGGAGAGTATAAGCGTTTTTATTTTATCGGTGCCAAAAATTTAGACCAAGGAGGGGTTCTCATAGTAGTGGACAACCCCTTTAAAGATGAAACAATAATGACATGGCCCCTTCCTCACCTGAGCTAATTCCTATTGAGGACTTGTGGGCTGTTCTTAAACAGCAGGATTTTCAGTGAAGGAAAACAATCCACCTCTCTGAACAGTATCTGGAAGTCTGTGTTTGCTGCTGCCCAAAATGTTTATTGTCAGCAGATCAAGAAACTGACAAGACTCCAGGGATGGAAGGCTTATGACTTATTGAAAAGAAGGGTGGCTATGTTGATCACTATCCTCACTTGAAGATGGAGTCAGTAGGGTCAACACTCTTAAGCCATCTGTATGGGTCTGCAGGTCAGAGAAAGAGGAATAAAATTCCTGCAATCTGGTGTCTTATTCCTGAGAAATCCTCATTGTTCTTAACATGTACCGTAAATGAGCTGGTAAGATCTATGGGTCAGACATAGATCTCCCTGAAAATCTGCCTCCAGAGCTTATATTAAATAAAAGAGGTGTTACCAGTGTGAGACATGTAGGTGAGGAGAGCAGACGGTCAGCCATTACATGTCACACTGGTGAAGCCACGCCACACTGGCCCATAGATCACAGCAGCTGATTTACATAAGAAAAATGTCGATTTCTCTGTAATAAGCCATTGGATATCAAGTTATCATGTTATTCAACTTCCTAGGACCTACATGAACATATAGACTGATTAGGAGTGCTGATTAGTGATGAGCGAGTTACTTGTTGCTCGGGTGGTCTCCGAGTATTTTGGGGTGCTCGGAGATCTAGTTTTCGTTGTCTCAGCTGCATGATTTGCGACTGCTAGACAGCTTGAATACATGTGTGGAATGCCTGTTTGTTAGGGAATTCCCACATGTATTCAGCCTGTCTACAAGTCGTCAATCATGCTGCTGAGACGAGGAAAAGTAAATCTCCGAGCATGCCAAAATACTCGGAGATCACCCGACCATGCTCGGCTCCTGTGCAGGCATACTTTCTCTTCCCTGAGGCCAGAGCAGAGTACTGCAGTGCGCAGTAGGGTGACCGCAAAAAATCGATGTCGGAATTTTGTCCGTCTGGACCCCACAAAACGATTCCCCTTTCCAGATATTGAGATAGCCAAAATTTGAGCTCGATCAAACGACGTTAACCCGTGCCGCTCGTCGCTCAAAGTTTGAAAAAAATCCAAATTGAGGTATTTTAAGATTTAGATATTTTGCATAGTCTGTTAGACTATAAAGAATGTGACAACAACATTGCAGAAATAGCCCTGACCAAATTTTCGAACCATTTGTGGTATTTGAATGCAGAGTTGGTGGGATTATCGTTTTTTGATCCCACCATTACAGACAATGAAAAGTTGTCACATTCTTTATAGTCTAACAGACTATGCAAAATACCTAAATCTTAAAATACCTCAATTTGGATTTTTTCAAACTTTAAGCGACGAGCGGCACGGGTTAACGTCGTTTGATCGAGCTCAAATTTTGGCTCTCTCAATATCTGGAAAGGGGAATCGTTTTGTGGGGTCCAGACGAACAAGATTCTGACATTTTTTCCCCCCCATATGAGATCCGGTCACCCTAGTGCGCAGGCGTCGGAGCGCTCTGACCTTTCCCGACGCCTGAGCACTGTAGTAATTTACTCTGCCCTCAACAGGGCAGAGAAAGTACGCCTGCGCAGGAGCCGAGGGAGAAGCAAGGAGGACGACATCATCGTATAAAGATGGGAGGCGCCGGACCAGACCACGCCCCCCACCGCACCACACCCCCCGGTGAGTATAATGTAATGTGTTTTTCTTATTTTGCAGGTTACATCGGGGGCTTATCTACAGCATTACAGAATGCTGCAGATAAGCCCCTGATGGCTGTGCCCACAGCTGATAGGCCGAAAATTAGGTGACAGATTCCCTTTAACAAATGAAAATATTGTGATGGGGAAATTTACATTTTTAATTTAGTTGCATAATTCTGCACACAGATATTCACCTAAAAAAACTTCACTTTATACTTTCTCCAACAATCACAGTTTATTAACCTTTTGGATTAACAGACAGAACTGCAGTAAAAAAATAAAAGTCAAATGGAAATAAAGTCAAAGGGGTTATCCCATAAACAGTGTTCATATTAATAGAGACTGGACTAAAATTAAACTCCACAATTAGATGTGTAAAAAAAAAAAAAAAAATGTTCCCGTGCTGAGATAATCTTATAAATGTGCCTGTGCTGTGTACTTTGTAATGGCTGTGTCTGATCATACCACAGCTCCTGGGATGGAAGGGAGAAAGAGTATACACATAAGTCGGCAGGGGATTATTCTTTTTGTGAGGAAAAACATTTCCCTGACTGTTTTTAAGCAATGTTTTACCACAAAGAAAGAATCAGCTGTGATGTCTGTGTACTCTCTTTTGCATCCTGCTTTGGCCAGGAGCTGTGGTGTGATCAGGCCATTTCCCTGCACATTCAGACACAGCCATTACACAGTACACAGCCAGCAGGGGCACATTTATAAGATTATCTCAGCACAGGAACATTTTGTTAACATCCAATTGTAGAAATTATTATTATTCCAAGATCTATTGATTGAAATTAACTTTGCTTGTGGGAAAACGTCTTTAATTGTCAAAAATACAAATTGTTTAAGGCCACTTTCAAACGTTCAGTCTTTTACCTCAGTATTTGTAAGCCAAAACCAGTAGTGGGTGATAAATACAGAAGTGATGACGTGTTTCTACTATACTTTCCCTCTGATTGTTCCATTGCTGCTTTTGACTTACAAATACTGAGGTAAAAAAAAAAATCACCAAATCCTAAATGTGAGCACATGGCCTAATAATGCTGCACGTGGTGTAGTATTCACGGAGAGAAACAAGCATTTGCACTAACACTCATTCCCGTTGTCGGCCTGTCTGAACAGGCGGGTGCAATGATTTTGTACAAGGTATCGTAAAAGTAATCGTTATTGGCAGAACATGGCTGTGTAAAATAGATGAGGTACAACAATTATACTAACCAGTTCAAGACCAGGTCATTTTCCACCTGTTACTTACTGACCATTTTAGGTTTGTTTTCGTTCAAGCGGTTATTTTTTTTTCTCTATTGGATACTGAAATAATTATAAAAAAAAAAAAAAAATTTCATGTATGGCTTCATTTTTATTTACAAACTTTATTTTTTTGACCATATTGGGGGACAATTCAGTTTTCTTTTCAATGACCACAATGGGACTACTAAAATATATTCAAAATTTTGTTACCCTTTCAGCAACAGTTACCGTATTATACATCGGTCATTTTTTCTGCAAGTGACAGTTAGGCTACGTGCACACGTAGCAGGAAATTTCTGCAGAAAAACCTGACTCCCTTCCCAGAAACCGCACGTTTTTTTCTGCGCGGTTTTTGTGCAAAAAAATGCGCGGTTTTTATGCGTTTTTTTCCGCCGTTTTCAAGACGCATAAAAATAGCCAGAAACGCAGAAAAATCAGCGAAATTAATGAGCATGTTGCGTTTACCGCAATGCGGTTTTTTCGCGGTAAAAAACACATCAGTATGCACAAAAAGTGCAAAATGCATAGAAATGAATGGGAAGCTTATTTTTAGCGGTTTTATTGGAAAAGCCACTAAAAATACCGCTAAAAAAACGCTGTGTGTGAACACAGCCTAATTCACACATTTTGACCCCCCAAAAAATCAAGAAAGATCTTCAGGGGCATTTCACCATCTAAATACCTTTTTTTAATCTCATCAGGTATACATTACAAGGGCTCGCTCACACGACTGTACTTTCGGTCCGAGTGCTATCAGTGAAAACAAAACGGAGTACACTTGGACCTATGTTCTTCAATGTAGCAATGAAGATTATTTTTTCCCACTGACTGAATCAGCATGTGAAGAAAAACAAAAAGTCTCAGCATGCACTAGTTTCTTCTGTAGATTGGATGAGACTACCATTAAAGTCTAATGGTGGGTAAAACAAACAAAAAAAAAAAAAAAAAAAATCACATGCCATAGAGACAGTTCTATTACACTAGTGCAGTGATGTTCCCACATAAGTGTACCTGGAAGGGTTTGTATGCATGCACACATTATATGCATGTGTGTGTTCTTAAATAATGGCCTGTTATTAAGGTCTTGACTAAATCCAATTTGCAATACCAAGGGAGTCTTGCTTTCCCCAGAGTGCAATCAATATGCAGTTTTGTTCACCCCTAGGCACCCACCATAACCAAAGAAAAATAAATAAGGTTATATTCACACCTTGCAGATTTGATGCAGATTTTTCCCCAACATAATTTTAGCACAATTTCCAAGCATTTCATCCATAACGAAGTTAACCCAAAGAATTTGCGCAGCAAATTTTAAAATACACACCCAAATTTCAATGCAGGATTTTTTTATGGACTATGTCAGTGGTTTAAGTATAAGAACAGAATTAATACTTCTGCATGTTTCCCCACTCTTAAAAGCAGACCCTATAACAATCAATGAGGCCTCTCAAAGCAATTTTTGTAATTGATTGAACAGATAACGGACAAGCAGAATCAGTTAACGACCTGGCCCGTACACTTCCATCACAGGTCACTACGGTTGTATGTAGTGTGTTCAGGCTATACTGAGCCTACGCCGGCTGTGTTATATAGCTGACATCTTTCTCTAAGAGCAGAGACTAGAAGGAAATCCTATCATTGTCAACAACTAAGAGGCTGCTGTCAATCACTGACAGCGGAATTTAAATGGCCCATTTGCTGATAGGCTCACAAACTGGCTCTGATTGCTTCACCCATCTCATGATAGCTTGAGGTTATCAGCACAGAGCCTCCATTGGCAGAGAATTAGTTCACCTGGGAAAGCTCAGACAGAAGCTGAACCACACTTAAAATATACAATGCAATATTTATATATTCCAGTGAACAGTATAAGCGATAAATGATCACAAGTTTAAAAAATAATTTTACATTAAATTTAGCTTTTCCCTATTTGAAAACTAAAATGCAAAACTAAATATATTTGTCATTGTTTTGTCCGAAAAACTCCAATCAAAATATATGTTAAAAAAAAACCACACACAAAATGCCTTTTTTTATTGTTAAATTTCAAAAAAACCCACACAGTAATAAGTGGTCAAAATGAGGATTTTTGGTCATCATAAAATCTTTCTTGTAGCTTTCATTGGGGGACACAGAAACCATGGGTTATATGCTGCCACCTGGAGGCTGACTAAGAATTCACCTTAGGAAAAAAGCTTTTCCACAACAGCTTACACTCAGACATACACAGTAAAGGGGGTTTTACACATAGCGATATCGCTATAACGTCACCGATTTTGTGACGTTATAGCGATATCGCTATGTGTGATACTTAACTCCGACCGGCTCCCCCGCTGTCCATCGCTGATCGCGCGAGAATGACCGGCTTCATTTCTCGCCAGGCGCTTCCTGCTGGCGCCGACGAGCGACGCGTGGAGGCGGGCGGGAGGACGTCAGGATCGCTGTGTGTGAAAGGTGAGTATCGTGCGCTGTATCGCTGCTGCATCGCTGTGAGGTCTGCCTGTGTGACAGCTCACCAGCGATCATTTAGCGATGCACCAGCGATCCTGACCGGGTCGGATCGCTGCTGCATCGCTAAATGTAAAGAGGCCTTTAGTGCAAAACCAATACCCCCTAAACAAGGGAGGGTGCTGTGTGCGCCAATGAAAGCCTTAAGAATGACATGTTACAGCGAGTACAAAGAATCCTCATTTTTTTGGGTGCTTCATTGAGAAACACAGAAACCATGGGATCTCCTTAAGTTATCACTGGGGTCAGCAAAATAAATAGTATGTCAGAAGTAAGGATAGCAATTCCATGGGTTACCACATGAGCAATTGCCACTTTCAGTACCCTTCTACTAAGACTCGCACCACTAATGCAAAGGTAAAAGCTACGCACAGGTTTGGACTTAAAACTAAGCAGCAGCCCTATGGAGGAGAACAACATATGCCTGTAGGCATATGACCCAGGAAGGAGGCATCTACGACAATGGGGTAGTGGACCGCGCCCCAGTAGGAGAGCCCTAGTTTAGACCGTTCTTCCACAATCGCAGATCAAAACCAATGTAGCCCCAGAGGCGGACAGACCTTTGTAAATGCATACCAGGATAATAAACAAGGCATCTGAGACAGGTAGAGTTGCACAATTGACTACGTCAGTGTGTAAGGGTACGTTTTCACGTACCGTAATCGCAGCGCTTTGGACGGAGCGGAAAACCCTGCCCCCTTCTGTCTGCGTGGTGATTCTGGATGTGCTCATTGAACACATCCGGGATCGCCGCAGGGTAGCCATAGAGTATGCTTTTTACCTTGAGGAGACTGAGCGTCTCCGCAAGGTAAACGGACATGCTGTGGTCTAAAAAGACGCACCGCCTGTCCGGTTTAGCGGGTGTGTCACCCGTGTAAATCGGACGCATAGTGGAGACGGGATTTCATAAAATACTCTCCACTATGCAGGAACATCTGGCGGCTGTGGAATAAAAACTGTAGCAGGATGCAGCGTTCAATCCGCAGCTAATCCTAATGCAATCCGCCACGTGGAAACTCACCCTAAGACTGTTCAGTGAGACGCAAAGTACCAAAAAGAAGGAAGGAGCGCAATCTCCTCACTAAGGTGAAGAACACACTAGAGAGAAAGGAGGGAGCTGAACGCAAGATCATTCTGTGCCAGAGAAGGAGAAAGAAAAGTAAGAGCCACCACTTGGAGCCTTGCCTCAAGGAAAAGATAGTCAAGAACTGGAAAAAAATATATCACCCTGCCAGAAAGCCGGAGTTCAGAGTTATCTCTGATTAGCACAAAAGAGAGTAACGAAGTGCATCCAAGGCCAGACTGAGGTTTCTCAGATACAGGGGTTCTAATACAGTAGCACAGAGTTTGCCCTGCCCAGACGGGCTGTCCTGACCTATAGCCTACAATTCAGGTCCCGCTCGACAATCAAAGTAGGAACCAGGCCCTTGGGAGTCAACCGTGGTCAAAACAAGGGCCCAAAATTAAGGAGAATAACACAGCTGATGCGCAAAAGAGGCTTTGTAAATGAAATGACAGAAACCTGACCGTAAGCCATAATGAAAATCCGAGTGTCAGCTGGCCAGGTGTAAGACTGCTGGGGAGGAGTCACCTTTCTTTTCAAAGATGTATTCTTGGTGTCCAGGTGGCTGCATATAACCCATGGTTCCTGTGTGCTCCAATGAAGCGCCTGAAAAATGTTGTTTGTCCCATACTATGACATCAATAAAAAGCAGAGAACAGCATGCAAACAAGCCCCCACAGAACATCATGCACAATGAAATAAAGGTACAGGTCTCAGAAAATAGTGGCACAATTTTTTTTTTTTCTTCAGATGTTCTGAATTTTTAAGAACTATATAATTTTGGTGTTGCTGTAATTGTCATATTGTGCTGTCATTTTTACTGCACAATACATGATGTAAAAACAATGTTGTTTTTTCACCATTTCACCCAAAATGGAATTTTATTCCCAAATTGCAGTACATTATTTGGTACATCATGCTCTGAAATGTTGCAGCATTTCAGTGAAAACGTAATTTAACAGAAGACTAGTCCAAGGGAAAGACCTGACAATCAAGGTGAGTGACGTTGGGAGAAACATACTATATATGGCTGCAAAAACAGAGCCAGTCTCTAGATTTATGCTGCCTGTGTTCAGGCAGCAGGAATTAAAATGACTGATTCCCTTTAAAAGGGGAAGGATTTCATAGTAAAAACCATTACAATAAGAAGCAAAGCATTTTCAGAATGTACCGACAAGGGAAATCATCTGACTGCTACAATATTCCCTCAGCAAACTGTGATTTTGCCAGGAAATGCAGGAGCCATTCATATTCTTCTGGCTTGCCAAGCAAACACTGAAGCAATCCAGCAGGTCACAAACTGCTGGAGACCGACTGGAGTGGAGGCGATAGGTGAAAACGGTGATCGTATGAGAATAGGGGCAGGGACCTTAGATTGGAAGCACCACTTCACAGGTAAAATAAGACTAAAAATCTGCTGGAGTGGTGCTTTAATATGCAAATAAAATATACATATTATCTAAAACAGAGTAACACATATTGCATTTTTTTTTTTTTTTTTTTTTTTAACTAGAGCATACATCTCTAATTAACAGCCCAGTTAACTACAAGTGTTTGCTTGTTAGGACCTGCTATAATAGAGCAAGCGCAGGCACGTAAGCAATAGTGAGCAGACATATGAGACACAAGATTATTACCGTATTTTTCGGATTATATGAAGCCCCATATTATATGACGCAACCCAAATTTTGAGGAGAAAAATAGTAAAGAAATTTTTTTTTTAATAAAATGGTGGTGCTTCTTATAATCCATGCGTCTTATTGCTTACCGGGGTTGGTGGCTGCAGCGAAGGTAGGAGTGGGGTGATGCTGCAGGCTGGGATGAGGGGGGTGTCCCTATGTGCGGCGCTGCGGGTGTCTGGTGCTGCTTCGGATGTCTCCGATGCTGCGGGTGCCCGGTGGTGCTACGGGGGTGTCCAGTGCTGCCGGGGCTCTGCCGACATTTTGTGAAAGGCCAGTACCCCGGCAGTTTCACAGTTTACTGTGCGGTGGACTCCAGGAAAATGGCCGCCGAGGGTGGCGCATGCGCAGATGGAGATCTCAGCACCAAGATCTCGGGATCTTCATATGGGGTAATCAGAATCATGTTACATGATGGCAGAGGTGTACTGACTACAATTCAACATGAGACTTAATGTGATTGTCTAATTGCTAACGCAATCACATTCCCAATTGTAAGTGGATATTCACACTTATGCAATCATGTTATTTTTGTCCCCCCCCCAAACGATTTCAGTTTATTTCTTAAAAGGAACCTGGCAGGTCTCCCATGCTCACACAACCACCAGCAGTTGTCTACTCTGCATAGCAGTCCCTTTATTACATTAGGCAAATAAACATATCTTTAGAAAAAGTATTTCAAAAGTCTGTTTATGATTTGGAAATGAGGCCTTTGACTAGTCGATGAGGCGTTAGCCTCTGTGGGCATAATAAGTCCTACAAGACTGCATAAGACTTAACCTGTATGTCGCTTTCCTCATGTGCAGGGATTGGAAGGCCTTAGGTATCCATGGTTACAGCCATTAATATAGTAACATTAACTAGTTGCTAGTGGTCATAACCATGGATACCTAAGGTCCTGCAATGCCTGCACATAAGATAGCTATGTATCTTACGTGCAGGCATTGCAGGACCTTAGGTATCCATAGTTACGACCACTAGCAACTAGCTAACTGTTACTATATTAATGGCTGTAACCATGGATACCTAAGGTCCTGCAATGCCCGCACATAAGATACATAGCTAATACTACATATTGGGACAGGATCTTAAAGATGGGAATACCCTTTTAAAGGGTGGCTAGAACTCTGAACTTATGTTTTATTTTACTATAAAAACCTATAATTTTATCAGTTGTATGTAGACTTTTATAATCACTGTATAATCACATGACACCACATCACGCTATAAGCGTGAACATTTAGGATACAACATATCGGCCAGAGCATGCCGAAAGACCACACCAGCATGCAATTTCATCTTCAATCTGCAGTTTTCAACCTGATTTATTAATGCCATTACATCTTGAAACAGATTAGCGTTGACCACCAGAGAGAGACTATCCACTGAGGTTGATAATGAATTGTGAGTTGTGGCACCGCAGGTCTGAGGTAATTATTACATGGTCATTTAATTTGCTGTTACTCCTCTTTTCTATTAACTTACAACCACTTGGTGTTACTGTAAGCATGGCTGTAGTCAACGGTATGGTGATATTGAACCCACCTCGTTTAATAGGATAAGATTTATATTGGAGCATTTGTTTATAGTGTTACACTACTATTTACCTCCTACCTATGGTTCCACTATTGGTATTTTTTATTATCGAATATCCCATATATATGTAATGTGATGGTCGTCTTTTAATGATTTTCAATCAATAAAATAAATATCTTAAAGGGGATCTGTCACCCCATTTTTGGACTATCAGCTGCGGCCACTGCCCCATCAGGGGCTTATCTACAGCATTCTGTAATGGTGTAGATAAGCCCCCGATATAACCTGAAAGAGAAGAAAAAGGAGTTAGATTATACTCACCCCAGCGTTCGGTCCGGTCCGATGGGTGTCGCTGTCCGATCCGGCGCCTCCCATCTTCATACGATGATGCCCTCCTCCTTGCTTCTCCCTCGGCTCCTGCGCAGGCCTACTTTCTCTGCCCTATTGTGGGCAGAGCAGAGTACTGCAGTGTGCAGGTGCCGGAGCTCTCTGACCTTTCCCGGCGCCTGCGCACTCCAGTAATTTACTTTGCCCTCAACAGGGAAGAGAAAGTACGCGTTCGCAGGAGCTGAGGGAAAAGCAAGGAGGAGGATGTCATTGTTTGAAGATGGGAGGCGCCGGATCGCGACACCCACCGCCCCTGGTGAGTATAATTTAACTTATTTTTCTTATCTTTCAGGTTGCATCGGGGCTTATCTACAGCATTACAGATGGTGGTGGCTGCAGCTTATAGGTGACAGATTCCCTTAAATATATCTTGGTTCTTTTATGTGCATTTTTGTTTTCTCTATTGGCCGAATTGTGAATTTGAAGATACTCAATGAACTCATGAAGGAATCAAAGATTATTATACTGCCTCTGTACAAATCTCTGGTTAGACCGCACATGGAGTACTGTGTATAGTTTTGGACACCGGTGCTCAGGAAGGATAAAATGGCACTAGAGCGAATACAAAGGAGGGCAAAAAAATAAAGGGGATCTACAAAACCCAGAGAGATTAGCAAAATTAGGATTATTTAGTCTAGAAAAAAAGACGACTGAGGGGCGATCTAATAACCGTGTATAAGGGGACAATACAAATATCTCTCCAAGGGTCGGTTTATACCAAGGAAGGTGACGGTCACAAGGAGGCATTCTCTGAATCTGGAGGAGAGAAGGTTTTTCCACCAACATAGAAGAGGATTAGTGACGTACGAGGATACTCGTTGCTTGGGTTTTTCCGAGCATGCTCATCTGATCTCCGAGTATTTCGGTGGGATCGGAGATTTAATTTTCGTTGCCTCAGCTGCATGATTTGAGCTGCTGTACAGCCTGAACACATGTGGGAATTCCCTAACAGACAGGCATTCCTCACATACACTCACTGGACACTTTATTAGGTACACCTGTCCAACTGTGTGTTAAGACTTAATTTCTAATCAGCCAATCACATGGCGGCAACTCAGTGCATTTAGGCATGTAGACATGGTCAAGACAATCTCCTGCAGTTCAAACCGAGCATCAGTATGGGGAAGAAAGGTGATTTGAGTGCCTTTGAACGTGGCATGATTGTTGGTGCCAGAAGGGCTGGTCTGAGTATTTCAGAAACTGCTGATCTACTGGGATTTTCACGCACAACCATCTCTAGGGTTTACAGAGAATGGTCCGAAAAAGAAAAAAAATCCAGTGAGCGGCAGTTCTGTGGCCGGAAATGCCTTGTTGATGCCAGAGGTCAGAGGAGAATGGGCATACTGGTTCGAGCTGATAGAAAGGCAACAGTGACTCAAATTGCCACCCGTTACAACCAAGGTAGGCAGAAGAGCATCTCTGAACGCACAGTGCGTCGAACTTTGAGGCAGATGGGCTACAGCAGCAGAAGACCACACTGGGTACCACTCCTCTCAGCTAAGAACAGGCATCTGATGGCTACTTTCAGCAGGATAATGCGCCATGTCATAAAGCTCGAATCATCTCAGATTGGTTTCTTGAACATGACAATGAGTTCACTGTACTCAAATGGCCTCCTCAGTCACCAGATCTCAATCCAATAGAGCATCTTTGGGATGTGGTGGAACGGGAGATTCGCATCAGGGATGTGCAGCCGACAAATCTGCGCCAACTGTGTGATGCCATCATGTCAATATGGTCCAAAATCTCTGAGGAATGCTTCCAGCACCTTGTTGAATCTCTGCCACGAAGAATTGAGGCAGTTCTGAAGGCAAAAGGGGGTCCAACCCGTTACTAGCATGGTGTACCTAATAAAGTGGCCAGTGAGTGTATATTCAGCCTATCTAGGAGCCGCAAATCATGCAGCTGAGGCGACGAAAACAATCTCCGATCACGCCAAAATACTCGGGAGGACACCCGAGCTTGCTAGGAAAAACAGGAGCAACAAGTATACTCGCTCATCACTAAAGAGGATTCTATACTGTTAGGGCAGTGAGAATCTGGAATTCCTTGCCTGAGGAGGTGGTGATGATGAACTCAGTCGAGGGGTTCAAGAGAGGGCTGGATGTCTTCCTGGAGCGTAACAATATTGTATCTTACAGTTATTAGGTTCTTTAGAAGGACGTAGATCTGGCGATTTATCTGACGGAATATAGGCTGAACTGGATGGACAAATGTCTTTTTTCGGCCTTGCTAAGTATGTTACTATTACCCATCAGCAGGATTGTGCTCAGTAACCTACACATACTGTCAGGTCAGCGTTGTTACACTGATTTTAATGATACTTTGGTTGATGAAATCCGTCTTGTGGTTGTTTAATCTTTATTTTCAGTTTTGAGTTAATGATGTGCTCAAGGCTGGGCCTGGAAGGGGGGGGGGGGGGGGTCTTCATGTGGTGCTCTGCTTTAAGTATTCATCAGTATGGCTTATGACAGGTCACTGATCCCTCAGTGACCTGCCTCCTAGTTTACATGTACTGAATATTATATACACAGCTCTGGCAACAGTTGAGACTACTGCAACATTTTCATTTTGTCTGATTTTTCTCTTTATAGGTATACTAGCTGAAGAGCCCGGCATTGCCCTGGGCAGGATAACCAACCGTGGTTAGTTATAACAAATTATAATGATTATATTGCACATAAAAACCGTGCATATAATCCTATCCTGTGTGATACTGACAGCTGAGCCATGTATCTAATACTATTCTGTGTGATACTGTGGGCTGAGCTGCGCATCTAATCCTATCCTGTGTGATACTGCCTGCTGAGACGTGTCTAATCCCATCCTGTGTGATACTGGGCTCCCCCTGCAGTCTGTGTCAGAGGGTGGTCTGTGTTGGTACGGTAATAAATTGTGTTATTTCCAGATTTACAGAAGGACGATAACACCATAGAAATGATAAGAATAATAGGCCTCAGTTACCACAACTGTCTACAAAGAAACTGTTGCTGATAGCAACCAATCACAGCTCATTTTTCATCTTTTAAACAGCTCTGGGACAGCGTGGCGAGTTTTGAGTGGCGACTTTTGTGTTTCGACTTTTATGTGGCAAGGTTGGTGTATGTGTGGTGAAATGTGTGCTGAGGGTGGTATATGTGTTGAAGCACGTGGTAGTGTGTGGGGCATTTTGTGTGTGTTCATATCCCCGTGTGTGGGGAGTATCCCATGTCAGGGCCCCACCTTATCAACTGTACGGTATATACTGTTTGGCGCCATCGCTCTCATTCTTTAAAGTCCCCCTTGTTCACATCCGGCAGCAGTCAATTTGCCTCCAACACTTTTCCTTTCCCCCTTGTCACTATGCCCTGCGGTAGAAGTTTTCACTAGAATGGTGACGGAAGATTTAAAAAAAGTTACCAACAAACCGCCAGTTTGCTAACTAAACGCATAACCAGAGACAGGTGCTACGTGAGTTACAATCCCTGAATGATGATGTTTTAAGGCAGCTGACAAGGGGGGGAAACATTGTGATTTGGCCAGTGGCCAAATATGAACGGGAAGCTTACCATCAGCTCCGTGATAATGAAGTGTATACTAAATTGAGCCATAGTCCAGTGGCCTCCTTCTCAGCGGCTCTCCAAAAGATTCTTCACAAAGCCTTTGACCTAGGGATCATTAATAAAAAAGTGCTGGAGGGTCTAACTGTTGCCTTCCCAAAAGTGCCAACATTATATTTACTTCCAAAGGTACACAAAGACTCCGTCAACCCTCCGGGGCGTCCGATTGTGTCAGGAATAGATGTGTTATGTGACCCAATCTGTAAATTTACTATCTCAAAGGATTGGTGGAGACTTTGCCATCCTTTGTTAAGGACACAACAGACGTCTTGACAAGGGTTGATGGAGTCTACGTTGATGCAGGGATGCTATTGGTACCCGCTGATGTGGAGACATTATATACTTGCATCAACCATGAAGATGGTATATGGGCAGTCCGCTTTTTCCTTGAGGCCTCCGACCTGGACAGCCCTCTGTGTGAGCTAGTCCTCGAACTGCTGCACTTTGTCCTGAGTCTGACGCATAATTTTTTTACATTTAAAGATCAATTTTACCAGCAGAAACGCGGTGCGGCCATGGGGGCAGCCACTGCACCCGCGTACGCCAACCTCTTTTTGGGGTATTGGGAGAGGTTGGTGTTTGGGGACGAGGGTGTGGAGGCCGCGGACCATGTGCTGCATTGGCTGCGTTATATTGATGATATTCTGTTATTTTGGCGAGGGACGGTGCAGCAGTTGGAGGATTTCATGGCTATGTTAAAGGGAATCTGTCACCCCTTTTTTTGAGATATCATATAATGATATAATTCAATTGTGTGTCACATAAGGATTCTCTTAGTACTTTTGCTTCCCCCTGACCCCGCACCTTTCATGCATAAATACCTTTTTTATATTGGTTCAGATGTATGTAAACTGCTGCTGTCCGGTCCGCTGGGCGGGGCTTATTTATCTGCTCCCCCCCCCCCTCCTGTCTTGCTCTACGCATTTCTTCTTGTGTAGAGCAAGACAGGGAGGGGGAAGCAGTTGAATAAGCCTCGCCCATTGGACCGGACCGTGGCAGTTTACATACATCTAAACCAATATAAAAAAAGGTATTTATGCATGATAGGTGTGGGGTCAGGGGGAAGCAAAAGTACTAAGAGAATCCTTATGTGACACAATTGAATGATATCATTATATGATATCTCAAAAAAGGGGTGACAGATTCCCTTTAAATACCAACTGCTTTAACATACGATTAACATACAAATATGATTTTGCTAAAATAGATATTTGGACATTAGTCTGGAGGTGGACTCATTGTCTTTGTTCCATACTGATGTGTTCCAAAAAACAACATCAGTTAATGCTTTACTACATGCAAGGTCTGCACATAGCCGAGCCACCGTGAGCGCCGTCCCGGTCAGACAGTTCTTAAGGATGCGGCGGATTTGCTCAAAAGACCAGAAATTTGAGAGACAGGCCTTGGATTTGAAGGAAAGATTTAGGCAACGGGGCTATAGTAGGAGATGCATAAAGAAAGGGTACAACAGGGAAAAGTCAACAACACGTGATCAATTGTTGTATTCTAAAAATAAGTTAAAGAAGGATGAAGTGATATGCTTCATCTCAGAATACAATCATGAATGGGATAGTATGAGGGATATCCTCCACAAGCACTGGCCCATTCTATGTACGGAGCCCTCCATGAAATCTTTCCTAACAGATCGACCGCAGATGACTCCACGTAGATCCAAAAACTTAAAGGATCTACTGATAAAAAGTCATTATGTGCCACCAAAAGAAAATCCATTCGGATATACCAAATAGACGAAGGGATGTTTCAAATGCAGTCACTGTTTGGCCTGCAACAATATCCGTCGAACTTGCTCGTTCTCTTCAGCTGATAATACTAAAGATCACACAATTAATGAATATATATCTTGTAATAGTGTTAACGTAATCTATTATGCTACCTGCAGCTGTTCCCTAATTTATATAGGGCTAACCTCAAGGGAATTGAGAGTTCACGTGAGAGCACGTTCGGGATATTGTTGCGGCTAGGAAGGTTGACAATGATCTGGATCTAAAAACGATCCCACGACATTTTAGGGCAGTGCATAAATGTGACCCTTCAGAGTTTATGGTGAGAGGGATGGAAATTGTACACACAGGGATAAGGGGGGGGGGGGGGGGCAATGTAAAAAAATTGCTCGCCCAGCGAGAATTAAAATGGATTGTGATGCTAGGTACTATGAAGCCTGCTGGCCTGAATGATTCCCTTAATTTTGGCCCTTTTCTATAATGCCACCCAGTGCATTGATATATTTCCCCACTTTGTATTTAATGTGGTGTGTTTTTAATTATGTTTTCTTTATTTAGTTATTTACCAATAGTGTTATATTTCATCCGTTAATGAAAGTAACTCAATAACAAATTTGAGAATGTAGATTCCCAAGGAAATATGGATGATGACCGGAGATTTATGAGAACATGTTACAACATATCCAGACGATTCTGATTTGGAAGGATTCAACCGGCATTACTGCATCTATATCGCTGTTTTTCATTCTGTGTTATGATAGTTCAAGACCTTGTGCCGCTATAGTGCGCCTGCGCAGCTCACCTGATGTCTCGCGGCCCGGGTCATCCGGCATGGCTTGTGTCGGTGTGTGACCGGGGTCCTTATTGGTCCCCGCTCGCTCACTGGCAGGGCACCGCCGGGTGTTCGGGGTTCGTGGGTGTCGGGGATCGGCGCATGCGCCGCCTGGATACAGCGCGTCTTGAGCAGGTCAGCTGATGGTCACATGACCAATCACTATGGATACATAAGGTCCTATGCTGCCACTCACCACACACTTCCCCTCGATAAAGCGAAACGGAGAGTAGCGGAATGCGCGTCGGGGTGTCTCGGGACGTGGCTGCCAAGTTTTTGGGTGTGACCATTTCCCTCTCCCTCCCCTTAATTTTCAGGATTTGTCCTATGATACTGCACTGCATGGGATGTGGGTCACTAAGGAGTAGAAATGGTTATACAGGTCCCATTAAATGATTATGGGCTATTTCCCATTAGTGGGGTAACTCACGACTGTATGGAGGGTTACTATTCAGGGAAAACCTATTATGGTAATAACAGTTTTTGATTAATGACCAAATGCTTGGCGTTACATTTCTCGGCTTTTTGGTGTCTATTGCAATACATAGTTAAAATCATTTACATATTAAACAATTTGTATATGGTAATAAAGATTTTGTATTTTTATTTAAAACTCCTGCGTTTCTCTGGTTTGCTATGATCTAGGCAGTTGAGTACTTTGGTGCAGCTACAGGGTGTTTTACACACCCGATGCAATTGATTACGAGTCTGGTGTTGGATATAAAAATTTTGTGACTGTAGCTACGACGGTGCAGCTGCCAATACATACACCTTTTCCCCATTATGTAGATAGGGGCAAAATTGTTTGGTGAATTGGAACGTGTGGGGTTAAAGTTTTGCCTCACAACATAGCCTATGATGCTCTCGGGGTCCAGACGTGTGACAGTGCAAAATTTTGTGGCTGTAGCTGCGACAGTGCGGATGCCAATCCCGGACATGCATACATACACACCCACACTGAGCTATATATATTAGATTTTTGAGTAAAATGTAAATTGCTCTTTTATTCTATAAACTACTGACATGTCTTCGAATTTCCAAGCACTAAATTTTGTATTTATTTTCAGAAAATGAGAAATTGTCAAAAGAAAAAAAAAAAAAAGTGCATTGCTTGCAGACCTCAAATAATGCTAAGAAAACAAGTTCGTAATCATTTAGAAACAACAATAACAACGTTTTAACTCAGAAAGAGTTCAGGAATCAATATTTTGTGGAATAACCATGATTTTTAATCACAACTTTCATGCGTCTTGGCATGCTTTCCACCAGTCTTTCTCACACTGCTTTTGGGTGACCTTATGCCACTCCTGGTACACAAATTTAAGCAGTTCTTCTTTGTTTGACGGCTTGTGACTATTCATCTTCCTCTTGATTACATTCCAGAGGTTTTCAATGGGGTTCAGGTCTGGAGATTGGCCTGGCCATGACAGGGACTTGATGTGGTGGGTCCTTCATCCACACATTGATCAACCTAGCTGTGTGGCATGGCGCATTGTGTTGCTGGAAAAAACAGGTCCTCAGAGTTGGGGAACATTGTTCCAGGATAACCTTGCATGTGTGCTTCATTCATACGTCCTTCGCAAAGATTAACCTGCCCAATTCCAGCCTTGCTGAAGCATCCCCAGATCATCACCAATCCTCCACCAAATGACACAGTGGGTGCCAGACTGTGGATTGTACACCTCTCCAGGTCTCTGTCTAACCATTAGACAACCAGGTGTTGGGCAAAGCTGAAAATTCATCAGAGAAAATTACCTTACTCCAGTTCTCTATGGTCCAATCCTTATGGTCTTTGGCAAACTTCAGCCTGGTTCTCCTTTGCTTCTCATTGATGAAAGGCTTTTTTCTAGCTTTACATGACTTGAGCCCTGCCTCTAGGAGCCTGTTACAAACTAACCTTGCTACACACTTCACCCCAGCTGCCATTTGACATTCCTTTTGTAGGTCACTTGATGTCATCCTGCAGTTGCTGAGTGACATTCGAATAAGATCATGGCCATCCCGGTCAGTGGAGAGTTGTTTTCGCCCTCTGCCGGTCTGTAGCTTTGTGGTCCCCAATGTCTGCTGCTTGACCTTGTTGTAATGGACTGCCGTCTTAGAAAATTTAAGGATGGAGGCAACATGACGCTCACTTTATCCCTCTGATAGTAAAGCCAGAATTGAGCCCTTTTCCTCACTCAAGACTTTTATTTTCAACTCCTTTGGCATGGTTAAAAGTTATTTTTTCATTCCTATTAGTTTTGGGATATTACTAGCACTTGTTTTGTCATCCATCTTGTGCAACTGCAAGAGGATTGTGAACACCACAGCAGGGTTTTTTTTATACTTTCCTTCGTTAAATAAGATTTGGCTCAGGTGATCACCTAATCAGAAGCACATTAAGTAGAATGAGGTGTACTCTGGTTGGAATTCATAGCTGTATATCTTGGGGAAAAAACCTCTTCCACCTGCGCTTCAGCCTGATTGCATAAAAAGGTGTATGTAATATTTTTCTTTAACGTTATCCATAAAAAAAATTTAAAAAAAAAATCTGTTGAAAATGGCACTGGTCACACCTGCGCAGTAGCAGCTATCGGCAATCCAATAGCTGCTACTGAGCAGGCAGCGCCATCTTGCTAGAGGAAAAAAAAAAACCTCCTCCAAGATGGCCCCGCCTACACAGTAACACAGTAGCACCTATCGGATTGCCGATAGCTGCTACTGCACAGGTAGCATAATCAGTGGAGACTGTTTCTCTAGCAAGATGGCACTTCCGATGCAATAGCAGCTATCGGATCACATGCGTGGCCAGCGCCAATTTCAGATTTTTTTTATGTACGGATAACATAAAAGAAAAGGATTTTTTTGGAAGTGCATTGAACAGCAGGGTGGATTGCTGCTGAGAGAAAAAAAATCTGTTTAAATCTTCTGCCTGAGCGAGTGTGAACGAGCTGAGTGTGACCAGAGCGTAAGGCTGGAGTCACACTAACCTGCGCAAAATACGGTCAGTATTTTACATGCGTAACACGGATGACAGACCCCTAAATAGTGCTCCGTATGTCATCCGTAATCAAGGTGTGGTCGCGTATTTTGCGCATGTCAGCATCCGTATGCAATCCGTATGGCGAGATTTTCTCGCAGGCTTGCAAAACGGACATATAATGGAGCCCTATGACAGGGTTTCTAAAAGACACCTGGCGCGTATTTCTCGCAAGTCACATGTGTAGTCCGTGTGTAATCCGTATTTTTTGCGCACCCATAGACCTGCATTGGCGTAGTACGCTGACAATCGCAGCATGCTGCGAGTGGCACGGAGCGTAGGATACTGAGGAGAAATATACGCCTGGTGCGAGTGACCCCATAGAAAATCATTTGTCCGTGTCTAATGCGTGCTTTTTGCGCCTCTCACTCTCCCGTATTCCTCGCCAGTGTGACTCCGGCCTAACTGCGAACGGTGGTAAGTGTGTGACTTGTGATCCAGTGAGTTGCCAAGGGAGGTATTACTGAATTGCCATTTGTATTTTATGAATACTTTGCATTTATTTTTATTTAACTTTTCTGTCTGGTGCAATCCCCATTAGGAAATGTGCTCCACCATTGACAATGCCATCCAGTGTACATCTTGCCACATGTATGCAGTCCTTGAACAGCCAAATCGAGGGTGCATACTGCTGTGTGAGATGTGAGCATGTTGTGCATTTAGAAAGGAGTCTGCTGCTCACTGAGCAAGATGCTCAATGGGATAGATGAGGGAGAGGATGGTAGTATGGAGCTGCAGGACAGTGAAGCAGCTAGCTGGGTGACAGTTAGAAGGCGGGGTAGAGGGAAGAGCACCAGGGAGGCTAGTCCTGATCTGGCACACCCCAATAAGTTTGCTAAGTTGGTAGATGAGGGGGGTGTCAGTGCAGGAGTAGCACTGCTGCAGCAAGGCATGTCCTCTGAAAGCCAGAGGAGTGTCTGCTCCAGTAAGGGGGGAAATAGGAGAGCAGGGCAGGCCAGACAGGTGCTGGTAGTGGGTGACTCAATTATTAGGAGAACAAATAGGGCAATCTGTCACAAAGACAGGAATCGAACGGTGTGCTGCCTACCTGGCGCTCGAGTCCGACACATCGCTGATCGGGTTGACAGATTATTGGGAGGAGCTGGTGAAGACCCAGCGATCATGGTGCACATTGGCACACATGACAAAGTTAGAGGTAGGTGGAAGGTCCTTAAAGATAATTTCAGGGAAATAGGCTGCAAGCTTAAAGCAAGGACCTCCAAGGTGGTAATTTCTGAAATACTGCCTGTACCACGCCAGAGAGGCAACGGGAGATTAATAAGGGGCTCAAGAATTGGTGTAGGAAGGAGGGGTTTGGGTTCCTGGAGAACTGGGTCGACTTCTCAGTTGCCTACAGGTTCTACGCTATGGGGAAGGTGCAGCTGTGCTGGGGGAGAAAATGGCTAAAAGGATGGAGGAGTGTTTAAACTAGGGATTGGGGGAGGGTATTCATGTTATAGGAGGGGAAGATAGTACAGATGGAGACTTGGGCACATAATCAAATTGGGGGTGGCATGGGGGGTAGGGTTAGAACAGTTAATAATATAAGAAAGAATAGACGTACAAAGAAATACATAAAGTGCATGCCAGGCCAGAAGCCTCGTCAACAAAATAGAGGAATTAGAATTAATTTTGTTGGAACATAATTATGACATGGTGGGGCTGAGACATGGCTGGGCGGTTAATTTACAGGGCTATATAGTCTGTTCAGAAATGACTGCACAAATAGGCAAGGGGGGGTGAGTGTCTATGTGTAAAATCATCCTTAAAACCAGGGCTGTGGAGTCGGAGTCGTGAAGTCGGAGTCGGTGCTCATTTTGGTGGAGTCGGAGTCGGAGTTGGAGTCGGTATAAAATGGACCGACTCCTAAAATATATAATAAATTGGGTACAGTAATTCAATGCAGGATGTGCTGAATATTTTTTCATAGGAGTTTGGGAAAGTTATGAAATGTCCTATAAATGGCTGTTCTATTCCTGATCTAAGGCTACATTCACACACAGCGTTTTTCCTGCGTTTTTTGAGGATACGTTTTTCAGCTGCAAAAGCTGATCATCTTTTTAAAAAACTGCATCACCTGAAAGGTTTTTGAGCTCATAGATAATGTTTTCAATAGCAAAAGCAGATTAGAAATCTGCTCTATCTATCCATTTATCCATATCTGTCTATCCATATCGTATCTGTACCAAAAAGAATGAAAACCGGGTAGTACACCAATATATATTCTGTTCTATCTAAATATCTTGATTATTGGATCATAAAAATGATTAAATGTCTGAGGTTCACATTGTACTACAATAAATTTTTCATTTAAATATAAGCAATATGTGTGGGAGTCGGAGTCGGAGTCGTGGAGTCGGAGTCGGAGTCGGTGTAAGGGAAATTGAGGAGTCGGAGTCGCAGGTTTGGCTTACCGACTCCACAGCCCTGCTTAAAACCCATCCAGGGTGATAATATTTGTGAATCTAATGAAAATGTAGTCTCTGTTGGTGAAGATAAGAGGAGGGGGAAAAAAAATAATAAATTACTGATAGGGGTTTGTTATAAGTCTCCAAAAATAATGGAAGAAATGGAGAATATCCTCATAAAGCAAATAGATGAAGCTGCGACTCAAGGAGAAGTCATTATTATGGGGGACTTCAACTACCCTGAAATACATTGGGGGACCGAAACCTGCAGTTCCAGCAAATGTAATGGGTTTTTGACAACTGAGACAGTTACCTTTCACAACTGGTTCAGGACCCAACAAGAGGGGGGACACTGCTAGACCTAATATTAACCAACAGGCCAGACCGCATATCAAATGTAAGGGTTGAGGGTCACTTGGGTAATAGTGATCACAAAATAATAAGTTTTCATGTATCCTTTAATAAGGTGTGTAGTAGAGGGGTAACTAGAACACTAAACTTCAGGAAAGCAAATTTCCAACATGAGAGATGATCTTGGTGCAATTAACTGGGACGATATCCTGAGACATAAAAATACACAAAGAAAATGGGAGACGTTTATTAGCATCCTGAATAGGACCTGTGCACAATATAACCCATATGGGAATAAACATGCTAGAAATAGGAGGAAACCACTATGGCTAAATAGAGCTGTAAGGGGCGCAATAAGTGACAAAAATAAAGTATTTAGAGAATTAAAGCAAGTAGATAGTGATGAGGCATTAAATAAATACAGAAGATTAAATATATTCTGCAAAATGCAAATCAAGGCAGCAAAGATTGAGACAGAGAAACCCCTTCATGACCAAGCCTATTTTGACCTTAATGACCAGGCCATTTTTTGCAATTCTGACTAGTGTCCCTTTATGAGGTAATAACTCAGGAACGCTTCAACGGATCCTAGCGATTCTGAGACCGTTTTTTCGTGACATATTGGGCTTCATGTTAGTGGTAAATTTAGGTCGATAATGTTTGCATTTATTTGTGAAAAAAATCAGAAATTTGGCGAAAATTTCGCAATTTTCAAATTTTGAATTTTTATTCTGTTAAACCAGAGAGTTATGTGACACAAAATAGTTACTAAATAACATTTCCCACATGTCTACTTTACATCAGCACAATTTTGGAAACAAAATATTTTTTTGCTAGGAAGTTATAAGGGTTAAAAGTTGACCAGCGATTTCTCATTTTTACAATAAAATTTACAAAACCATTTTTTTTTTTAGGGACCACCTCACATTTGAAGTCACTTTGAGGGGTCTATATGGCAGAAAATACCCAAAAGTGACACCATTCTAAAAACTGCACCCCTCAAGCTACTCAAAACTACATTCAAGAAGATTATTAACCCTTCAGGTGTTTCACAGGAACTAAAGCAACGTGGAAAGAAAATATGGACATTTTAATTTTTCCAACAAAAATTTTCTTTTAGCATCAATTTTTTCATTTTCACATGGGCAACAGGATAAAATGGATCGTAAAATTTGTTGGGCAATTTCTCCTGAGTACACCGATACCTCATATGTGGTCATAAACCACTGTTTGCGCGCACGGCAGGGCTCAGAAGGGAAGGAGCACAATTTGACTTTTTGAATGGAAAATATGCTGGAATATTTTAGTGGTTGCCATGTCACGTTTGGAGAGCCCCTGTGTGCATAAACATTGGAGCTCCTCCACAAGTGACCCCATTTTGGAAACTAGACCCCCCCCCCCCCAAGGAGCTTATCTAGATGCATAGTGATCACTTTGAACCCCCAGGTACTTCAACAAATTGATCTGTAAAAAAAAAAAAAAAAATTCTTTTAGCCTCAGTTATTTCATTTTCACATGGGCAACAGGATAAAATGGATCCTAAAATTTGTTGAACAATTTCTCCTGAGTACAACGATACCTCATATGTGGTCATAAACCACTGTTTGAGCGCACGGCAGGGTCCGGAAGGGAAGGAGCACCATTTGACTTTTTGAAGGGAAAATTAGCTCCAATCGTTATCGGACACCATGTCGCGTTTGGAGAGCCCCTGTGTACCTAAACATTGGAGCTTCCCCACAAGTGACCCCATTTTGGAAACTAGACCCCCTTAGGAACTTATCTAGATGTGTAGTGAGCACTTTGAACCCCCAAGTGCTTCACAAAAGTTTATAACGCAGAGCCGTGAAAATAAAAAATATTTTTTTTCCTCAAAAAATTTTTTAGTGCGCAATTTTTTATTTTCACAAGGGTACCAGGATAAATTAGACTCCAAAAGTTTTTGTCCAGTTTGTCCTGAGTACGCTGGTACCCCATATGTGGGTGGGGACCACTGTTTGGGTACACGTCGGGGCTCGGAAGGGAAGTAGTGACATTATGAAATGCTGACTTTGATGGAATGGTCTGCAGGCATCATGTAACATTTGCAGAGCCCCTGATGTACCTAAACTGTGGAACCCCCCCCACAAGTGACCCCATTTTGGAAACTAGACCCCCCAAGGAACTTATCTAGATGCCTGGTGAGCACTTTGAACCCCCAAGTGCTTCACAGAAGTTTATAACGCAGAGACGTGAAAATAAACAAAAACATTTTTCCACAAAATATTTTTTTAGCCCCCAATTTTATATTTTCCCAAGGGTACCAGGAGAAATTAGACCCCCAAAGTTGTTGTGCAAATTTTTCCTGAGTACGCTGATACCCCATATGTTGGGGCTTGGAAGGGAGGGAGCACCGTTTAACTTTTTGAATGCAAAATTGGCTGGAATCAATGGTTGCACCATGTCACGTTTGGAGACCCCCTGATGTGCCTAAACAGTGGAAACCCCACAATTCTAACTTCAACCCTAACCACAAGCCTAACCCTAACTCCAACCCTAACCCTAACTCCAACCCTAACAGAAAAATAAAACTTTATTTTATTAGTTGATCCTGCCTATTGGGGTGATAAACGGGGGGTTTATTTACTTTTCATTCTATTTTTATCACTGTGAGAGTTTATCACAGTGATCAAAATGAATGAATGGAAATTGCAGCCGGTGGGCGCACTGCGCATGCGCCCGCCATTTTCCAATATGGCGGCGCCCATGGTCCGGGACACCGGGAGCCATAACGGCACTCGGTGAGTACCGGGGGGTGGGAGGAGGGGCGATCGGAAGCTGGGGGGAGAGGAGGGAAGGCGGGGGGGAGATGATGTCAGTGGCGGTACATCGCCGCTGTCATTCAGTGGCGGGGGGCAGATCGCCCCCGTTAACGGGTGGGGGTCGGATCGCTGTCACCAGCCATGTCCGATGCTACAGCAGCGTCGGACATGGCTGGATTGTAATATTTCATCAATTTTCATTGATGAAATATTACTATCGCTCCGATTGGCCGTTTCACTTTTAACAGCCAATCAGAGCGATCGTAGTCACGTCGGGGGGAAGCCACGCCCCCTATGCTGAAGAACAAAGCTCCCTGTATCTGCAGGTCGGGTGACCTTTCAGTGACCTAGGTCACCCGACCCGCAGGGTCACTGGTCAGATTGGCACCAGTTTTCATGACGCCTATGTGGCGTCATTGGTCGTGAAGGGGTTAAATAAATACAGAAGATTAAATAAATTCTGAAAAATGCAAATCAAGGCAGCAAAGATTGAGACAGAGAGACTCATTGCGAGAGAAAGTAAAAATAATCCCAAAATATTCTTTAACTACATAAATAGTAGGAAACAAAAATTATAGTGTTGGCCCCTTAAAAATAGTCTGGGTGAAATGGTGGATGAGGAAAAAGCCATTATGCTAAATGACTTTTTCAATAGTATTTACACAAGAAAATCCCATAACGGATAACATGATCAGTGATAAAAATTGTCCATTAAATGTCACCTGCTTAACCCAGCAGAAAGTACGGCGGCGTCTAAAAATCACTAAAATTGACAAATCCCTGGGCCCGGATGGGATACACCCCCGAGTACTGCAGGATTTAAGTACAGTCATTGATAGGCCATTATTTTTAATCTTTAAAGATTCCATAATAACAGGGTCTGTACCACAGGACTGGCGTACAGCAAATGTGGTGCCAATATTCAAAAAAGGGACAAAAACTGAACTTGGAAATTATAGGCCAGTGAGCTTAACCTCAACTGTGGGTAAAATCCTGGAGGGTTTTCTAAGAGATACTATACTGGAGTATCTGAAGAAGAATAACCTCATGACCCAAAATCAACATGGGTTTACGAGGGACCGTTCCTGTCAGACTCATCTGATAAGCTTTTATGAAGAGGTAAGTTCCGGACTAGACCAAGGGAATGCAGTGGACGTGGTGTACATGGACTTTACAAAAGCTTTTGATACGGTGCCACACAAAAGGTTGATACATAAAATGAGAACAATGGGGAAAGGGGAAAATATGTGTAAGGCCTCTTTCACACATCAGTATTTTTGATCAGTATTTGTATGCCAAAACCAGGAATGTCTCCAAAATAAGGAACAGGAGTCAGTCTATCAATTATTTTTTTTCTGGGTAAGTTCCATTCCTGGCTTTGGCATACAAACACTGATGCAAAATACTGACCAAACACTGACGTGTAAATGAGCCTTAAGTGAATTAAGAGCTGGCTCAGGGATAGGAAACAAAGGGTGGTTATTAATGGAGCACACTCGGACTGGGTTACGGTTAGCAGTGGGGTACCACAGGGGTCAGTATTGGGCCAGCTTCTTTTTAACATATTTATTAATGACCTTGCAGGGGGCATAGAGAGTAGAATTTCAATATTTGCAGATGACACTAAACTCTGCAGGGTAATCAATACAGAGGAGGACAATTTTATATTACAGGAGGATTTATGCAAACTAGAAGCTTGGGCTGATAAGTGGCAAATGAGCTTTAATGGGGATAAATGTAAGGTCATGCACTTGGGTAGAACAAACAAGATGTATAATTATGTGTTTAATTGTAAAACACTAGGCAAAACTGTCACTGAAAAAGACCTGGTGTATGGGTGGATGACAAACTCACATTTAGTGGCCAGTGTCAGGTAGCTGCTGCAAGGGCAAATAAAATAATGGGATGTATTAGAAGGGGCAGAGATGCACATGAGAACATAATTTTATCTCTAGACAAGTCACTTGTGCGACCACACTTAGAATACAGTGTACAGTTCTGGTCTCCGGTGTATAAGAAAGACATAGATGAACTGGAGCGGGTGCAGAGAAGAGCGACCAAGGTTATTATGGAACTGGGGGGGGGGTCTGCAAAACCAGGACAGGTTATTACATTTGGGGTTAGTTTGGAAAAATGAAGGCTTATGGGTGATCTTATTATAATGTATAAATATATGAGGAGACAGTACAAAGACCTTTCTAATGATCTTTTTACTCTTAGGCTAAGTGCACACGTACCAGAACTCTCGCGGAAATTACCACGAGAATTCCGGAATTCCAGTCCGCGGGAAAATCGCATTTAAATTCCCGCGATTTTCCCGCGGAAAAACTAGCATTTTGCAAGCGTAATTCGCTTGCAAAATGCTAGCGTTCTCCAAGCGATCTGTAGCATCGCTTGGAGAACTGATTGACAGGTTGGTCACACTCGTCAAACAGTGTTTGACGAGTGTGACCAACTTTTTACTACTGAGGCCGCCTATGCGGCATCAATAGTAAAAGATAGAATGTAAAAAAAAAATAAAAAATGCTGTTATTCTTACCCTCCGACTTCCCGCGCATCCGTTCCCAGTAATCCTTTGCAAAAATGCCCGCGATGACGTCAGTTCTCGCGGGATCGCGACGTCTCGCGGTAATTCGCAATGACGTCGCGCGAATGACCGCGAGAACGGACGCCATCGCGGGCATTTTCGCAAAGGACTACTGGGAACGAGAGCGTGAAGAGAAGCGGGAAGACTGCGCGGGACGTCGGAGGGTGAGAATAACAATATTTTTTATTTTTGAATTCTATTTTTTACAGGGATATGGTACCCAAAGCCCGGAGGACAGTCTCCTCTCCTCCGGACCGTGGGTACCATCCGCAAATGTTCTGCTTACTTTCCGCATGGTGTGCACAGCCACATGCGGGAAGTAAGCGGAACAATGCATTCCTATGGGTGCGGGATCGCCGCGATTCCGCAAATTAATGAGCATGCTGCGGTTTTTACCGCGAAGCGATTCCGCCGCGGTAAAAACCGCAGCATTAGTACAGCATTGCGGAATCCCATAGGAATGCATGGGATGCTTATTTTTCGCGTTTTCGCGGCAAAATCGCGCGGTTAAAACCGCCGCGGAAACGCGAAAAAAACGCCACGTGTGAACTCAGCCTTAGACATGTGACGGGGACAAGAGGGCATCCTCTACATCTGGAGGAAAGAAGGTATAAGCATACTCACAGACACGGATTCTTTACTGTGAGAGCAGCGAGACTATGGAACTCTCTGCCATATGATGTGGTAATGAGTGATTCCCTACTAAAATTTAAGAAGGGACTGGATGCTTTTCTTGAAAAGTATAATATTACAGGGTATATACACTAGTTTCCTTGATATTGCGTTGATCCAGGGAGCTAGTCTGATTGCTGTATGTGGTGTCGGGAAGGAATTTTTTCCCCAATATGAAGCTTACTGTTTGCCACATGGGTTTTTTTTTTCCTCTGGATCAACATGTAGGGCAAGTTAGGATAGGATATGGGTTGAACTAGATGGACTTCAAGTCTTCCTTCAACCTTAATTACTATGTCACCATGTTACATACACATTATACTGTATATGCGATGAAGCTGAAGCGGAAGGGGATCAGTGACCTGTCAGAAGCCATACTGATGAATACCTAAAGCCTGTTTCACACATCCGTTTTTCCCCATCAGTCAAAATCCGCCGTTTTGCAAAAAAAAGGATCCGCCATTTTTCTTGGCGGATCCGTTCTTTTCCCCATTGAATTGTATTAACGGCGGATCTTGACGGATAGTCATCCCTTCGATCCGGTTTTTTACGGATCCGCCAAAATTTTGCTGTCCGCTGAGCGGACAGGACGGACAATGAAATGTTTTTTTCCCCGGTCGGATCCGCATTTTCTATTGCGCATGCCCGAGAGAAATGCCTGTGTCGGAAATTTAACCCTAAACTCAGTTCTGGCATATGGAAAAAATTCTCTCTCTCTCTCCTCCCCGGACAGCGGTTCCTTTAAAATTCTTCCTTCGCCGGATCCGTTAAAACAACGGTCCGGTGCCAAACGTTGTCGTCAGTACAGGAACGGATCCGTTGTCCGCCATTTTAACGGATTTTAACTGACGAAAAATCTGATGTGTGAAACAGACCTAAGCAAGGCACCACATGAATACCCCTCCACACACACACACACACACACACACACACACACACACACACACACACACACACACACACACACACACACACAGGACACCCCAGATCACAAGCATATCAATTGAAAACTGAAAATAAAGATTACACAACAACCACAAGATGGATTTCATCAACCAAGGTATTTAAATCAACAGCGCCAACCCGAATATCTGTAGGTTACTCAGCACAATCCAGCCGACAGGTTCCCTTTAAAAAAACTTTATGAAGTAAAAAGAGTGAAAATAAAATATATCTTTAGGACAATCAAAATATTCCCTATCTAATTTATTAACACTATGGCTCTTTAGGAGAATTTGAACTCTCTGCATTTTCTCAATTTTTATTTCTAAGCAGCCGCACGCTCCGCTCCGGAGTGCCAGAGCTTGGTTTTAACCTGCGAGACTCGGCCGTATCTCGCTGTGTGTGATCCCGGCCTTACATGCAAGATAAGCATATAAGATGAGGCTTATCTACAGCATTCTGTAATGCTATAGATAAGCCGCCCCCCCCCGATGTAACCTGAAAGATAAGAAAAACGAATTATATTATACTCTCTGGGGGGCGGTCCGGGTCCGGTGCCTCATCTTCTAGCGATGACGTCTACTTCTTTGGTTCCCGTTGCGGCTCCGGCGTACTGCTCTGCCCTGTTGAACAGGGCAAAGCAGAGTACTGCAGTGCGCAGGGAAAGGTCAGAGAGGTCCGGCGCCTGTGCACTGCAGTGCTCTGCCCTCAACAAGTCAGAGCAGTGCGCCTGCACCGGAATCGCGACAGGAAGCAAAGAAGAGAACGTCATCGCTAGAAGATGGGAGGCGCTGGACCCGGACCGCGACACCCTTCGGACCTGGACTGGACCCCCCCCCGCTAACTCGTTTTTCTTATCTTTCAGGTTACATCGGGCGCTTATCTACAGAATTATAGAATGCTGTAGATAAGCCCCTGATGGCGGTGGACGCATCTTACATGCCAGAAAATAGGAGACAGATTCCTTTTAAAGGGTAGGAAGAGGCTGGGAGAATCAGCAATAGACGTAATCCCTATCAGTCTTCACTGTATTGTAGTTGCTCGAGGCAGTGTATGCATGCAGTGAGAAACTCAGATTGACCCTTTCAAGTACATATGTCCTCATTAATTAATTGACCCTTTAGAAACAGCTATGTCCGACTTTAGCAGATTATTTATTATCAGCTGTGTCCTATTTCCTTAGGCTACTTTCAGACTTCAGTTTGGAAGCATCAGGCGCGATGCGGCGAAAAATGTAAAAGCCGGATCCGGCGCCAGTTGCCACCAGATCCGGCTTTTCCCCCATAGACTAGCATTATCGCCGCATTGCGCCTGATGGCCATGCGGCGTGTCCGGCTTTTGCCGGAAACTGCAAAAAATGCCTGTCCGGCGTCTGCAAAAAACGTTCCCTGCAACGTTTTTTGACAGCGCCGGACCGCTTTTTTCCACTGCGCATGCCCGAAGTCTCTCTCGCCCTCTCCTGCCCCGTCTCCGGCCTCAGATGATCCGGCGGGCTGCGGCTTCTACCGGATCAGGTTTGACAACATTTCGCCGCAGCCCGCCGGATTTAAAAATCTGAAGTCTGAAAGTAGCCTTATCTGGGCTTTATACTACACAGTGTCATGCTATTACATTATTGATAAATAACAGTATTCTATATTTAGTAACATTGAAGCTATTTACGGGATGTGTGAAAAGAACAAGTTTTGTCTGATTTGCTGATTAATAGGACATATTGAAGAATCATGTTTATTTTTCTCATCACTTACCTAAACAGGGAAAGTTTGTTGTACCAGCAAAAATACATTATATATGATAAATATTTATCTTTAGGCTAAGTTCATAGCAGGCGTTTTTGCAGCGATTTTTATTCAAGTTTTCAGCTGCGTTTTAAAGTACAGCTTGTTTTTTTGTCATAAGTAGTGATGAGCGAGTATACTCGTTGCTCAGGTTTTCCCGAGCATGCTCGGGTGTCCTCCGAGATTTAGTTTTCGTCGCCTCAGTTGCATGATTTGTGGCTGCTGGACATCCTGAATACATGTGGGCATTCCCTAACAAACAGGCATTCTTCACATGTATTCAGGCTGTCCAGAAGCCGCAAATCATGCAGCTGCGTCGATAGAACTAAATCTCCGAGCACGCCAAAATACTAGGAGGACACCAGAGAATGCTCAGGAAAACCTGAGCAACGAGTATACTCGCTAATCACTAGTCATAAGGATTTTGTGCTTTGCATGTTTTTTTTTGCACAATGGAGCAAGTAATTTCTTTCAGCGTTTTTCCATCCACTGAAATGAATGGTAGGTGAAGAAAAAAAATACACCAAAAACGCAAGTATCAGGTTTTGCTGCGTTTTTTGTGCCAATAACTGATTCTATAGAATACGAGTTTTTCAACACTAAACTTTATCACCATGCACAAGAGACCAATCTAGCATGCCGAAAACAAAAGAAAACATATTTTCTGCAGCTTCTTTCCTGCAATAGAATAGGTTTTGCTGCAGAAGATAAATGCTGAAAAAACACCTTGTGTGAACTTTGCCTAAAATTTTTAAGTCTAGAACTATGGAAAAATACAATAAAATGGATCTAACTTCAAAACAAGTCTGAGTAATGTGTGATCTTGTTGTTCAGAGCAATCAGTATACAGTAGGTGTAGAATTTGACAAGCTGCTGGTCAACTGTACTCTTTAGTTTATAAGCAATAGTACATATCTTAGATATTTAAAAAATAAATACCCTTTGGCAGTTTGGCTAACTGATCCTGGGATTATATTGAGCCTTGTGTTATTGAGGACAATGACACCTTTTCTCTGAGGGGTTTACCGTGCAATAAATTCAGGGGAATGAGGTACATAAATCCTAATACTGGATTCCAAACATTAGTTGGCTTCTGAATCAAAATACTGTACACAAAATATTTACAAAATACCAAATATTTGAATAAATACACATTTATATCTGGGCCTCTTGTGTAAGCCTGCCATCTTTCTCACAAATCCCGACATTCCCCGGTGATTTGGTAGCTACTCGGTGCTGCACCTGACATCCCTCCCCGGTTTACGGCTGGGTGAGGCTGGCTACATCCGTCTTCTAAGGTGTGCCTGGACAGGCTCAGGCAGCTTAGATAAAAAGCAGCCTCTAAAATTACAGTAAATATAAGGGTATGTGCACACGTTGCGGATTTGTGTGCGGATTTTTCCGAGCGGAATCTGCAGGTCAAAATGCCTGCGTTTTACCTGTGGATTCCTAGAAAGGAATAGGTGTAAAAACCAGGGCTGTGGAGTCGGAGTCGTGGAGTCGGTGCTCATTTTGGTGGAGTCGGAGTTGGAGTCTGTATAAAATGGACCGACTCCGACTCCTAAAATATATACCGTATATACTCGAATATAAGTCGAGTTTTTCAGCCCCCTTTTTGGGCTGAAAAACACCCCCCCTCGACTTATATTCGGGTGACGGTTCAAACTTACCTGGTCCCCGTCGTCTCCGCGTTCCCCGGTTCTTGTCTGCGGTCCCCTGCAGCCTGTCAGTGTCCCGGCGGCGGGTGATGATAGGGCCGTGGCGGCGTTGTTTCAAGTCGCTCTGTGCTGCTCTCTCCCGGCGCGTCTTCTGGCAGTGACGTACAGGGGGCGCGATGACGTGGATAGTACGCGCCCTCTGAGTCACTGAAGAGCCGGCGCAGAGGGACTGAAGAGCCGGTAATGCAGCATTTATGGGGCATAAGTTGTGCAGCATTTCAATATTTGGGCCACCATTATTCATGTGCAGCATTTATGGGGCATAAGTTGTGCAGCATTTCAATATTTGGGCCACCATTATTCATGTGCAGCATTTATGGGGCATAAGTTGTGCAGCATTTCAATATTTGGGCCACCATTATTCATGTGCAGCATTTATGGGGCATAAGTTGTGCAGCATTTCAATATTTGGGCCACCATTATTCATGTGCAGCATAAGTTGTGCAGCATTTCAATATTTGGGCCACCATTATTCATGTGCAGCATAAGTTGTGCAGCATTTCAATATTTGGGCCACCATTATTCATGTGCAGCATAAGTTGTGCAGCATTTCAATATTTGGGCCACCATTATTCATGTGCAGCATAAGTTGTGCAGCATTTCAATATTTGGGCCACCATTATTCATGTGCAGCATAAGTTGTGCAGCATTTCAATATTTGGGCCACCATTATTCATGTGCAGCATTTATGGGGCATCAGTTGTGCAGCATTTCAATATTTGGGCCACCATTATTCATGTGCAGCATTTATGGGGCATAAGTTGTGCAGCATTTCAATATTTGGGCCACCATTATTCATGTGCAGCATTTATGGGGCATAAGTTGTGCAGCATTTCAATATTTGGGCCACCATTATTCATGTGCAGCATTTATGGGGCATACGGTATGTTGTGCAGCATTACGGTATTTGGACGGAGTGTTTTTTTTTATCCCGTTAGAAATGGATCCCAGTACTTCAAATCCCGGACCAAAGCAAAAACGCAGGTCGTATGAAGCTGGTTTCAAACTTAAGGTTGTGTCAAGAGCAGAAGAAAGCAATAACAGTATTGCAAGTAGGGAATTTTGTGTTAACGAAAAAGTAGTGAGGGATTGGCGGAAAATGAAAGCAGACTTGGAAAAGACTCCAAAGGCAAAAAAAAGCACAACGTGGTTTGAAGGTGTCGTATGAGGCTCTAGAGACTGAATTGCATAAATGGGTTGTGGAGTGTCGTCAAAATGGCTACTGCGTAACACGCATGGGAATTCGCTTACGTGCCCTTCAAATGGCTAAAGAAGATCAATTGAAAGCACCAGGAATTGAAAAATTTGTTGCATCAGCAGGATGGTGTACCCGTTTCATGAATAGATTTGGCCTATGTTTGCGACAAAGAACAAAGATTTCACAGAAGTTGCCAAAAGACCTTGATGAAAAAGTGATGTTCATTCCATTCCATTCATTCATCATAAAACAAAGAAGGATCCATAACTATGACCTGGGAGATATTGGAAATATGGATGAAACACCTATGACTTTTGATCTTCCCAGCAACAGAACTGTGGCAAATATGGGAGAAAAAACTATTCTACTCAGAACCACAGGAAATGAAAAAAATCATTTCACAGTCGTTCTTTCATGTTTGGCTAATGGAACAAAGCTGCGGCCTGTCATTATTTTTAAAGGAAAGACCCTGCCTAAAAAGGTCCAATTCCCACCACGAATTACAGTGCGCGCTCATATTAAAGGCTGGATGGATGAAGATGGAACAAAAAAATGGCTGGAAGAAATTTGGAATGGACGACCAGGAACAGCCTTAAAGAAAAAACCATCATTGCTAGTTTGGGATATGTTCAGAGCCCACACATGTGATGACATAAAAAAATTGGCAAAGTCTTCTCAAGTTACTTTGGCGGTTATTCCAGGTGGACTTACATCTGTATTGCAGCCCCTAGATGTGTGTTTAAATAAACCTTTCAAAGACCGTGTGCGGAGGATGTGGCATGAATGGATGTCATCTGGTCAAGCCCGACTGACAGAACTTGGAAATCTGATGAAGCCGGATATAGAATTAATAGCAAAGTGGGTTCGTGATGCATGGGAAGAGATTCCAGAGGACATGGTGCAACGCGCCTTCAAGAAATGTGGCATTAGTAATGCTATGGATGGCAGTGAAGACAGCGCTTTGTATGAAGACGACAGCAGTGACTGTGATGACCAACTCAGTGATGATGATGACAATGTCTATGCTGATAACCTCTTACCAGCTGAAGCTGAAGCTCTGTTTGGACATACAGATGATGAGGAATCCAGTGACTTTGAAGGATTTTAACTCTTGTGTTTTACATTGAGCTGAGGTTTTTGTACTTTTAAAGTCATTGTTGTTGCCCTATTGGTTTTGTTGACCCTCTTTTCAACTTACAGGGCTTGTTTAATGTTTTTCTTTTAAATAAATATTCAAAAAGATTTAACCTACTGATGTCTCACTTAATTTTACTTTTATTCTTATCTATTTTTATTTTTGAAATTTACCAGTATCTTCGGAAATTCCCACCCTAGACTTATACTCGAGTCAATAAGTTTTCCCAGGTTTTTGAGGCAAAATTAGGGGGGTCGACTTATACTCGGATCGACTTATACTCGAGTATATACGGTAATAAATTGGGTACAGTAATTCAATGCAGGATGTGCTGAATATTTTTTCATAGGAATTTGGGAAAGTTATGAAATGTCCTATAAATGGCTGTTCTATTCCTGATCTAAGGCTGCATTCACACACAGCGTTTTTCCTGTGTTTTTTGAGGATACGTTTTTCAGCTGCAAAAGCTGATCATCTTTTTAAAAAACCGCATCACCTGAAAGGTTTTTGCGCTCATAGATAATGTTTTCAATAGCAAAAGCAGATTAGAAATCTGCTCTATCCATTTATCCATATCTGTCTATCCATATCGTATCTGTACCAAAAAGAATGAAAACCGGGTAGTACACCAATATATATTCTGTTCTATCTAAATATCTTGATTATGGGATCATAAAAATGATTAAATGTCTGAGGTTCACATTGTACTACAATAAATTTTTCACTTAAATATAAGCAATATGTGTGGGAGTCGGAGTCGTGGAGTCGGAGTCGGAGTAAGGGAAATTGAGGAGTCGGAGTCGCAGGTTTGGCTTACCGACTCCACAGCCCTGGTAAAAACGCTGGGGAATCTGCACAAAGAATTGACATGCTGCGGAAAATAAACCGCTGTGTTTCCGCGTGGAATTTTCCGCAGCATGTGCACAGCGGTTTTTGTTTTCCATAGGATAACATGGTACTGTACATCCCTTGGAATTCTGCTGCAGATCCGCACACGAATCCGCAACGTGTGCACATACACTAAAAGATCAGGGGTAAAAACTGAATAGATGCTTCAATTGACGAATTACTTGATGCTGTTATTTGTAAACCTGCAGTAGGTAAGGGCATGAATTAATTGGGTTGTCATGAAGAAAACCCCCTGTCCTTATTTATGCTCCATTAGAAAAAAAAGAGCATCAGAGAGCGAAGGACCCACTCTGTGATTCAGAACCGAGTGTCTCTCTATATGTAGTTCCCAATCAGACGGATGACTTGCAAAACTACACTAGCAGCAGATTCCCTGAGCATGATCAGATGATTGCTATGAGTGTCAAAGACAAGAAATGGGACCATAATATCCAGCCTGCACGTCAATGGGTTTTTTTTCCCCCAAAGTATGACATCCAATTCATACTTAAGCACTTACCTAGGTTATATATATATAAAAATAATGTTCCTTTTGCAGTTTCCCCTCGGGCCTTAGATGTGAAGACCTGAAAATGGAATTTGGATATTTGTGCCAATGAGGTCATTGACATTGTTAGTGATGAGCGAGCGCACTCGTGTGCAAATAGTATTTGGGCATGCCCGAGACACTCTATGCTTGAGTCCCCCCATCTGCATGCCTCATGGTTGATCAATAGCTGCAACACATGCAGGAATTGCTTGTTTGTTAGGCAATCCCTGCAAGTGTTGCGGCTGTCAAACAGCCATGAGACATGTAGATGCGGGGACTCAAACATAGTATTCGAGCATGCCTGAGATACTCTATTAGCACACGAGCGAGCTCGGATAATGCCTTACCATTACTCATAATTATGGAGATGGAGTCAGTATCTTCCTATTTGCAGCTGGCACCAAAACCTAGTCAACTGCGTCTTGGAGCTTGACCCACGGCTGGTGTATATGAGCAGAAAATGATGTCTGACAGAAAACATACTGACCCCATCTATCAATTTCTCGTTTTTCAGATGTAATCCTTGACAAAACCACTGACGAGTAAATAAAACATTGTGTGAACGTAGCCTTAAAGTGAATGTCACCAGATTTTTGCTACCTCATCTCATAGCAAAATAATGTAGGGGACCCAAATTCCACCGATGTGTCATTTAGTTTAATGAGTGCAGTTGTGATACAGTTTTCTCTGCTACTGATCTAGTAGAGCTCAGAAAGCTGACCCTGCCCACACTCCTGATTAGCAGCTTTTTTGCATACATTGCATATGGACAGAGCAGCTAATGAGTGGTGAGGCAGAGACCAGGAGGCATGTGGGCAGCTACACTGGTAGCAATAAAACACTAATTAGGTTGAACCAACAGCACATAGCCTAATAAGTGTCATATTGCTGAAATCAGGGTCTTAGGCTAGTTTCACATTAGCGTTTACGGCCGCAGCGTCGGGCTGCGCAAGGCCACTGCTAAGCCCCGCCCCCTGCCACGCCTCCGCCGGTAGCTCCGCCTACGGACGCATGACGCTGCATGCGTCCCCTATCTTTAGCACTGGTGACGCAGGCCATGCGCAGTATGCGCTTGGCGGCGCATGCGTCCTTTTGTCGCTGCCCCGACCAGCGCCAAACGCAACAGGTTGCAATTTGGTGCGCTCGGCGCACCGTCAAAAGCACGCATGCACCGCCAAACGCATACTGCGCACAGACTGCGTCCCCAGTGCTAAAGATAGGGGACGCAGGACGCATGCAGCGTCATGCGTCCGTAGGCGAAGCTACCGGCGGAGGCGTGGCAGGGGGCGGGGCTTAGCGGCAGCCGTAAACGCTGTGAAACTAGCCTTAGCCTTCACCTCATGCTGCCATCAGATTAAACAGCAAAAAACTGCTGACAGAGTCCCTTTAAATGGTGTGCACAACCTTTAGGTATTATATATTTACTTACATACACGTATTTATGGCTAGAAAGTATTTTTGCAATAGTTTCATTAAAAATGTTGGAGCGATTTGCTTCTAGTCTCAGTGTGTCACAGCACATAGCTGCAGAATAAGCCAATCACAAAGCTGCCGATTGTACCCCTGAGCGCTCTTGTCTTGAACCATCTTCTAAGCTGATTTATGGCCCAATCCAAGCTGATCAGGTTATAAGTTTACTGTCAGGAGAAGAGAGAGCTGTTGTAAACTAGAACAATCAGATCTCACAGACTCACAACTCTTTCTGCAGTCTGCTAGGTACTGTGATATATAGAGGATGTAGAAGTCACCAGTGTTACACTTTTTATGAAATCCAAGCTTTTTTTAGCGAAAAATTAACAAGAGAAAAACAAAAGGACCCGATTCATTAAGACTGGTATTTTGTACGCCAGTTTTGGTGAAGTGTGCTCTACAGTAAGACGCGCCAAATTCATGAAGAGGTGTGTGCCTTTTATTGAATATGGCGCAGCTTTCAACAGTTGTCCACTGACAAATGTGATCCGTTAGGGGCTGGCGTTAATTATCTATGGACTTGTTGGGTGGGCCCGTCTGAGCCTCGCCCACTTTACAAAGAGTTGGTAAAGTTGGCTGGAAATCGCGTAAAAACGCCAATGCAACAGTTATACAGGCTGGACGGGGCATTATACGGATGGAGGACCACCACAAGCAGATCCCACCTCTGTGGTGACAGTCTCTACTGTGCTCACCTTAGGTAACTTATGGGATGTAGTAATAAAGCAGGTTCTCCTGTATTGGCTGCCCACACCGGTGACGTCACACGGTGACATCACTCCACTCTTGACACAATGCGACTTTTTACCGTCCTTTGCGTCTTTTCTGAATTGCTCAACAGCTGCAGACTAACGAGTCGCACTTGTTTTGGGCAGACTGCCAGGAAAAGAGAGGGCTGCAAAAGCGAAGCCGGCCACAAGCCCTCAGCGGCAGGATTACACAACCACCACGAGGGCTGCACGGGCGCCGCACACCGACACTGCGCCGTATGCCCGCACCGCCCGCTCAGCGCCGGGCCCGCACTCACAGCAGCGCCCGCTATCGAGGGGAGGAAAGTCCGTTGGTCAGAAGAGCAAAAAACTCTGCGTCAGGAGCGAACACCGCTGTCACCGACTAACTGACACGTATACAGAGGGGAGGCACACGGGCCAGCGCTTACCGTCAGGGCACTCCTGCCAGCTTCTCTACACAACAACCTCCAGCAGTCAGAAAATGTCTGACGCTACACAAGCACACCGTCCTCCGAGGGGGCACTGACCTCAGGAAGTGATTCCTGCACGAAGGAAAAAAAAGAAGAGAAAGTGAAAGCTCACCCGGAAGTAGAGGGCACTGCCGTCCTTCCTGTCTGCTGCCTCCACAGTCGCTCCTCTTACTTCCGCTCTGCGCGGCTGTGCTGAGCATGTGCACAGGTCCGCACCATACGGGGGGGCAGCTCAGTGCTCAGACGCGCTGCATTGTGCTCCCCCGCTACACAGCAGGCTGGAGGGGCCTGTGCTCAGAAGTGTGCGATGTCATGGGGCACAGGAAGAAGAAATAGGCTTTATACAAGCAAAAAGGATGAATATACAATATAGATACACACAGAATGACCGTTCTCCTAGCTAGTGAGGAAACCCACGCAGACGTGGGGGGAACATACAAATTCCTTCCAGATGCTACAGTGCTAACCACTGAGCCACCGTGCTGCCTCAGTATACAAGCAGAGATTTATTAGATAGATTGCTCAGCATTCCCCATCAGGCTGATACATAAACAAATGCAGGGCCTGGCTGTAGACGTAGCTAGGCAGGTGTTTCCACGCCTTCCTACTGTATATACAGCTGCTTCTCATAAAATTAGAATATCATCAAAAGGTTAATTTATTTCAGTTTTTCAGTACAAAAGGTGAAACTCATATAGAGTCATTACAGACAGTGATCTATTTCAAGTGTTTATTTTGATTATAGCTTACAGCCAATGAAAACCCAAAAGTCATTATCTCAGTAAATTGGAATATTTAACAAAAAACTCCTGGAAAGGCTTCCTAAATGTTTAAAAAGGTCCCCTAGTTTGTTTCAGTAGTCTCCACAATCATGGGGAAGACTGCAGACTTGACAGATGTCCAGAAGGCAGGCACTGACACACTCCACAAGGAGGGTAAGTCACAAAAGGTCATTGCTAAAGTAACTGGCTATTCACAGAGTGCTGTATCCAAGCATATTCATGGAAAGTTGACTGGAAGGAAAAAGTGTGGTAGAAAATGGTGCACAAGCAACCGGGAATAACCGCAGCCTTGAAAGGATTGTAAGAAAGGGCCATTCTAAAATTTGAGGGAGATTCACAAGGAGTGGACTGCTGCTGGAGTCATTGCTTCAAGAGCCAACACACACACACACACACACACACGTATCCAGGACATGGGCTACAAGTGTCACATTCCTTGTGTCAAGCCACTCATGACCAATAGACAATGCCAGAAGCATCTTACCTGGGCCTAGGAGAAAAAGAAATGGACTGCTCTCAGCGGTCCAAGGTGTTGTTTTCAGATGAAAGTAAATTTTGCATTTCATTTGGAAATCAACATCCCAGAGTCTGGAGGAAGAGTGGAGAGGCACAAAATCCAAGCTGCTTGATGTCTAGTGTGAAGTTTCCACAATCATTGATGGTTTGGGGAGCCATGTCATCTGCTGGTGTAGGTACACTGTTTTATCAAGACCAAAGTCAGCGCAGCCGTCTACCAGGAAATTTTAGAGCACTTCATGCTTTCCTCTGCCGACAAGCTTTTTGGAGATGGAAATTTCATTCTCCAGCAGGACTTGGCACCTGTCCACACTGACAAAAGTACCAACACCTGGTTTAAAAACAACAGTATCACTGTGCTTGATTGGCCAGCAAACTCACCTGACCTTAACGCCATAGAGAATCTATGCGGTATTGTCAAGAGAAAGATGAGAGACACCAAACCCCACAATGCAGACTAGCTGAAGGCTGCTATCAAAGCAACCTGGGCTTCCATAACACCTCAGCAGTACCACAGGCTGATTTCCTCCATACCACGCCGCATTGATGCCAAAGTATTGAGTGCATTTACTGAACATACATTTCAGTAGGCCAACATTTTGGATTTTAAAATCATTTTTCAAGCTGCTATTATAAAGTATTCTAATTTACTAAGATAATGACTTTTAAGTTTTCATTGGCTGTAAGCCATAATCATCAACAAAAATAAACACTTGAAATAGATCACTCTGTAATGACGATATAATATGAGTTTCACTTTTTGTATAGAAGAAATGAAATAAATTAACTTTTTGATATTCTAATTTTGTGAGATGCACTTGTATGTGTGTGTACATACAGTATGTATATACTGTATGTGTGTGTATATATATATATATATATATATATATATATACACACTGCTCACAAAAATAAAGGGAACACTAAAATACCACATCTTAGATATCACTGAATGAAATATTCCAGTTGCAAATCTTTATTCATTACATAGAGGAATGTGTTGAGAACAATAAAACATAAAAATGATCAATGTAAATCAAAATTAATATCCCCTGGAGATCTGGATTTGGAATAATATTCAAAATCAAAGTGGAAAATCAAATTACAGGCTGATCCAACTTCAATGGAAATGCCTCAATATAAGTAAATGATGCTCAGTAGTGTGTGTGGCTTCTAGAGTTGAGCGACTTTAGTCGGATCGGGTTTCATGAAACAAAAATCGTTTCAGATGAAACTGGTCCGACTAGGGCAAAAAAAGTTGGAGTTTCGTCCGAAACCCGACCCAATGCAAGTCAATGGGAAATAAAAGTTGGCATTGAGCAGATGACATTCATCCACTCAATGCCGACTTTTATTCCCCATTGACTTGCATTGGGGTCGGGTTTCGGACAAAACTCCGACTTTTTTTGCCCTAGTCGGACCAGTTTCATCTGAAACGAATTTTGTTTCATGAAACCCGATCAGACTAAAGTCGCTCAACTCTAGTGGCTTCCACATGCCTGTATGACCTCCCTACAATGCCTGGGCATGCTCCTGATGAGGCGGTGGATGGTCTCCTGAGGGATCTCCCAGACTTGGACTAAAGCATCCACCAACTCCTGGACAGTCTGTGGTGCAACGTGACGTTGGTGGATGGAGCGAGACATGATGTTCCAGATGTGCTCAATCGGATTCAGGTCTGGGGAATGGGCGGGCCAGTCCATAGCTTCAATGCCTTCATCTTGCCGGAACTGCTGACTCACTCCAGCCACATGAGGTCTGGCATTGTCCTGCATTAGGAGGAACCCAGGGCCAACTACACCAGCATATGGTCTTACAAGGGGTCTGAGGATCTCATCTTGGTACCTAATGGCAGTCAAGCTACCTCTGGCGAGCACATGGAGAGCTGTGCGGCCCTCCAAAGAAATACCATCCCACACCATTACTGAACCACTGCCAAACCGGTCATGCTGAAGGATGTTGGAGGCAGCAGAACCCTCTCCACGGCGTCTCCAGACTATGTCATGTCTGTCACATGTGCTTAGTGTGAACCTGCTTTCATCTGTGAAGAGCACAGGGCGCCAGTGGCGAATTTGCCAATCCTGGTGTTCTGTGGTAAATGCCAAGCGTCCTGCACGGTGTTGGGCTGTGAGCACAACCCCCATCGGTGGACGTCGGGCACTCAAACCATCCTCATGGAGTCAGTTTCTAACCGTTTGTGCAGACACATATATATTTGTGGCCTGCTGGAGGTCATTTTGCAGGGCTCTGGCAGTGCTCCTCCTGTTCCTCCTTGCACAAAGGCTGAGGTAGCAATCCTGCTGCTGGGTTGTTGCCCTCCTGCGGCCCCCCTCCCGGTCTCCTGGTGTACTGGCCTGTCTCATGGTAGCGCCTCCAGCCGCTGGACACTACTCTGTCAGACACAGCAAACCTTGCCAATGCTTGCATTGATGTGCCATCCTGGATGAGCTGCCCTACTTGAGCCACTTGTGTGGGTTGTAGAGTCCGTCTCATGCTACCACAAGTGTGAAAGCACAACCAACATTCAAAAGTGACCAAAACATCAGCCAGAAAGCATTGGTACTGAGATGTGGCTGTGGTGGCCACCTGCAGAACCACTCCTTTATTGAGGGTGTCTTGATAATTGCCAAATATTCAGAATTAAGAGTCCTCAGTGGTTGATACCTTTTAATGGCTAAATGAAAAGATGGTAACAAATTGCAAGCTTTCGAGACTACTCAGGTCTCTTCATCAGGCACTGTCTAATACAAAATCTGAAGAATCATTGATAATTGCCAATAATTTCCATCTGGTGTCTATTCCATTTGCACAACAGCATGTGAAATCGATTGTCAATCAGTGTTGCTTCCTAAGTGGACAGTTTGATTTCACAGAAGTTTGATTTACTTGGAGTTATATTCTGTTGTTTAAGTGTTCCTTTTATTTTTTTGAGCAGTGTATATATGTGTATATACATATATATATATATACTGTATATGCTTTTGTGAAAATCTCTTATATGGAACCTCACCAGTTACCTGTAAGATCATAAGAATTGGATTCCTGCCACCCCTTTATATCCTCAGACGTGCCCCTGCATACCTCAGAAGAAGTGTTTTATGGTTGTCATCCATGTAGTGCCCAAAGTCTTGCACCTGCGCACTGGAATCACTGTGTGCTATTGAACAGTGTTTCCTCTGCACAGGCACGAGACTTTGGGCACTACATGTATGATGGAGAGATGTCAGTCATTTACATGCACTTATAAGAGGCGGTGTTTGAAGGTATCGGGACGGCGCTGATCACAATGTGAAGACACCCATCACACGTGATCACACAATTTATACTTTTACTGAGATATGCAGGGGCATGTCTGAGGATATAAAGGGGTTGCAGGAACCCCATTCTTATGATCTTAAACATGATGGGTAGGGTTTATAAGCCACAAAATTAGTGACAAGTTCCCTTTAAAGACACATTTTATTCACAGCAACATATAGAACACATATCAAAAGCTGAAAGTTAAACATTTTGCATAGCAACATAGTAACATAGTTAGCAAGGCCGAAAAAAGACATTTGTCCAACCAGTTCAGCGTATATTCCATCAGAATAAATCCCCAGATCTACGTCCTTCTAAAGAACCTAATAATTGTAAGATACAATATTGTTATTCTCCAGGAAGACATCCAGGCCTCTCTTGAACCCCTCGACTGAGTTCGCCATCACCACCTCCTCAGGCTAGGAATTCCAGATTATCACTGCCCTAATAGTAAAGAATTCTCTTCTATGTTGGTGGAAAAATTTTCTCTCCTCCAGACGCAGAGAATGCTCCCTTGTGACCGTCACCTTCCTTGGTATAAACAGATCCTCTGAGAGATATTTGTATTGTCTCCTTATATACTTATACATGGTTATTAGATCGCCCCTCAGTCGTCCTTTTTCTAGACTAAATAAACCTAATTTTGCTAATCTCTCTGGGTATTGTAGTTCCCCCATCCCCTTTATTAATTTTGTTGCCCTCCTTTGTACTCGCTCTAGTTCCATTATATCCTTCCTGAACACCTGTGCCCAAATCTGTACACAGTACTCCATGTGTTGTCTAACCAGGAATTTGTACAGAGGCAGTATAATGCTCTCATCATGTGTATCCAGACCTCTTTTAATGGATCCCATAATCCTGTTTGCCTTGGCAGCCGCTGTCTGGCACTGGCTGCTCCAGGTAAGTTTATCATTAACTAGGATCCGCTAGTCTTTCTCCATGACAGATTTACCCAGTGGCTTCCCGTTCAGTGTGTAATGGTGATATTGATTCCTTCTTCCCATGTGTATAACCTTACATTTATCATTGCTAAACCGCATCTGCCACCTTTCGTTCCAAGTGTCCAACTTATCCAGATCCATCTGTAGCAGAATACTATCTTCTCTTGTATTGACTGCTTTACATAGTTTTGTATCATCTGCAAATATCATTATTTTACTGTGTAAACCTTCTACCAGATCGTTAATAAATATGTTGAAGAGAATAGGTCCCAACACCGATCCGTGCGGTACCTCACTGGTCACAGTGACCCAGTTAGAGAATATACCATTTACAACCACCTTTTGCTTTTATCACTAAGCCAGTTACTTACCCATTTACACACATTTTTCCCCAGACCCAGCATTCCCATTTTGTACACCAACCTTTTGTGTGGCACGGTATCAAACGCTTTGGAGAAATCAAGATATACCACATCCAATGACTCACCTTGGTCCAGTCTATAGCTTACCTCTTCATAAAAGCTGGTTAGATTGGTTTGACAGGAGCGATTCCTCATAAACCCATGCTGACATGGAGTTAAACTGTTATTCTCATTGAGATAATCCAGAATATCATCCCTCAGAAACCCTTCAAATATTTACGAACAATAGAGGTTAGATTTACTGGTCTTTAATTTCCAGGTTCACTTTTAGAGCCCTTTTTGAATATTGGTAGCACATTTGCTATGTGCCAGTCCTGTGGAATAGACGCCGTCGCTATAGAGTCTATAAATATAAGAAATAATGGTTTGTCTATTACATTACTTAGTTCTCTTAAGGCCCCGTCTCACATAACGAGATCGTTAGCGAGATTGCTGAAACGTCACAGATTTTGTGATGGAACAGCGACCTCGTAAGCGCTCTCGCTACGTGACACATAGCGGCGACCGCCCCCCCGCTGGATATTGCTGATCATGCTCGAAAGTCCTAGGCCATTTTTTGATCGTTGGCGTCCCGCTGGTCAGCATGCATTGCTGTGTTTGACGCCGACAAGGGACCTCGCTGGTGCCGCAGAACTCAGGAACGCAGGCGTGAGTCGTCAGAATAGCTGCTGTGTGACAAGGTCCCAACGACCGCCGAGGTCGTTATATGGATCGCTGGATCGTTGTGTCGTTGAATAGATCTGCCTGTTTGACAGCTTACTAGCGACCATGTAGCGACGTACCAGCGATCCTTACCAGGTCGTATCGTTGTTGGGATCGCTGGAGCGTCGCTAAGTGTAACGGTACCCTTAGTACTCGTGGGTGTATGCCATCCAGACCCAAGGATTTATCTATTTTAAACTTATTTAGCCGGTTTCGCACCTCTTCTTGGGTTAGATTGGTGACCTATAATATAGGGTTTTCTTCGTCTCTCGGCATTTCACATAGCATTTTATTTTCCACAGTGAATACCGTAGAGAAGAAGGTGTTTAATATATTAGCTTTTTCCTCGTCATCTACAACCATACTTTCCTCACAATTTTTCCATTTAATTAAAAAAAAAATAACTTATTTAGAAATTGATAGCAGCAACCACACATCTCAAGAAAGTTGGGACAGTGTTGAACTGGAGAGTAAATTTTCAGCTAAGTCAAATGACTGTAAAAAAAGAGCATGTTAGTGAGGCAGAGTTTCTCATAAGCCAAGATGGTCAGATGTTCACCAATCTATGAACAGCTGTGTCTACATATTGTGAAATCATTTCAGAAAGTTACAGTACATATGGTGCATAATATCATTAAAAGATTCAGAGACTCTGGAGAAATACATGTGCATAAGGCCCACAGTAAATATTCAATCTTCATGATCTAAATAAGGCAGCACTGAATTAAAAATGAGGCATGATTTGGTCAGGCAAATCACCATGTGGTCTCAGAATACTTCTAGAAATCATTACCTGTGTTACACACTTATCCCAGATATCCTGGGCTCCGCTGCCCTCTGTTATGTTCACCAATGGGTTTAGCATTTTGCCCTGTGAGGATCAGTGACATCTCACTTACAGTTGTGGCCAAAAGTATTGACACCCCTGCAATTCTGTCAGATAATACTCAGTTTCTTCCTGAAAATGATTGCAAACACAAATTCTTTGCTATTATTATCTTCATTTAATTTGGCTTAAATGAAAAAACACAAAAAGAATTGTCTTAAAGCCAAATTGGATATAATTCCACACCAAACATAAAAAAGAGGGTGGACAAAAGTATTGGCACTGTTCGAAAAATCATGTGATGCTTCTCTAATTTGTGTAATTAACAGCACCTGTAACTTACCTGTGGCACCTAACAGGTGTTGGTAATAACTAAATCACACTTGCAGCCAGTTGACATGGATTAAAGCTGACTCAACCTCTGTCCTGTGTCCTTGTATGTACCACATTGAGCATGGAGAAAAGAAAGAAGACCAAAGAACTGTCTGAGGACTTGAGAAACCAAATTGTGAGGAAGCATGAGCAATCTCAAGGCTACAAGTCCATATCCAAAGACCTGAATGTTCCTGTGTCTACCTTGCGCAATGTCATCAAGAAGTTTAAAGCCCATGGCACTGTGGCTAACCTCCCTAGATGTGGATGGTAAAGAAAAATTGACAAGAGATTTCAATGCAAGATTGTGCGGATGTTGGATAAAGAACCTCGACTAACATCCAAACAAGTTCAAGCTGCCCTGCAGTCCAAGGGTACAACAGTGTCAACCCGTACTATCCGTCGGCATCTGAATGAAAAGGGACTGTATGGTAGGAGACCCAGGAAGACCCCACTTCTTACCCCGAGACATAAAAAAGCCAGGCTGGAGTTTGCCAAAACTTACCTGAAAAAGCCTAAAACGTTTTGGAAGAATTTTCTCTGGTCAGATGAGACAAAAGTATAGCTTTTTGGGCAAAGGCATCAACATAGAGTTTACAGGAGAAAGAGGCATTCAAAGAACACGGTCCCTGCAGTCAAACATGGCGGAGGTTCCCTGATGTTTTGGGGTTGTTTTGCTGCCTCTGACACTGGACTGCTTGACCGTGTGCATGGTATTATGAAGTCAGAAGACTACCAACACATTTTGCAGCATAATGTAGGGCCCAGTGTGAGAAAGCTGAGTCTCCCTCAGAGTTCATGGGTCTTCCAGCAGGACAATGACCCAAAACACACTTCAAAAAGCACTAGAAAATGGTTTGAGAGAAAGCACTGGAGACTTCTAAGGTGGCCAGCAATGAGTCCAGACCTGAATCCCATAGAACACCTGTGGAGAGATCTAAAAATGGCAGTTTGGAGAAGGCACCCTTCTACTATCAGGGACCTGGAGCAGTTTGCCAAAGAAGAATGGTCTAAAATTCCAGCAGAGCATTGTAAGAAACTCATTGATGGTTACCGGAAGCGGTTGGTCGCAGTTATTTTGGCTAAAGGTTGTGCCAAGTATTGGGCTGAGGGTGCCAATACTTTTGTCTGGCCCATTTTTGGAGTTTTGTGTGAAATGATCAGTGTTTTGCTTTTTGCTTCATTCTCTTTTGTGTTTTTTTCATTTAAGACAAATTAAATGAAGATAATAATACCAAAGAATTTGTGTTTGCAATCATTTTCAGGAAGAAACGGAGTATTATCTGACAGAATTGCAGGGGTGTCAATACTTTTGGCCACAACTGTATCTATATATATATGGTATATAAATGTACTATATATTTATATGCATCACACATACACCATTGCTTGAATGATTTTATGGCTGTTTAATAACCTTTTAGGTTATTGTTCAATTGTATAATGAAATAAACATAAAAAAAAAAACATAAGCCCTAAGCTCGCTCTCATCTGCGTAAAAAAATCACTCAGATCTTTATCCAGAAAAGTAGGACGAGTCTCATGGGAGTAAAATGCAATTTTTTTTCAACAAGCATCCGTATGCAGTGCGTTTTTAACACCAACTTTTACATACAGTAATCTCTATGTAATTTAAAGCTATTAATAAAGTAATCTTATATACAGATAGAGCATTAGAAAGAGACAGAGAGATAGATAGCAGTCAGATATATAATAAGCTCTGTGGAGCTTATCCAGCAGCTTTTTAGGAATATATTTTAAAAAATGGCTTGTGGTACTCCTTATCTACTATATAATTGTCTAACTCTGTCTGTAACGGAAATCACGCTGCGCTAATTGGTTGCGCCCGGCCAGCCGCGACCAAGCAGCGCATTCGAACGACACACGCTTCCATCGGGAGAAGACACTCCTCCATAGGGAGATGTGTGGCGCGGAGAGTGAGAGAGAGACTAGAATACCTAATGCGTTAGAATCAGGCCACCATCTAGTTTTTAATAACCAGCTAAGGTAAAGCAGACTACTGTGAGCTGGCCTTAATAGTCTAAAAGGAGCCAATAATTTTGGCGCTTCCCAACCTATTAATATGCGTTCACAACTGTCTGCTTAGTCTTTACTGGTTATAAAAAAGGGAGGACCCTAAAAAAATGATTTGGGGTCCTTCCTATTTTCAATAACCAGCAAATGCTAAGCAGAGAGCTGAGGGCTAATATGAATAGGCTGGGAAGATCCATGGAAATTTTCCTCTTCCCAGACTAATAAAACCAGCCCTCAGTCGCCCCTGAAATTGCACATCCATTAGATGTGCCAATTCTGGCACTTGGCGTCCGCTCTTCCTGATGCATTGGAAATCGGGGTAATGGTTTGGGGGTTTGATATCAGCTGTGTAATGTCTGCTCATGTCAAGCCCAGTGATTAGTAATGAAGAGGTGTCAACTATACACCACCATTACTAACCCTGTAGTCGAAAGAAACACACACAAAAGTCCTTTATTTGTAAAAAGCACTCCTCGTCAAACTCCCTCTTAGCCATTTATTACCCCCCCAAAAAATAATCCACACTTGTCTGGCAAAGTCCATATGGAGGTCTGTTGTGAATTCACTTTCTGGCCTACCTCTGGTTGCTAGTGAAGGTAGTGGAGCTGGTTGCATTGACAGAGGAGTCGAGAGTTCTCTTTCTGGGCTCCCTCTGGTGGTTACAGGAGGTAATGGAACTGATCTAATTGACAGAGGCCTGCCACCTGATAATGAGGACGACGATTGGACATCTGGAGTCTCTGACTGGATTTAAGACAGCCGACTCCCTCTATCCCTGCTGGTGATTTTTCCTGCCTCCTGAGGTCTTAGTTTCCAGTTCAGTCCCTGCATGCTCAAGCTAAGTGTTCTTTGCTATTGTTCACATTTGATTTGGTTTTGTCTATTCAGTTTTGTGTGGTCAGCCAGCCCCGGCTGGGGCTGTGCTGAATTTCCATCCTTATGTTACTGTTTGTGCCAGTTTGTTTTTTGTCCCTTATTAGATAGGCCTCTTTTGCTCTGCTTTCAGAATATGCCAGAGTGCTGATATAGTGGGTGAAGTCTAATGACTTCAGAGTTTTTGCTATCAGAAGTGTTGGACATTTTTGCAGGGTATTTTGCGTGATTGCGGATAGTGTCTTTCCTTTTCTGTCCTTTCTAGTTAGTGTGGGCCCCATCGCTTGCTCAGCCTATTTTCCTACCTGTGTTTGTGTTTTCATCTTGTCTCACCGACAATATATGTTTAGGGGCTATCTATTCCTTTGGGGTCTGCTCTAGGGCAGTTTAGATTTCCCCTTTTCTTGCTTTAGGCTTATTTAGTTCTCCGGCTGTGTCGAGGCATCTTGAATCATCGTAGGTACGCTCCACGGCTACTGCTAGTTGTGTGGATAGGATCAGGGGTCTGCAATCTGCTTAGTTACAAACCTCTCTGGTTTTCTGTGGCTTAGCTTGGTCTTGTTTTCCTCCTCTGTGACCCAATCATAACAGAGGTCCCATGGCAATCCCTGTATTCTTTGTCCAGTCTACAGAACCCCGTCAAGAGAACGCAGCTCCATAGACTTCAATTAAAAGTGTTAGGAATGGTGGAACGCACTAAATAAAAATATAAATAAAGTGCGTTCGCCGCTCGGGGGTCCACCATGCGGTAGATGGTATAACCGCTGCTAGCTGCTGGCAGAGCAATATGGCGGAGGTGCGCACGGGGTTAACCTTCACCCAGGTGCGCAGAACAGTCACTGTTTAGTCACAGAGATGCTACAGAACATAAAGTGCTCAGCCTGTTAGGGTCACAGGAACTCAGAGAAATAACACGGTAAATTGTCACAGGAGTGGCCCAAGATGGCGGCACTAAGTCCTTCTAGACCTACCGTGTGTGTCCGTATGTATAGCGTCGCAGCCGCGAACGCTCAAGAGGGCTGCTACTGCAGCACGGCGTGGATACTGCAGCTCGACACCGCTATGGCGCAAGCGCAATGTCGGATGCTAGCCGCTGTGGCTATGGAGCAATAGCGCGCTGGCGCTGGTACTGGCAATAACTCAATCCCTCACACAAGCGTATTATCAAAGGGTAGGGGTTTCAAATGAGTCATTCACCAGATCATGCATCCATCCTCATTCACACAGCAGCAAGTATGACTATACTAGCGCATGACGGAACAGCCATGCGCGCCTTTTATATCCTCCGAGATGGACCAATGAGATCTGGAGCGGGACCTGAGCACATGACTCCTGATCTCCAATGGGAGATCGTCTCATGAGCATGCTCAGAAGGCAGATGGAATAACTTAGCCTCTGGAGAGATTTGCTGCAAGGCAATCTCCTCTGCAATCTCTTCTGCAGTAGATAAAGCGCAGGAGACTGCAGAATGTGAGCGTCTGGATTCCTGCATAGTAATCGCAGAAATCTGACTCCTAACGAAAAGGATATCTGTTTTGTTTTTTTTTCCCAAGGGGCCTTTGAAAAACAAACTGGAATCTCATTGGTTATTAGAAACATATTGAATTTACTCTTGCACCAGTCTAGATTAATCTGTCCAAATGTCTTTTCTACTACCCAGCTTTGTGGCTAAGAAAGAATCCCGCCATAGGGACCAAAATTATAACACCAACAGTTTAGAGGAACAAGGTACAACCGCTTTTCAGGGGCGCAACTACGATCATAGGCACCATAGTTGCTGCTGAAGGGTCCTGGGTCTAAGATGGCGCAGCTCCCTACTCCACCGTTCACTATGTATAACCTGACATCATCCCAAAGGCATTTGCTCCTGTTGAGTAAGCAGAAGTTTTCAATCTGTAAGGTTCCACCGTGTGAGTGGATGGGGATTACTCACTTTGCAGGTCTTGGAGGTAAATACTGGCACACTCAGGGTTAAAACGAGTCCATTTCAGTTTATTACCAAGACAGTTTCAGCAGCCATTACACTGTCCGTTAAACCTTCAGCTTTAACAAATTAATAGTCTCTCACTGACCCCGGTCAGTATCACACAGACACCTGTCCGTTACCTGTTGGTCTCGGCCACACAGGTTCCCGGATGCCTCTTATCTTCAGAGGTATCCAGTAAACATAGCACAAAATATAGTCTCTTCCTGACCCCGGTCAGTATAACTCGGACTCCATTCCGTTACCTGCTGGCCATGCAGGTTCCCGGATCCCTCTTACCCTCAGAGGTATCTTATAAGCACTTCTCACTGACCCCGGTCAGTATCACACGGTTTTCAAGACCGTCCGCTCCTTTAGGCTATGCGATGTCTGTTCCTGGAACATGGGAGCCCTATCCAGGCTGACAGACTCCTAACACACTCTGTCACATGTGCAACACACCTTCCTTAGATAGCTGTAACCACTCCCAGTTACCGATCACATGGCTAGTCACATGATCATGACCTCATCACAGGTCCTCCCAAATTTACAACCACACAAAATGGGGTACAGTGAGCCCCCCTCACCACGGAGTGAGGTACATGGGTAGCCAGACCCTCCCAACTCTCATAGCTACCCGTAGCCCAGACACAAATATGAACAACTACTGAAAAATTTATGTACACTTAAGAAAAACACTCCGGGCTACATCACAGGGCACTGCCATCCCTGTGATACATACCTCCTATTAACCACGTGACCACCAGTCACACCACAAATCGTATAGCATCAGTGTGTAATATACTAAGACATCAGCCAGAAGAGAATGCAGTCCATGCTGTCAGACCTTAGTAGAGGGTGGGGTAAATTATTTTATAAAGTGAGAGGATATTTTTGTGGTTACTGAAGATAATACTTGGATAATTACGCAAAATGCTTTATTAAGTCATGGAGCCTATGGAAGACATAGGCCTTATTCAGACAACCGTTTTTCACGCACATGTTCTGTCTCTAATTTTTATGGATAAAACATATACATCTTGTCCTCTATGGGGTTGTTCAGTGGGTTATTGGTTTTGCAAATGGAGTGTTCACAAAAACACTCTAAAAAAAGGGACATGTTTGTTTTTGATCCGTCTCAGATCAAACTTGACAACGTTCCCCGAGTGCTGTTCAGTTTTTTTCTGTTTAATGGGTAGAAGCTTGGAAACATTTTTTTTACATACCCAAAATCTGGATGCAAAAAGGATTGTAATAATGGACATAGCACCAAAACTGATGAGAATCTGATCCAAAAGATCGATGAAAGAAGGTCCATTTTTTTCATGCACAAAAAAAACAAAAAACAAATATCTGGATGAAGCATCATGGTCTAATAATCCGAACAAGAGGTGGTACCAGCGTAGTAGCAAAGTGACATTGCCTTTTTCTACTACATAATTACCTAATTCCATCGGTGGATGTCCTGAATCCTGATGCAATCAGAAACGCGCGTTGGGGTACATGCCGCACCTGTATGGTCTCAAGGTAATCCTGCATCTTTATTTCGCAGATATGCTGACTTCGGCCATATTATCACTGGTACACGTGTGATATGTTAATGTGTTGTTACTATCTTGTTCTGACTTTTACATGTATGCATTTTTTCAGTGTATCTTGCATACTTTGGCATGTGTCTACATCCATCCCTGGGTTCTTACATTTTACTGACGCTTCTTATCACAGCATCTGATGAGCATACACCATTTTTATACACATCTTTACATTTATTGATTATGGCTACTCAATATTTTGGTACACATTGGTACACCTTATACCAGAATCTTTTTGACACCTGACAAGTCTGACGCACTAGGTCCTCTATATATAATATTAGAATTTTCCATCCAACTACCAGCTCTACCTTTGGTGTATTCATTTACCTCTGTGTTGCATCTACTTCCTCCATGGGATGCTGTGTTGTACTTCTATGTTTCATTATCTGTATGTGCAGGCACCTCCGTTAGTTCTGCCACAATTTTACCAATTGTCCTAATAAAGGTGTTTTACTCTAATTTTTTTCTCTCATCTTTTCTTGACCTATATTTGGCCTCTCTCTGTTGAATTCTACTGTATTCATCCGAATGGTCTACCATTCCCTTATATGCACATATATCACTAATGATATGTATATAGAGAACACAAATTGGGATATATATGTACTGCTCTGGTTCAGTTTGTTCTGATCTTTATGCATTTTATTCCAGTACGTGTCACACGTGCTGCCTGAAAAAATAGACATGTCTATGTGTGGGTTACATCTAGGAGTGTGTCTCCAGTGTAAAAAAAAAAAATGTTACCATACCGAAAACACGGACATGTGAAGGGGCCTAAGGGAATTAATTAGAGAGGACATAGACTGTCACTGAGTGTCCTCTTTTACTCCATCACAGACTGCATCTGACCGGGGTGTTAAGAATTTGTCCAGTTTTCACCGTGGTTAGATTTGCTGACTGACCGTGTCAGAGGCGTATCTAGGCTATCTGGCACCCGGGGCAAGAATTCGGTTCGGCGCCCCCCCCCCCCCCCGCCCAAGTACATATGCGACTTGAACACTTAGCCATGTACCCACGAGCTGCTCTTCCTAATGCTCTCAATGTTCAGTAAAAAACTGAGAGAAGCAGGAAGAGAAGCTCGTTGTCACAGGACCATAACTATGAAAATCGCATATGAGTGAAGTGTCTATGTGATGACTACGGCAACCTGCAGAGCTGAATACTGACATTGCAGCTTCTGACTTCTCACAATGAATGCACTGCAGACTTTTAGGATTCTCCCTTGCTGATGTCAGCACAAGTATGTGGTTTATATACTTCTGGCCACACTCCGACTAGACGTGCCCGGCCTCGCTCTGTTCATTTTCATTGAGTGAGGCCACACATGTCTAGTCAGCATGTGACCGCATGTATGTAAATTACCGGCACAAGAGAATCCTAACAGCGTTCAGCGAGCACTGTGAGAATTCAGAAGTCTGCAGTCACATAGAATGACTGCAGACTCGGCACAAACCTGGACAACCCCTATAATGTTCCTAACAAATAAAAACATGAGAATTAGTCAGTATCACAAATAACATTTACATCCAAGTACCTTATAGATGACTTCGTCTCTGCAGTCAGTCACCTTTTCTTCTAGACCCCATGATGAGTTTTCTCATCCACATCTCGTCTCTGTAGACTTCCATCTTCTCCGGTCTTCTGCAGCAAATCTCGACACGATGCCCTTAAAGATAGAAGTATCATTATAATGCCCCTAAATACAAATATCTGCAATATACTGTCTCCTCACACTATTCCCCTCTAGCATCCCACCTGTTCACTATACTGTCTCCTCATATATTTACCCCCTCACTCTCTATACTGTCTGCTCACACATATCCCTGACTCCCCATACTGTGTCCACTTACATTAACCCATTCGCTCCCCATACTGTCTGCACCAATCCCCCATACTGTTTCCTCATACAGTGGGGCAAAAAAGTATTTAGTCAGTCAGCAATAGTGCAAGTTCCACCACTTAAAAAGATGAGAGGCGTCTGTAATTTACATCATAGGTAGACCTCAACTATGGGAGACAAACTGAGAAAAAAAAATCCAGAAAATCACATTGTCTGTTTTTTTTTCATTTTATTTGCATATTATGGTGGAAAATAAGTATTTGGTCAGAAACAAGCAATCAAGATTTCTGGCTCTCACAGACCTGTAACTTCTTCTTTAAGAGTCTCCTCTTTCCTCTACTCATTACCTGTAGTAATGGCACCTGTTTAAACTTGTTATCAGTATAAAAAGACACCTGTGCACACCCTCAAACAGTCTGACTCCAAACTCCACTATGGTGAAGACCAAAGAGCTGTCAAAGGACACCAGAAACAAAATTGTAGCCCTGCACCAGGCTGGGAAGACTGAATCTGCAATAGCCAACCAGCTTGGAGTGAAGAAATCAACTGTGGGAGCAATAATTAGAAAATGGAAGACATACAAGACCACTGATAATCTCCCTCAATCTGGTGCTCCACGCAAAATCCCACCCCGTGGGGTCAGAATGATCACAAGAACGGTGAGCAAAAATCCCAGAACCACGCAGGGGGACCTAGTGAATGAACTGCAGAGAGCTGGGACCAATGTAACAAGGCCTACCATAAGTAACACACTACGCCACCATGGACTCAGATCCTGCAGTGCCAGACGTGTCCCACTGCTTAAGCCTGTACATGTCCGGGCCCGTCTGAAGTTTGCTAGAGAGCATTTGGATGATCCAGAGGAGTTTTGGGAGAATGTCCTATGGTCTGATGAAACCAAACTGGAACTGTTTGGTAGAAACACAACTTGTCGTGTTTGGAGGAAAAAGAATACTGAGTTGCATCCATCAAACACCATACCTACTGTAAAGCATGGTGGTGGAAACATCATGCTTTGGGGCTGTTTCTCTGCAAAGGGGCCAGGACGACTGATCCGGGTACATGAAAGAATGAATGGGGCCATGTATCGTGAGATTTTGAGTGCAAACCTCCTTCCATCAGCAAGGGCATTGAATATGAAACGTGGCTGGGTCTTTCAACATGACAATGATCCAAAGCACACCACCAGGGCAACGAAGGAGTGGCTTCGTAAGAAGCATTTCAAGGTCCTGGAGTGGCCTAGCCAGTCTCCAGATCTCAACCCTATAGAAAACCTTTGGAGGGAGTTGAAAGTCCGTGTTGCCAAGCGAAAAGCCAAAAACATCACTGCTCTAGAGGAGATCTGCATGGAGGAATGGGCCAACATACCAACAACAGTGTGTGGCAACCTTGTGAAGACTTACAAAAAACGTTTGACCTCTGTCATTGCCAACAAAGCATATATCACAAAGTATTGAGATGAAATTTTGTTTCTGACCAAATACTTATTTTCCACCATAATATGCAAATAAAATGAAAAAAAAACAGACAATGTGATTTTCTGGATTTTTTTTCTCAGTTTGTCTCCCATAGTTGAGGTCTACCTATGATGTAAATTACAGACGCCTCTCATCTTTTTAAGTGGTGGAACTTGCACTATTGCTGACTGACTAAATACTTTTTTGCCCCACTGTACATACTCTTTATTTTGTGTCCTCAAATCTCCCCACACATTAAATCCCCCCATCCCCAACACACATTAAGTACCCCCATCCCCAATCCCCCCCACACATTAAATAACCCCCCATCCCCACTCCAAATCCCCCCACACATTAACCCAATCCCCACTCATTAACCCCCATCAGCACTCCAAATCCCCCACCCCTACTCCAAATACACCCACACATTAACCCCAACCCCACTCATTAACGCCCCCATACATTAACCCCCATCCCCATTCATTAACCCCCGCACACATTAACCCAATCCCCACTCATTAACCCCATCACCACTCCAAATCCCCCCACACATTAAATAACCATCTCCACTCCAAATACCCCCACAGATTAACCCCCATCCCCATTCATTAACCCCCACACACATTAACCCCCATCCCCACTCATTAACGCCCCCACACATTAACCCCCATCCCCATTCATTAACACCCGCACACATTAACCCAATCCCCACTCATTAAATAACCCCCATTTCCACTCCAAATCCCCCCACACATTAACCCCATGGCATCCCCACTCATTAACCCCCACACACATTAACCCCCATCCCCACTCTAAATACCCCCACACATTAACCGCCATCCCCTCTACAAATCCCCCCCATCTCCATTCATTAACTCCCCCTCAGCTCCACAGAGCACACTTACCACCAGCGTTTGCTTTGGGCGCCGGGGAGTGACGTCAGCAGCGTGATCACATGACCTGATCACACTGCTGACGTCGCTCTGGCCCGGCGGTCAGAGCTTCAATTGTACTGGCGTCTGTATAGACGCCAGTACAATTGTTCCCTGGGAGCCGGCACGCACTCCTTCTCTGCGCCGGCTGTCAGCTTGACAGCTGACAAAGAGAACCGCCGACTCTCAGGCCGGGGGGGCGGCAGAACACAGCCGCCAAGGAGGACACTGCGGACCGCTGCATTAGGCGGCCCGACTGCGCCCCCCTGCTGGCTGCACCCGGGGCAACTGCCCCGGCTGCCCCCCCCTAGATACGCCCCTGGACCGTGTGACATCTAACTATAGGTTTGGTTCACATGACTGAAAGGGTTTTCCACCCCTGAATTTGCCAAAAAAATGCAGCAGACTCTAAAAAAATAAAATAACTAAAGAAATCATACTAATGCACCTCTCCTCTTCTCTCATGTAACCACTGCAGCCAGTTACTGGCCGCAGCCTTCCACAACTAACCCAACGTGGTGGGTTGCAGTGCACAATTGAAACATGCTATATAAGGCTAGTTTCATACTAGCGTTTTTGAGCGCAGCAACAGCCTGCGCACGGCCGCCGCTAAGCCCCGCCCCCTGCCGCGCCTCCGCCGGTAGCTCCGCCTACCGGTGCATGACGCTGCATGCGCCCTGCGTCCCCTATCTTTATCACTGGGGGCGCAGGCCGTGCGCAGTATGCGTTTGGCGGCGCATGCGCCTTTTTGACGGTGCGCCGGCGCAACCAAACTGCAGCAGGTTGCGTTTGGCGCAGGTTGGCGCACCGTCAAAAGGACGCATGCGCCGCCAAACGCATACTGCGCCCCCAGTGATAAAGATAGGGGACGCAGGGCGCATGCAGCGTCATGCGCCGGTAGGCGGAGCTACCGGCGGAGGCGCGGCAGGGGGCGGTGCTTAGCGACGGCCGTGCGCAGGCCGTCGCTGCGCTCAAAAACGCTAGTGTGAAACTAGCCTTAGAATGCTGCTCGCCCTACCATTCCCTCGTGGTCCTCTTTTCATGCTGTACTGCTAAACACAGGGTTTTTTTTTAGCTTGGACAAAATGTGAACACTGCGGCCAATCAGGGGCTACTGACAGCCTGCAGCGTTCACATGAAAACCCAGCGAGCTGTTGATCACAGCAGACCAGCACACTGACTATAGAGAGGCATTTTTCTTCTGGTCAGGGTCTCCCATACAGGACAACCCCTTTAAAGGGAATCTGTCACCCCTTTTTTCGACTATGAGCTGCCGGCACCGACATCAGGGGCTTATCTACAGCATTCTGTAATGCTGTAGATAAGCCCCTGATGTAACCTGAAAGAGAAGAAAAAAGAGGTAAGGCCCCGTCTCACATAGCGAGATCGCTAGCAAGATCGCTAATGTGTCACCGATTTTGTGACGCAACAGCGATCTCGCCACATGTGACACGCAGCAGAGACCGGCCCCTCTGCTGGATATCGCTGATCGTGCAGGAATGTCCTGGGCCATTTTTTCACCGTCGGCGTCCTGCTGGCCAGCATGCATCGGTTTTTGATCGCTGGATCGTTGCTGCGTCGCTGAAGAGATCTGCCTGTTTGGCAGCTTACTAGCGATCATTTAGCGACGCACCAGGTCGTATCGTTTTCGGGATCGCTGGTGCATCGCTAAGTGACACAGGACCTTTAGATTATACTCACCCGGGGATATGGTGCCTCCCATCTTCTAACGGTGACGTCCTCTTCTTTGCTGCCTGTCGTGGTTCCGGCAGAGGTGCACTGCTCTGCCCTATTGAGCACAGCGCAGCGTCCTGCAGGGCGCAGGCTCCGGAAGAGGTATGGCGCCTGCGCACTGCAGTATTCTGCTCTGCCCTTAACATGAAAGAGCCGTGCGCCTGCGCAGGAGCAACGACAGGTAGCAAAGAAGAGGACGTCACCGTTAGAAGATGGGAAGTGCTGGACCGCAACACCCATCGGACCAAGACAGGACCGCGCCCCCCGATGAGTATAATCTAACTCGTTTTTCTTCTGTTTCAGGTTACATCGGGGGCTTATCTACAGCATGACAGAATGCTGTAGATAAGCCCCTGATGTCGGTGCCAGCAACTCATAGTCGAAAAAAGGGGTGACAGAGTCCCTTCAAGGCATTGTCAGGCGCCACAGGTGAGATATTAGATGCCATTTTTTTGCTTCTATACCGCTACAGAAACATGTAATTCCTAAACCCAGGTGTGAACCCTGCCCTCTCCCAACAAATCAGAAAATAGCAGAAAAAGTGCAATCTTGTTGCCTCTAAACTACAACGCTAAGCAGCCAGCTCTGCAAACTACAAGTCCCAGCATGCTGTGCGAGCGGCAACGTGTGATACCATTCCGACCGGGGCTCACAGCAATGAAACAAAAAGAATGAACGTCGGGATGAGCGTGTGTGGTGGAAGCCAAGCCAGCAGACGAGTCACGTGAGCGGCGGGGAGGCACCATGAGATGCGGAAAACTACAATTCCCGACATCCTTTGAGAAGTTGTTTTCCTCTGGTCGGTACATTCAGGAAGCATTTCTAATGAGTAGTACACCTAGGTGGACGTTGTTATGGAAACTGGAGCAGCCCTCATCACTGCGCCGGCTGCCCTGAGGGGCCCTGTAATCGGAGACATCGGTAGGAGCACGTATCTCTGTAATTGCGGGCGCAGTGCTGTCATGATGGAGCCGAGTGCGCATGTGCGGTCTTTGCTAGTAAACATGGCGCTGGCTAGGGCTTGGGGATAGCTCTGGTTTAGTCCTCTACCTGCAGCGCTTCCTGACGCTGACCATAGTAATTACTATTGCAGGTTTCTATGGTCTCAGTTTCTATTTGTGGCTGGACAACAAGAATCACTAAGTGCAGATAATAAACCGCAGTGATCATCCCCCTTCCCACAAACGTTATCATTACTGTCAGTTTGTATCTTCACACTTTGGTTTTTCCCCTCCTTTCTCCCAAGAGCCATCATATTATTATTTTTCTTCCATCGCCATACTGTAGATCCACTGCTTTATAACTTACCCCTCTATAGAGCTGTGTGCGGGCCTACATGCAAAACTGCAGTTTTCATAGGTGCCATGTTTTGATTGCATTTTTTGAGAGAGGTGCAAAAGAAAAATAGTTTTTGTGTGTTTTTTTATATGCTTTATTGTGTTTTTGATGCAGCGTTTGTTCTCTTTGGTGCATCAGGCTTTAAATAAAGCTGCTTTATTATTGACACTTTATGGTATTTGGCTTTGCCAAAACCTTATTGATAGAGTCATGTTTGGATTTTACCTGCTGATTTTCTGAATCTAATGCAAGTTTATGGGGAAAATCCACACATAAAACTCTACTCCTAAGAGATATTGACTTTGCTGGAACTGTAAGACACTGCGTTTTTGATAAAGCGAAAATATGCAGCGTAAACAAAAAAAATCACCAAAAATTCATCGTGGGCACACGGAGTTGGACTTGTGATTCATTGATACCTTGTACTATAAATGGCGTATATTGTCCAAATAACTATCTCTTCTGAAGTGTGGTCTGTGGCTTCACAGAGGCACCTAGATGGCAGCGACTGGGGGTATCAGCAGGCCCCCGATTGTCAAGGCAACCCACCGGCATCGATACTGATCCATGCTTTCCAATCTTGTTCTTCATACATCTGAATTGCCTGCTCAGCCAAGTAATGGCAGTTTTGGATCACTTCTTTTCCACACTTTTTTTTTTTTTTTTAACCTTGGCTCTAGTGGTATTTGGCAGGAGACAAAAAAGCTCACTGATTGGCTACTGTGATCATTTGGGGTATATGGGATTCTTCCACAGCTATATCCAAGGTAAACAGAAGACCAGTGTTCTGCCCATTTATGTGCAGCAAGTAATTTATAAGTGCTGCTCCAGCTATTGCCATTAGATGTCTGGAAACCCTGTCTTATGAGGAAAGGTTGCAGGATTTGGGAATGTTTAGTTTGCAAAAGAGAAGACTGAGAGGAGACTTAATAGCTGTCTACAAATATCTAAAGGGCTGTCACATTGTAGAAGGATCAACTTTATTCTCATTTGCACAAGGAAAGACTAGAAGCAATGGGATGAAACTGAATGGTAGGAGACACAGATTAGATATTAGAAAAAACTTTTTCACAGAGTGATCAATGAGTGGAACAGGCTGCCACGAGAAGTGGTGAGTTCTCCTTCAATGGAAGTCTTCAAACAGAGGCTGGACAGACATCTGACTGGGATGATTTAGCGAATCCTGCTTTGAGCAGGGGGTTGGACCAGATGGCCCAGGAGGTCCCTTCCAACTCTACGATTCTATGATTCTATGATGTCATAGTTGTCGTCTTTTTTCTGTTCTTGGATTTATGATCCTCTCCCCTTAATAGCTTGTTCTGATGAGAACCACCCCTTCAGTTTTCCCAGGTTAGGAAACTTGTAGCCATTTTTTGCCCAGATCTCTGAGTTATTCACACACTTGTTTTTGGCTCTCCCTACAAATCGCTGCTTCTGTCAAGTGGATTCCGGTGAGGGTTTAATACAGTTATGTGTTTGTGCAATGTATCTGTGCTAGCTAGCCATTCTTATGAGATGGGTATAATGTGCAATGTATTCTCCAGCTAGTTGTGATGTTCTTTGCACTGCATGTGGATAGATGCTTCTCTGTTTAAGGTAGTGCAGTGCTGACAGCCTAAGTTTGCCTTAGATGTCCCTCTTGACTGCATTGTGTGTTGTATTGTTCAACCTCTGTAATGCTCCTGTTACTGATGCAATAGCACCCTGTATTATTGTCTGTTACTAATGTAATAGCACTTTGTATCATGCTGTTATCTGCCAGTACTGATATACTGTCTGTTTCTTTGTAGTTTTTACCTGATTTCATCCACTATATCATCCGATCTCATCCACTATATCATCTGATTTCATCCACCATTGATGTTCACTGTTACTAAGTTCATCATCTCAATAAACATAAACTTAAGCACCCATACAGTCTTTTTACTGAGAGTGGATGAAGGGTTTAGCCGTATGGTGGAATACACACAGCGTCATACGTGGAGGAAGGCAGAACAACCAGCGAGGAGGGTAGGGCATGAGCCACTGGATCACTGGGGAAAATATGGCGGAGTATACATTAACCTATTTTGCTTTATTGGTTTTTGTGTGTAAAGTTGAAAAATCCATTTAAGACACCTGGAAATACTAGAATTGTGGCACAGCGATCCCTGGCAGCACCATGGCTGAAATACTCCTTTGTATTTCTGTGCAACTGGTAACTAGAGCTGCTGGAACTATAGAGAGAGATTCGGCTGCGTCCTGTAAGGGCCTGCTAGAGTGAATTTATTAGAAGGGTTGTTCACTGGTTGGATAATGCCTTCTTAAAAGCTGTAATCCTTATATTCACATCCCTCACTCGTCGGGTCTTCAAGGGCTCACGTGGCGTAACAATCAGGGACCGCTAATGGGCAGCAATGTTCACAGATCTCCTGGACGTTCGAGTTTCATATGAACGAAGTGTCAGTGAAGCAGTCACGGACCGTCTGCAGCCCTCTCGCGACATAACAGTGTAGCGTAAGTGCTGAAATCACTTGACCGGCACCAGTGTGCCAAGTGAGTACAAGGTTTTTTATTTTGCTTAGGAGTACAGCATTTAAAAGGATAGTATGACATGCAAAGTACTTTATAATTAATAAATGTTGGAATAATAATTTCCACATTTGGATGTGTTAAATAAAATGTTCCTGTGCTGGGATAATCTTATAAATGTGCCCCTGCTGTGTACTGTGTAATGGCTGTGTCAGACTGTGCAGGAGTATAGTCTGATCATACCACAGCTCCTGGGCAGGGGAGAATGAAAGGAGTATACAGATACTAGGATCGCAAATGATTGTTGCTGTGAGGTAAAACATATTTTTAAACAGGCAGGGAAATGTTTTACCTCACAAAAAAATCAGTTGCAATCCCCTGGTGTAATGTCTGTATACTTTTTTGCTTCCTCCCCTGCCCAGGAGCTGTGGTATGATCAGACCATGTTCCTGTATGGTCAGACACAGCCATTACACAGTACACAGCAGGGGCACATTTATAAGATTATCTCAGCACAGGAAGATTTTATTAACATATCTAATGATGGAAATTATTTTATATCAAGATCTGTTGATTAAAATGTACCTCTAAGATATTAGACAACCCATTTAAGTTTTGGTACAATATTTCTTAAGGGCCTGTCACACTAAGCGATATCTCTATAACTTGTGACGTTATAGCGATATTGCTAGCGATATCGCTGTGTGTGATACTTACCTACGACCCGCTCCCCCGCTGGTTATCGCTGATCGCGTGAGAACGTTCAGGACCGTTTCTCGTCGTCAGCTTGCTGCGGCGCTTCCTGTGGAGAGACGAGCATGGAGCCGGGCGGGAGGACGCAGGATCGCCTAGTGTGACAGGTAAATAGCGACCCCCGTCCCCAGCGATGTCGCTGGTGAGATCTGCCTGTGTGGCAGCTCACTAGCGACCACTTAGCGATGTACCAGCGATCCTGACCGCGTCATATCGCTGGTACATCGCTAAGTGTGACAGTACAGTCATGGCCAAAAGTTTTGAGAATGTCACAAATATTAATTTTTACAAAGTCTACTGCTTCATTTTTTCTAATGGCAATTTGCATATACTCCAGAATGTTATAAAGGGTGATCAGCTTAACAGCAATTACTTGCAAAGTCAATATTTGCCTAGAAAATTAACTTTATCCCCCAAAACACATTTCAACATCATTGCAGCCCTGCCTTAAAAGGACCAGCTAACATCGTTTCAGTGATTGCTCCATTAACACAGGTGTGGGTGTTGATGAGGACAGGGCTGGAGATCAATCTGTCATGATTAAGTAAGAATGACACCACTGGACACTTTAAAAGGAGGCTGGTGCTTGACATCATTGTTTCTCTTCTGTTAACCATGGTTATCTCTAAAGAAACACATGCAGTCATCATTGCACTGCACAAAAATGGCCTAACAGGGAAGAGTATCGCAGCTAGAAAGATTGCACCTCAGTCAACAATCTATCGCATCATCAAGAACTTCAAGGAGAGAGGTTCCCTTGTTGCGAAAAAGGCTCCAGGGCGCCCAAGAAAGACCAGCAAGCGCCAGGACCGTCTCTTAAAAGTGTTTCAGCTGCGGGATCGGGCTACCAGCAGTGCAGAGCTTGCTCAGGAATGGCAGCAGGCAGGTGTGAGTGCATCTGCACCAGGGCTGTGGAGTCGGTAAGCCAAACCTGTGACTCCGACTCCGACTCCTCAATTTCCCTTACACCGACTCCGACTCCACGACTCCGACTCCAACTCCCACACATATTGCTTATATTTAAGTGAAAAATTTATTGTAGTACAATGTGAACCTCAGACATTTAATCATTTTTATGATCCAATAATCAAGATATTTAGATAGAACAGAATATATATTGGTGTACTACCCGGTTTTCATTCTTTTTGGTACAGATACGATATGGATAGACAGATATGGATAAATGGATAGATAGAGCAGATTTCTAATCTGCTTTTGCTATTGAAAACATTATCTATGAGCTCAAAAACCTTTCAGGTGATGCAGTTTTTTAAAAAGATGATCAGCTTTTGCAGCTGAAAAACGTATCCTCAAAAAACACAGGAAAAACGCTGTGTGTGAATGTAGCCTTAGATCAGGAATATAACAGCCATTTATAGGACATTTCATAACTTTCCCAAACTCCTATGAAAAAATATTCAGCACATCCTGCATTGAATTACTGTACCCAATTTATTATATATTTTAGGAGTCGGAGTCGGTCCATTTTATACCGACTCCAACTCCGACTCCGACTCCACCAAAATGAGCACCGACTCCGACTCCACGACTCCGACTCCGACTCCACAGCCCTGATCTGCACGCACTGTGAGGCGGAGACTCTTGGAGCAAGGCCTGGTCTCAAGGAGGGCAGCAAAGAAGCCACTTCTCTGCAGAAAAAACATCATGGACAGACTGATATTCTGCAAGAGGTACAGGGAGTGGACTGCTGAGGACTGGGGTAAAGTCATTTTCTCTGATGAATCCCCTTTTCGATTGTTTGGGACATCTGGAAAATGGCTTATTCGGAGAAGACCAGGTGAGCGCTACCACCAGTCTTGTCTCATGCCAACTGTCAAGCATCCTGAAACCATTCATGTGTGGGGTTGCTTCTCAGCCAAGGGAATGGGCTCTCTCTCAGTCTTGCCTAAAAACACAGCCATGAATAAAGAATGGTACCAGAATGTCCTCCAAGAGCAACTTCTCCCAACCGTCCAAGAGCAGTTTGGCGATCAACAATGCCTTTTTCAACATGATGGAGCACCTTGCCATAAAGCAAAGGTGATAACTAAATGGCTCAAGGAACAAAACATAGAGAATTTGGGACCATGGCCTGGAAACTCCCCAGATCTTAATCCCATTGAGAACTTGTGGTCAATCATCAAGAGACGGGTGGACAAACAAAAACCTTCAAATTCAGACAAAATAAAAGCATTGATTTTGCAAGAATGGACTGCTATCAGTCAGGATTTGATCCAGAAGTTGATTGAGAGCATGCCAGGGAGAATTGCTGAGGTCCTGAAGAAGAAGGGTCAACACTGCAAATATTGACTTGCTGCATTAACTCATTCTAACTGTCAATATAACCTTTTGTTACTCATAATATGATTGCAATTATATTTCTGTATGTGATAAAAACATCTGACAAACACACATAAAAACCAGAGGGCAGCAGATCATGTGAAAATATAATATTTGTGTCATTCTCAAAACTTTTGGCCATGACTGTACCTTTACAGTCTAGAAGTATGCCAGTATATTATTATTAAGTCTCAAAGTCCAATTATGAGATGTTACAAAAAATAATGTGCGGCAGGAAAGCCTTTCGCCATTAAGGCCTCTTTCAGACATCAAATTTTCATATATGATTGCTATCCTTGGCCTTTACTGTGGGAAATTGCAGAGACATGTCAGATTTTGATTCAAATTTGCAATGCAAGTCTATTGGTCTGTGAAAAAATCAGACCGCAGTCATATTCTGTCTGTGACATAAGGAAAAGGTGAAATCCATGGATGAGGAAAAATAATGACACAGACTGCACTCACTCTAGATTCTGATCAAAGTCTAATAAAAATAATTTGACCATTTTTTCTCATACCTGAGAAAAACGGACGTCTGAATGGGGCCTAAGGGTATGTGCACACATTTTATTATTCAAGGACATTCTGCTCTGAAAACCACCTGGAAAGTGGTAATTAAACTTTCAAAAGCAGTGCTGTGGAGTTGATATAAAGTGGACCAGCTCCACAGGATGTGCTGTAAATTTTTTCATAAGAATTTGGGAAAGTTCTGAAATGTCCTATAAATGTCTGTTCTGTTCCTGATCTAAGGATCTTGAGTTTTAGTGGAGATGAATCTGTGCTGCACTTTATTCACATAGTGACCAGTGCTGTGGAGTCGTAGATGAGATGAATCTATGCTGCACTTTATGTACATGCTCAGTAGTGACCAGTGCTGTGGAGTCGTACATGAGATGAATCTATGCTGCACTTTATGTGCATGCTCAGTAGTGACCAGTGCTGTGGAGTCGTAGATGAGATGAATCTGTGTTGCACTTTATGCACATGCTCAGTAGTGACCAGTGCTGCAGAGTCATAGAAGAGATGAATCTGTGCTGCACTTTATGTACATGCTCAGTAGTGACCAGTGCTGTGGAGTCGTAGATGAGATGAATCTGTGTTGCACTTTATGCACATGCTCAGTAGTGACCAGTGCTGCAGAGTCATAGATGAGATGAATCTGTGCTGCACTTTATGTACATGCTCAGTAGTGACCAGTGCTGTGGAGTCGTAGATGAGATGAATCTGTGCTGCACTTTATGTGCATGCTCAGTAGTGACCAGTGCTGTGGAGTCGTAGATGAGATGAATCTATGCTGCACTTTATGTGCATGCTCAGTAGTGACCAGTGCTGTGGAGTCGTAGATGAGATGAATCTGTGTTGCACTTTATGCACATGCTCAGTAGTGACCAGTGCTGCAGAGTCATAGATGAGATGAATCTGTGCTGCACTTTATGTACATGCTCAGTACTGACCAGGGCAGTGGGGTCGTGGTTAAGATGAATCTGTGCTGCACTTTATGCACATGCTCAGTAGTGACCAGGGCTGTGGATTTTGAGTCTATTTTCGTTTGTAATGTTACTGATTTCTGTTTCACAGGAAACTGGGCGGAGAGGACTCCCATTCACGATGCGTCGAGACAAGGTCAAGCTCTACAGCTGAGACAACTGATCGAAAGTGGAGTCTGTGTGAATCTGGTTACAGTGGACTCCATAACACCACTGCACGAAGCCTGTCTTCAGGGCCACATTCATTGTGTTAAGCTGCTGCTTGCTGCTGGTGCACAGGTTTGTAACTCTGTGGATTATTAAGGAGCTGGTTCATCAAAGCAACATCATCAGAATTATGGCTTAACCCCTTCACTACCAAGGGTGGTTTGCACGTTAACTCCCGGGCCAATTTTTACAATTCTGACCACTGTCCCTTTATGAGGCGATAACTCTGGAACGCTTTCATGGATCCCGGTGATTCTGACATTGTTTTCTCGTGAAATATTGTACTTCATGTTAGTGGTAAAATTTCATTCATATAACTTGCGTTTATTTGTGAAAAAAACGGAAATTTAGCGAAAATTTTGAAAATTTCGCAATTTTCCAACTTTGAATTTTTATGCCCTTAAATCACAGAGATACGGCACACAAAAAACTTTAATAAGTAACATTTCCCACATGTTTACATCAGCACAATTTTGGAACCAAAATTTTTTTTTTGTTAGGAAGTTATAAGGGTTAAAAGTTGACCAGCGATTTCTCATTTTTGCAACACCATTTTATTTTTATGGACCACATCACATTTGAAGTCACTTTGAAGGGTCTATATGATAGAAAATACCCAAAAGTGACACCATTCTAAAAACTGCACCCCTTAAGGTGCTCAAAACCACATTCGAGGAGTTTATTAACCCTTCAGGTGCTTCATAGGAATTTTTTGAATATTTAAAAAAAAAAATGAACATTTTAACTTTTTTTCACAAAAAATACCTCGGGTTCAATTTTTTTTTATTTTACCAAGGGTAACAGGAGAAATTGGTCTGCAAAAATTATTGTGCAATTTGTCCTGAGTACGCTGATACCTGATATGTGGGGGGAACCACTGTTTCGGCGCATGGCAGAGCTCAGAAGGGAAGGAGCGCCGTTTGACTTTTACAATGCAAAATTGGCTGGAATTCAGATCGGACGCCATGTCACGTTTGGAGAGCCCCTGATGTACCCAAACAGTGGAAACCCCCCACAAGTGACCCCATTTTGGAAACTAGACCCCCCCCCCCAAGGAACTTATCTAGATATGTGGTGAGAACTTTGAACCCACAAGGGCTTCACAGAAGTTTATAACGTACAGCGGTACAATTAAAAAATCATATTTTTTCCACAAAATGATCTTTTCACCCCCAATTTTTATTTTCGCAAGGGTAACAGGACCCTAAAAGTTATTGTGTAATTTGTCCTGAGTACGCTGATACCCCATGTGTGGGTGTAAACGACTATTTGGGTGCATGGCAGAGCTCGGAAGGGAAGCAGCGCCATTTGACTTTTTTTGGCTGGAATTGAGATCGGACACCATGTCGCGTTTCGAAAGCTCCTGATGTACCAAAACAGTGGAATCCCCCCCACAAATGACACCATTTTGGAAACTAGACCCCCCCTAGGAACTTATCTAGATGTGTGGTGAGAACTTTGAACCCCCAAGTGCTTCACAGAAGTTTATAACGCCCAGACGTGAAAATAAAAAAAATCATATTTTTTTCCACAAAAATGATATTTTTGCCCCCATTTTTTTATTTTCCTAAGGGCAACAGGAGAAATAGGACTCCAAAAGTTGTTTTGCAAATTGTCCTGAGTAGGCTGATGCCCCATATGAGGGAGTAAAACACTGTTTGGGTGCAAGGCAGAGCTTGGAAGGGAAGGAGCACCATTTGACTTTTTCAATACAGAATTGGCTGGAATTGAGATCAGACGCCATGTTGCGTTTGGAGAGCACCTGATGTGCGCAAATAGTGGAAACCCCCAATTCTAACTCCAACCCTAACCCCAACACACCCCAAACCCCAACACACCCCTAGCACTAGCCCTAGCCCTAACCCTAACCCTAATGGGAAAATGGAAATAAATACTTTTTTTTTTAATTGTATTATTTTTCCCTAACTAAGGGGGTGATAACGGGGGGTTTGATTTACTATTTATGGCGGTTTTTATGTTTGGCAGCTGTCGCACGCTAAAAGACGCTTTTTATTGTAAAAATAGTTTTTGCATCACCACATATTGAGAGCTATAATTTTTTCATATTTTGACCCACCGAGTCATGTGAGATCTTATTTTTTGCGGGACGAGTTGACGTTTTTATTTGTTCCATGTTCGGGCAGGTGACATTTTTTGATCGCTTTTTATTTTGTTTTTTGGGACGCAGAATCTACAAAAACCAGCATTTCATGAATTTCTTTTGGGGGGTGCGTTTACGCCGTTCCGCATGCGATAAAATTGATAAAGCGGTTTTCTTCTTCGGGTCAGTACGGTTTCAGCGATACCTCATTTGTCATTTTTTTATGTTTTGGCGCTTTTATGCGATGAAAACAATTTTATATAAAAAATAATAATTTTTGCATCGCTTTATTCTGCGAGCTATAACTTTTTTATTTTTTCGCTGATGATACTGTATGATGGCTCTTTTTTGCGGGAGAAGATGACATTTTCAGTGGTACCATGGATATTTATATGCGTCTTTTTGATCGCGCGTTATTGCACTTTTTGTTCGGCGGTATGATAATAAATCATTATTTTTTGCTGCGTTTTTTTTTTTTTAATTTTTTAAGGGGTTCGCTTAAGGGGTTAACTAATGGGATAGTTTTATAGGGTGGGTCGTTACGGACGCGGCGATACCAAATGTGTACTTTTATTGTTTGTTTTTTTTATTTCCAAAAAATGAATTTATTGGGGAAAAAATATATATATATATATATATATATATATATATATATATATATATTTATTATTATTTTTTTTTTTTTTAATTATTTTTACACTTTTTTTTTTTTTACTTTATTACAATGTCCCAGGGGGAACATAACTGTCATGTGACAGATCGCTGATCTGTCACATCACAGATCGCTGTGACAGATCATCGATCTGTCACAGGCACTGCTGCAGGCTTCCTGCAGGCCCCGGGAGGTCCCCGCCATCATATTAGATCCGGGGACCTGCAGGAAAGGAGCCCCCCACAGCAGCGCTGCACATTGCGCTGCCGTGGGGGGTTCAGGGAAGAACGGAGGGAGCCCCCTCCCTGCCGATGCTTCCCTTTAACCCCCGGTACACCGCGATCGTGTTTGATCGCGGTGCACAAGGGGTTAACGTGTCGGGGGCGGTCTGTGACCGCCCCTGACCCATTGTGCCGGGTGTCAGCTATGATAATTAGCTGACACCCGGCCGCGATAAGCGGCGCTCACCACTATGACATAATATTCCGTCCATGGTAGTTAGGGCCCAGGTCACATGGACGGAATATTACGTCCAATGAAGGAAAGGGGTTAAATTTCTTTGAAAAGTCACAAAATTTTGGGTCAACTTTGAGTTTCACGAAAATGTTGCGACTTTTAGCATTTTCATGCCGGTTTCTCGCGACTCTGCCAAAATGGACTGCGCTGGGACAGGACGAGAGCTTGATGTGGAAATGATGCCACAGCTCGTCTAATTCATGACATGATTTGGTGGACACACCAATGGTGCAACCTATGCAGTTGCACTAGGGCCAAGAGGTAATGGGACCCATTTTCCCTCGAAAGCAGGTGGAATTTTACATTATGATGAACTATTGTATAGCATAAGGTCCACATACTCTTCTTGCACAGAAGCCCTTTTCTGTCTTTGTCCTCCAGTGGTGGCTTTTCTTACTTCTGTCAGGGACTGGAGAACAATTTCTGTAGTGGCAATACTGGATGTATGGGCGCACTGCTGGTACAAACCACAAATAACCAATATAGATAGCGGGGGTGCAAATCAGTGGTCACATGAATATAAAGTCAAAACCAAGGCGAAAGAAGGACCACTAAAGAGAAGCACACCACCAAAAATCATATGCAAGGAAAAGCTTTATTGGCAACAATATTAAAAACATGTAAAAACAGTGAAAACACACCCCACTACATTACCCTACATCTGTACAAATAGGAATAATAGAAATGTGGATGACGCACCTGCAAGTGGGAGACAATATAAGACCATTACAATATACAGGATATAGAGCTACAATATGCTGAGTATTGTCCCACCACAAAACAGCCAGTTATAAAAATCCAAATATATGTGTATGGTCCTCAGTAGGAAAAATTCAAAACTCATAATATACAATATGATAAGGATTAACTTATCCACCAACGCAATAAATAATGTCAAAAATTGCCCAAGAAGATCAGGGCTAGACATAAGAAAAATACCTGATTGCCGAAATGTATGCACCAATTATGCACAAATATGGCCTGAATGCCACCATGGGTGAATGGAATAAAGCACATAGAAAAATGCACTAATAAATCAAACCACGGTTGTGGCAAAGGAAAATGCCATAAGGACGTATGAACGTGCACATAACCAGTGCATATAAGTTATACCAAACAGCCCAGGGCTAAAGAGGGAGACAGGTGCTGGTGGAACCAAAAATTACATACAGAATCCATACCAAATACCAGTACAGGAAGGGTAAATGAGCGGGGCGACCCAACGTGTGTCACCGTTACACGGACGGCTTCGTCAGGGGAATTGTGCATAATGTTGCTTTAGAGAGCTTTACCTGTATCTAATACCTGTATCCAGAGTACTTAGCGTTGCCACCTGTGAGGTAGTGTTCTCGGCCGAAAGAGGAAGTGACGCGGGAGGCTGGAAGAGCCTGGCAGACGTCTCTGCCCATAGATGTCCAGTGCACACGCGCTGGTACGTGAAACCAGCGCGACGTATGGGACCAGAAGAAATGACAGAAGGAGCGCATGCGCGGCTCCCGGGAGCCTGGAGGAGAGCAATGAAAGTTGAAAACAGAATAAAGGCCATTAGTACATGAAATATAAGGATTAGAATGAACAAACAATGCACAGAAAATGTGTATTGAATGGTAGAGTAGCTGGGAGAAGGTTGAAACATGCGGGGAATATATCCAAATAGCAGAATCACTAAAGAAATAAAGAAACAATGTCTTTCTTTCTTTTCTAATGATAATGAGAATGCTTATAAGAAATGCGAACCAAAAATGAAATATGAAATGTGTAAAAAAACAAAACAGAAAAAATAATAAGGAATAAAATAATATAAGTGCAATAAAGTAATATAAATGAGAAAACACAAAATAATAAATAAAAAATAAACAAATAAAAATTTTTTTTTTAAAATAAAAAACTACCAAAATAATAAAAAAATAAATATAATAAATGAAAAATATATAGAAAATGAAAAGTTATATAAATAGAAAATATGAAAAATAAATAAAAATAAAAAAAGAGTACAATAATAACTGAATAAAGAAAGACGAAGGGGTGCTATTGAGCAAAAGACTGCGTTACCCAATAACCCTGATGTTTGAATATCTCAAAAAATAGGCAAATGCCATATCATATCCCTGGACCCCAAAATATATAAATTAGGTCCTGGTATACAAGAGGAGATATTGTGGAAATGTAGGATGTCACCTGCAAAAGCACCCACAAAAGAAATAAAATAAGTGAGCCATGCCCAAACTCATTAAATAATTGCAAAGATGGACAGGCCCCGCCACCCAGCCAATAGCATGTACCCATATGCTTCATGTGCCAAACGAAATATAGGGGCCAAAAGTAAAATAAGAACAATATTAGACAAAAAAAAACCCATACAGAAAAACCTTCATAATCAACCTGTACATAGCTCAGAAGCAAAATTTAATTAAGATAAGTAGAAGAAACCACAAGTCATCTACATAAGGTAAATAGATATAGATACAGTATAAAAGTGTCTCCATAAGGATGGTCCAATAGTCTTCCAGATGAGCCAACAGCAAGTCCAGTGAAATAAAGGTCAGGCAATCCCATGAGGGTGAAAGAGACAACTGCACAATCCATTGTTCAAGCAGGGAACATGTCAATCAAAAAGATTGAAGGTAGTATCCATCTTAGGAATCAACCAAGGAAACCTGTGAATAAGACATCCTCGTTGATATCAGAAGGCGCCATGGAATTTAACAAGAAAATCCATCGTGACTCCGCTTGTAATAATTTTCTATTTAAGGAGCCCCCCTTTCCAGAAGTTTTTATGTGTTCTAAGCCCAAGACCATAGTGTTGCGATAGCTACCCCATGATGGGTTAAATAGTGGGAAGCCACCGAGGTAATAGCCTTAGGGCCCCGTCACACATAGCGACGCACCAGCGATCCCGACAACGATATGACCTTGTCAGGATCGCTGGTGTGTCGCTACATGATCGCTGGTGAGCTGCCAAACAGGCAGATCTCAGCAGCGATCAGGACAGCGACGACGCGGGTAACAAGCGCGCACGTCGCTTAGTTACCCGCTGTGTACCTTAGTTACCAGCGTGCTGGTGCAGGGAGCTGGTAACCAAGGTAAACAGCGGGTTTCTAAGCGCTGCGCGGCACTTAGAAACCCGCTGTTTACCTTGGTTACCAGCTCCCTGCACCAGTGCGCTGTTAACGAAGGTACACAGCGGGTAACTAAGTGACGCGTGCCCTTAGTTACCCGCGGTTTACATTGGAAACCAGCGTCCAGATCGCTGGTCTCCCGCCGCCTGCCACACGCAGCGATGCGTGCTGGCCAGCGGGAGAACAACGATCAAAAGAAGGTCCAGGCCATTCGAGCACGATCAGCGATACCTGGGGGGGGGGGGGTGGTCGCTGATGCCTGTCACACACAGCGATGTCGCTGGTGAGATCGCTGTTGCGTCACAAAACTTGTGACTCGGCAGCGATCTCGCTAGCGATCTCTCTGTGTGTGACGGGGGCTTTACCTTTGTGGACATCCACCGAGGCTGTATTGATGGTAGAAAGATGCCTTTGTATTCTGCGACGCAATTCTTGTGAAGTATGACCCACATAAATCTGTGGGCAAGGGCACACAATGGCATAGATGACATTAGCCGTTTTGCAATTGATATATGCTTTATAACTATGCCGCACCTGATCAATGGGATTGCAAAAAACATCACGCGTGGGATGCATAAATGAGCAAATGCTGCAATCCCCACAAGGGAAAGAGCCCTTCAAGACAATGCCCCTATTTAATCTATTGGTGGGTCTAGTATAATGACTAGTGGTAAGAATGTCTTTTAGGTTGGGCGCTCTCTTGGCAGTGACCAATGGCTGTTTGCTCACAACCTGAGATGTCTGTAGATCGGTTGTCAATATCATCCAATGTTTCTGTAAGATCTTTCTTACCAGTGTCCAATGAGAATTAAAACTTGTGATAAAGCAAACATTGTTGTTTGCAGGCCTCTTCGTAGGAGTTAATAATAAAGTTTGTGATATCTCTGGTACGCCCGAGATATGCACTTGCTGGGATAGTTCCTCTTCTTAAATCTCTGTGAGATCAGGGGCCTCCCTCCGGAAATCTGAGTCTTTAGTGCAATTTCTCCTAACCCTCATGAATTGCCCAACTAGAATACCCCTCCTGGTGTGTAATGGATGGAAACTTCCATATTCAAGCAAGCAGTTGGCTTGCGATAGAGGCAGGTAGACAACACACCATCTTGACGGCTAATGCTGAGATCCAAAAAGTTCACTGAAAGGGAAAAGATAGTGTGGGTCAAATGAATGTTAAAGGGGTTGTCATTTAGAAAATTCAAAAATGACACGCATTCCTCTGAGGAGCCAGACCAGATGAAAAAGACATCGTCAATGAATCTCAACCAATGTCGTACCTTGTCCTGAAACAATCTTGAGGGGAAAACAACTGTCGCCTCCCACCATCCTAAAAACAGGTTTGCGAAGGCCGGGGCACATCACCCCCCCATTGCCACACCCGAGGTTTGTAGGAAGAACGTCCTGTCGAACAAGAACAAGGAAAAAGAGCACCGCCTGCATACCGTCATCATGGTTGATGTTTGAATACAAGGATTCGACATCACACGTGACCTTGATGTCATCCGGTGACAAGGTAACACCCTGCTACGTTGTAATGAAATGTCGAATCCTTGATGTAAGCAGGTAATACCAGAGGCTGCAAGAAGAAGTCAATATATATGCATGCTTTTCACAGAGGCTGCCAATGCTAGAAACGATCGGCCTGCCAGGTGGTCTGTGAAGGTCCTTGTGAACTTTGGTCAGCATATAAAAAGTAGAAATGATAGGATGCTCTACCCAAATGAAATCACGTTCTCCTGAATTAATAATGCCCAATTCGAAAGCCTTATCAACTAAGGACCTCAATCTGATGGAATATACCCCAGTGGGAGCTTGCGGTAAAATTTGTGATCGTCCAATTGCCTGTGTGCCTCTTCCTGATATAGATCGTGGGGCCATAAAACTATGTTGCCCCCCTTATCTGCTTCCCGAATAATAAAGTCACTGTTGGATTTAAAAAGAACACGTTTAACAGATGGATTTAAATTCGGCTTAACAGGACTAATTGGAGACAATGCTTCAATGTCCTTTTTAACCATTTCGAAAAAAAATCCTCAGTGGGAACAATGGAAAAGGGGGGGGGGAGACACTGGACCTATTTCTGTGTGGAAACCTAGGCTTACCTGTGTCCATTTCACCCTCACGTAGGAGATCCATGAGCTCTTGGAAAACCCTTTGATCAGTATTGTTAAGAAAAGGAGACATCTGCGGCTTGTTATGCAGTACCTGGAGGATAATTTTCCTACAGGACAAAAACAAATCTTTAATTAAAGTAAATTTGTCCATCTGATGGACTGGCGAAAAGGTTAAACCCTTGCTCAGGACAGAAATCTCAATAAGTGACAGAATATTGCGACAAATTAATAATTTGCAGTGTGTCAGATACACAGGGCATATTACACTCACCGGTACCCGAGGGCAATGATGGTATTACTTCCGATATTGCCTCCGTTGATTGTAACGTGGGGTTCTGTATCCCTTGTTCCTGGTAATCCGAGTGAAGAGCCCTGTGCCGCCTGCGCGCTCGCCTGGTCCTGGATCTGACTCGCTTTCTGCCGAGGATAAAAAATCACTTGAAGTGTGTCCTTCAGTTGCTTATGTATCTTTAGTAGTCCCCATGGGACCACATTTGTTGGTAGGACCCCTTCGCCTATTTCCTTGATGTGTCCATCTAAAAATGTTTTTTTGATCAAAATCCAGCTTGTCCTTCAAGAATTTGGATCTTTTCTTATTCATTATTTCTTGATCATATTTGTCAAGCCTCTAAAAGGTTGAACCTGTGATGTCTCATCAAAATTCTTAAGTTTAGCTTCCAAGTCCTTAATGTCAGATTTAACAGTAAATAAAAGCTCTCTGTCATGTGTGATGAGCATATTAATTAAAATTTGGTAACAACGGAGCAACCCATGCTCCCAATTTCTGTAGTGGGACACAGGTTAGATGCTCCTGATTCATAGATATGCGTGTGCCTCTTGCTCAGGAACACCTGACTCCCACATGCTGTTTTGTCAAGAATAGTGAGAAAATCAGGGAGCTGGTCATGGGATGTGCTTGGTCTTTAGAAAATTATGATGTTTCCAGCTTTCAGGATATCTTTGCCCCTGGAGGTCCCAGGTGGAAAATATTGTGGTCAAGTTTCCTATCATGGCTTAATCTTTATATAGAAATGAAACATGGCTTGGTTGGGATCATCCATCATCAGCCGGTCTTATGGTGATGTGAGTTGAATGTGTTATATTTTCGGCGACATGCTGAAGTTATGAACATATCTCCCATAAATATCGGATCATTGTAAACGCCAGTGTTCATCACTGACCACTAGCTCTAGAGTTCCAAAGACAAGAAGGAAAGGCTGATGGCACTCACTAAGTTGGACAATCGTTCAAAAGTCCAAGGAACCACTTGGAGGATTAACCCCTTAGTGACAGAGCCAATTTGGTACTTAATGACCAAGCCAATTTTTACAATTCTGACCACTGTCCCTTTATGAGGTTATAGCTTTGGAACGCTTCAATGTATCCTACTGATTCTGAGTGTTTTTTGTGACATATAGTACTTCATGTCAGTGGTAAAATTTGTTCGATATAACTTGCTTTTTTTTATGAAAAAAGAAATTTGGAAAATGTAGCAAATTTCAAACTTTTAATTTTGTACACTTAACCCCTTCACCCCCAAGGGTGGTTTGCACGTTCATGACGGGCCAATTTTTACAATTCTGACCACTGTACCTTTATGAGGTCATAACTCTGGAACGCTTCCATGGATCCCGGTGATTCTGACATTGTTTTCTCGTGACATATTGTACTTCATGTTAGTGGTAAAATTTCATTCAAATAACTTGCATTTATTTGTGAGAAAAACGGAAATTTGGCGAAAATTTTGAAAATTTCGCAATTTTCCAACTTTGAATTTTTTGCCCTTAAATCACAGAGATACGGCACACAAAAAACTTGTTAACTAACATTTCCCACATGTTTACTTTACATCAGCACAATTTTGGAACCAAAACTTTTTTTTGTTAGGAAGTTATAAGGGTTAAAAGTTGACCAGCGATTTCTCATTTTTACAACACCATTTTATTTTTAGGACCACATCACATTTGAAGCCACTTTGAGGGGTCTATATGATAGAAAATACCCAAAAGTGACACCATTCTAAAAACTGCACCCCTTAAGGTGCTCAAAACCACATTCAAGAAGTTTATTAACCCTAGCATTCACATGGTATGTCCATCCACCCAGCTCTCCTGCTCTCCTGCTGTCTGTCTATGAAGGACACACAGTGCGTCACCCAGCTTTGCACATAGACTTGCCTCTGCACCTAGCATTCACATGGTATGTCCATCCACCCAGCTCTCCTGCTCTCCTGCTGTCTGTCTATGAAGGACACACAGTGCGTCACCCAGCTTTGCACATAGACTTGCCTCTGCACCTAGCATTCACATGGTATGCCTTTCAGCTAACCCCAGCTTACCCCAGTGTTATTTATGACCTTGTTTACTCTGGCTTGATCATATACATCTGGTCCACTCTTAATTGTCTGGCCAAGATGAGCAGAGACCACTCCTCTCTGCTTCACACCTGACTGCACTTAGTTGTACATATATTGCAGAGTACAAGTCTGCATAGACTTCAGTCTGCATTGTGATTGCTATAAGTGTGTGCTAGAAGTGTGAAGATTAATTTAAGAATTAAAACCAGAATTGAACCAGAAGGGAACTGAAGGGAACTGGACACAGTCACTGTAAACAATGTTTCTGTTTGTTTTCACTTTCACCCCAATAATCCTTCACTTTCTGCTAATTCCCCTAATCCCTACTCCTAGTAAGGAACTGTTCATCTCTTCTTCAATCCTCCCCATCCACCTCACCTCCGCCTCAAAACTGTTCCTTAACATACAATCCTCTGTCTCCAAACACAGACAGCCCCCTCATGCCCTCTCCTGCTCCCACCTGCTAACACTTTCTCTGCTCCTTCTCACTGCTGGTGATATCTCTCCAAATCCTGGTCCTCCTCACCACATTCCCACAGTCATTTCTACCTCCCATCCACGCTCTATCACAACCTTCCGTAACCTCTCCAACCTTATACCCATTCACCCAGCCCCCGCTTCCCCAGTCCCACTAACAGGAGCTCTGTGGAACGCTCGCTCTGTCTGCAACAAGCTTTCCTACATCCATGATCTTTTTGTTACTACCAAACTCTCCTTCCTCGCCATCACCGAAACCTGGCTCACCCCTTCTGACACAGCCTCTCCTGCTGCACTTTCGTATGGCGGCTTCCACCTTTCTCACACCCCCCGCCCCAGCAGCAAACATGGTGGAGGAGTTGGTTTTCTCCTGTCAGATACCTGCTCCTTCACCCCAATCCCACTGCCACCCTCTGTTACCCTCCCTTCCTTTGAGGTGCACTCTGTGTGCATCTACTCCCCCTCCAACCTCCAACTGGCTGTCATCTACCGCCCCCCAGGGCCAGCCACCACCTTCTTTGACCACTTCACCACCTGGTTACTTCATTTCCTTTCCGCGGACATCCCTACTATCATCATGGGCGACTTCAACATCCCCATTGACACTTCCCTCTCAGCTGCCACTAAACTTCTATCTCTCACTTCCTCCTTCGGCCTCACTCAATGGTCTTCTACAGCCACCCACAAAGATGGCCACACACTGGACCTCATCTTCACCCGCCTCTGCTCCCTATCTAACCTCTCTAACTCACCTCTTCCTCTCTCTGACCACAACCTGCTCACATTCTCTTCCCTCTTCACTCCATGTCTACAATCCCCACCCCACAAACTTTCACACCCTCGCAGGAATCTTAAACACCTTGACCTACACTCATTCTCCGAATCCCTCCTCCCTCTTACAGATATAAGTTCCTTACACAATGCGGATGACGCTGCCGCTCTATATAACACCACAATAGCTGTAGCTTTGGAATCCGCTGCCCCACTTACACATACCAAAACTCGCAAAATCAACAGACAGCCCTGGCACACCAGCCTGACCAAAGAGCTGAGGCGAGCTTCCAGGGCTGCTGAGCGCAGATGGAAAAGATCCCACTCCAACGAGCATTTCATCGCATTCAAACAGTCCCTCACTACTTTCAAGACCACACTCGCCACAGCTAAACAAACCTACTTCTCATCTCTCATATCCTCCCTGTCTCACAACCCTAAACAGTTATTCAACACCTTCAATTCTCTCCTCCGCCCCCCAGCACCTCCTCCCTCCCCACTCATCTCAGCTGAAGACTTTGCCTCATTTTTCAAGCAGAAAATTGATAACATCAGGGACAGTTTTGGTCAACAACCCCCAGAGCCCTTCCTCCCGACTTCCCAGCCCTCCACCTTCAAAACCAACTTCTCCACCATTACAGAAGATCGACTCTCCACTCTACTCTCAAGATCACATCTCACCACCTGTGCACTCGACCCGATCCCATCCCACTTCATCCCAAACCTCACCACAGTCTTCATCCCAACCCTAACCCATCTCTTCAACCTATCACTAACAACTGGTGTTTTCCCCTCAAGCTTTAAACATGCCTCCATCACACCTATCCTCAAAAAGCCCTCTCTTGACCCATCCTCTGCATCAAGCTATCGCCCTATATCACTTCTCCCATACGCCTCCAAGCTACTGGAACAACACGTCTACCTTGAACTGTCCTCCCATCTCTCTTCTTGCTCCCTCTTCGACCGCTTACAATCTGGCTTCCGGTCACACCACTCCACTGAAACTGCCCTTACTAAGGTCACCAATGACCTCTTAACTGCCAAGAGCAAGCGACACTACTCTGTCCTCCTCCTCCTGGACCTGTCGGCTGCCTTTGACACAGTGGACCATTCCCTATTATTACAGACCCTCTCATCCCTCGGCATCACAGACTTGGCCCTCTCCTGGATCTCATCATACCTAACAGACCGGACATTCAGCGTCTCCCACTCACACACCACCTCCTCACCTCGCCCCCTATCTGTCGGAGTCCCACAAGGTTCAGTCCTAGGGCCCCTGCTGTTCTCTATTTACACCTTTGGCCTGGGACAGCTCATAGAATCTCATGGCTTTCAGTATCATCTTTATGCTGATGACACACAGATCTACATCTCTGGACCAGATATCACCTCCCTACTAACCAGAATCCCTCAATGTCTGTCCACTATTTCATCCTTCTTCTCCACTAGATATCTGAAACTCAACATGGACAAAACAGAATTCATCATCTTTCCCCCATCTCACGTGACCCCCCCTACGAACCTATCAATTACAGTAAATGACTGCCCACTCTCCCCAGTCCCACAAGCTCGCTGCCTCGGAGTAATCCTTGATGCTGATCTCTCCTTCAAACCACATATCCAAACCCTTTCCACTTCCTGCCGACTTCAACTCAAAAATATTTCACGCATCCGTTCATTCCTCACCCAAGAATCTGCAAAAACCCTAGTCCATGCCCTCATCATCTCTCGCCTTGACTACTGCAACCTCATGCTCTGCGGCCTCCCCTCAAACACTCTCGCACCCCTCCAATCTATTCTAAACTCTGCTGCCCGACTAATCCACCTGTCCCCCCGCTATTCCCCAGCTTCTCCCCTCTGTCAATCCCTTCACTGGCTCCCAATTGCCCAGAGACTCCATTACAAAACCCTAACCATGACATACAAAGCCATCCACAACTTGTCTCCTCCATACATCTGTGACCTCGTCTCCCGGTACTTTCCTGCACGCAACCTCCGATCCTCACAAGATCTCCTTCTCTACTCCCCTCTTATCTCCTCTTCCCACAATCGCATACAAGATTTCTCTCGCGCATCACCCCTACTCTGGAACTCTCTACCACAACATATCAGACTCTCACCTACCATCGAAACCTTCAAAAAGAGCCTGAAGACCCACCTCTTCCGACAAGCCTATAACCTGCAGTAACCACCGATCGACCAAACCGCTGCACGACCAGCTCTACCCTCGCCTACTGTATTATCACCCATCCCTTGAAGATTGTGAGCCCTCGCGGGCAGGGTCCTCTCTCCTCCTGTACCAGTTATGACTTGTATTGTTTAAGATTATTGTACTTGTTTTTATGTATACCCCCCTCACATGTAAAGCGCCATGGAATAAATGGCGCTATAACAATAAATAATAATAATAATAATAATAATAATAATAATAATAACCCTTTAGGTGCGTCACAGGAATTTTTTTGAATATTTAAAAAAAAATGAACATCTAACTTTTTTTCATAAAAAAAATACTTCAGGTTCAATTTTTTTTATTTTACCAAGGGTAACAGGAGAAATTGAACTGCAAAAGTTATTGTGCAATTTGTCCTGAGTACGCAGATACCTGATATGTGGGGGGGAACGACTGTTTCGGCGCATGGCAGAGCTCAGAATGGAAGGAGCGCCGTTTGACTTTTTCAATGCAAAATTGGCTGGAATTCAGATTGGACGCCATGTCACGTTTGGAGAGTCCCTGATGTACCTAAACAGTGGAAACCCCTACAAGTGACCCCATTTTGGAAACTAGACCCCCCCAAGGAACTTATCTAGATATGTGGTGAGAACTTTGAACCCACAAGGGCTTTACAGAAGTTTATAACGTACAGCGGTACAATTAAAAAATCATTTTTTTCCACAAAAATGATATTTTTGCCCCCAATTTTTTATTTTCCTAAGGGTAACAGGAGAAATTGGACCCCAAAAATTGTTTTGCAATTTGTCCTGAGTAGGCTGATACCCTACATGTGGGGGTAAAACACTGTTTGGGCGCATAGCAGAGCTTGAAAGGGAAGGAGCACCATTTGACTTTTTCAACTCAGAATTGGCTGGAATTGAGATCAGACGCCATGTTGCATTTGGAGAGCCCCTGATGTGCCCAAACAGTGGAAACCCCCAATTCTAACTCCAACCCGAACCCCAACACGCCCCTAGCCCTAACCCTAGCCCTAACCCTAGCCCTAACCCTAACCCTAATGGAAAAATGGAAATAAATACATTTTTTTTATTTTATTATTTTTCCCTAACTAAGGGGGTGATAACGGGGGGTTTGATTTACTATTTATGGCGGTTTTTATGTTTGGCGGCTGTCGCACGCTAAAAGACGCTTTTTATTGTAAAAATAGTTTTTGCATCACCACATATTGAGAGCTATAATTTTTCCGTATTTTGACCCACCGAGTCATGTTAGGTCTTATTTTTTTGCGGGACGAGTTGACGTTTTTATTGGTACCATTTTCGGGCATGTGGAATTTTTTGATCGCTTTTTATTCCGATTTTTGGGACGCAGAATGAACAAAAACCAGCGTTTCATGAATTTCTTTTGGGGGGGTGCGTTTACACCGTTCCGCGTGCGGTAAAATTGATAAAGAGGTTTTATTCTTCACGTCAGTACGGTTACAGTGATACCTCATTTAGGTCTTTTTTTATGTTTTTGTCGGTTTTATGCAATGAAAACTATTTTATATAAAAAATAATTATTTTTGCATCGCTTTATTCAGCGAGCTATAACTTTTTTATTTTTTCGCTGATGATGCTGTGTGGCGGCTCGTTTTTTGCGGGACAAGATGACGTTTTTAGCGGTACCATGGATATTTATATGCGTCTTTTTGATCACGTGTTATTACACTTTTTGTTTGGCAGTATGATAATAAATCATTATTTTTTGCTTCGTTTTTTATAGGGCGGGTCGTTACGGACGCGGCGATACCTAATATGTGTACTTTTATTGTTTTTTTTTTTATTATTATTTCCAAAAAATGGATTTATTGGGGGAATATTTTTTTTTTTTCTAATATATTTGGCGATTTTTTTTTTAAATTATTTTTACACTTTTTTTTATTTTTTTTTTTACTTTATTAAATAGTCCCAGGTGGGACATCACTGTCCTGTGACAGATCGCTGATCTGTCACATCACAGATCACTGTGACAGATCAGCGATCTGACACAGGCACTGCAGAAGGCTTCCTCATGCCTGCGCTTTGCAGGCACTGAGGAAGCCAGCTTCCTCAGGCCCCCGAAGGCCCCCGTCGCCATCTTGGATTCGGGGGCCTGGAGGAAAGGAGCCCCCCCGCAGCAGCGCTGCACATTGCGCTGCCGTGAGGGGCTCAGGGAAGCACGGAGGGAGCCCCCTCCCTTCCAATGCTTCCCTTTAACCCCCGGTACACCACGATCGTGTTTGATCGCGGTGTGCAAGGGGTTAACGTGTCGGGGGCGGTCCGTGACCGCCCCTGACACATTGTGCCGGGTGTCAGCTGTGATAATCAGCTGACACCCGGCCGCGATCAGCGGTGCTCACCACGTGGGCGCCGCTGATCGCGGTAGACGTACTATCCCGTCCACGGTCATACGGGCCCGGGTACCGTGGACGGGATAGAACGTCGGATGTCAGGAAGGGGTTAAAGGTGGTGTCACACTATTTTGGAAACATAATTTTTTTGTTAGGATGTTATAAGGGTTAAAATTTGACCAGCGACTTCTTATTTTTCCAACAAGTTTACAAAACCATTATTATTATTATTTTTTTTTTTTTTATGAACCACCTCACATTTGAAGTGAGTTTGGTGGCGTCAATATAACAGAAAATACCCAAAAGTGATACCATTCTAAAAACTGCACCCCTAAAGGTGCGCAAAGCCACATTCAAGAAGTTTATTAACCCTTCACTTACTTCACGAGAACTAAAGCAATGTGGAAGGAAAAAATTAACATTTTACTTTTATCACAAAAATTTACTTTGGAACCAATTTTTTTTTTTTTTTTTTTTTATCTTCACAAGGGTATTGGGAGAAAATGGACCACAAACTTTGTTGTACAATTTCTCCTGAGTACGCCGATACCCCCTGTGAGGGATCTCACAGGGGAAGGGGGGGGCATCGACTTCGCTCACCTTGGGGGAGGGGAGAGAAGGACCCATGGGGATCGGCTCTCTGACGCCACCATTTGTTACAGGTCAGTCAGGGAACTGCACCGAGGGCAAATAGTCGGCCGGTAAGGCTTCCCTTATAGGTACGAGTTAGTAAGGCGCTCCCAGTGAGGGGGGGTTATAAATTACCCAGTCGAGGCTGGGGATATATATTTAATACTCCTGGCCGTCACTATTAGAGTTCCTCACTAAAACAAAATGGTATTCTGCCACCAGTTCCTCGTCCGACAACAGGCTTATATCGGGTCAGAAACCAACCCGTGTAGCGTACAATTGACCATCTGAGGGTGCGGATGTGAAAATTCATGAATCGAGATAAAAGAGCATCCCAAGATTAATTTTATATTTAATCGCTGAAAAGGTGCACTAGAAATATTTAGATATGTATTTACAAGAACAATTTACAGGTGTATAGTCGCAAGTGTTGTACAAGGATAGGGTGGATCACAGGTCCAAATCTTAGTTACAGGGTTTCCTGGCTGCATTGGCTGTTTCCTCACACACTCTGCTGCCACCCCTGGGTTGGGCCGCCTCCCTCCTCCCATGTCCTGAGAATAAGATTTTCTGTCCAGAATCATGGATGACCCATTACTTTGCGCCCAAAGTTATGAATGGGTTGGTTGTGTCGCAACTGGGTTCCGCTGGATTTTATCTGCGCATAGAGACCAAACATGCCTACCTTATGTAATTCCTGTTAGCTATGCTTTATAACTCCATTATGCGGGGTTCTGGAGGTGGCAAAATAATATGGGTGCATGGGGAAAGGAATGCCGATTCCGATACGTGCTCGGCTGAGCTCAGAGATATTGCATTCTATTATTATAGGTCATTTTCCAGATTCAATACCTCAAAGCCTGCTGTGACTAGTTGTACGCGCTGTCTCCTTGTGCTTCGTTAGCACAAAGAGTCAGCTGGCTGCAGCTGCAACAAAAGTTTGCGCCCTTGTGTTAAGAACTTCGAAGAGTTTCTTCCTAGCTCTTTTAATTAAAGCAAAACATTGCATTGCCTTTTATGGCCTGGGGGGACACAAGGGTTGGGGGCACATTCCAGGAGTAGACAGAGATGTCCTGAACTTATAATACAAAATGGATTCTCTCTCATCCCTCACACCCCCGTATTTTGGGAAAAGCCACTGTTTGGGAGCATGACCGGTCTCAAGGGAGGGTGCACCGTTTGACTTTTTGAACACAAAATTGGCTGGAATCGGTGGCGCCATGTCGCATTTGGAGACCCCCTGATGTACCTAAACAGTGGAACCCCCGCCAGTTCTAACTCCAACCCTAACTGTAATCCCAGCCCTCATTTTAGCCCAGCTCACTTTAGCCCAACTCTAAGCCTAATGGGAAAATGGAAATAAATACATTTTTTTATTTTTCCCTAACTAAGGGGGTGATAAAGGAGGGGTTGATTTACTATTTCTTTTTATTTTGATCACCCCAGAGAGATTCCGACTCGGGGGTGGGGGGGCGCTATACCCTTATTCCTCAGCTCCGGCTGTGGTTTAAGTACCCTTAACTACTGCCGTTAAAAGGCGTATTGGCAGTTGTTGAGGGGTTAACAGGGTAGAGGCAAATAAACAGCATCCAGTCCAGGACGATGCATTCCAAGAGTTGGAGTTTATTCTGCCATCATATAACGTTTTGACCTATCATAGGCCTTTATCAAGTGATAAAAACTTGTTGAAGACCTATGATAGGTTGAAGCGTTGTTATATGATGGCCGAATAAACTAAAACTCTTTTTATGCATCACACTGGATTGGACGCTGTGTATTTGCCTTTAAACTAGCTCTACAGTGTCTGTGATATTTTCTTTGAACAGAGGAAGCTCTTGCCTTGTAAGTGTACTTCTCTGCCTCTGAGTATCCGATTCCTAGACTTTGTGGCTGTCTCTCAGCAGATCCCCTGTTGTAATTATCTGTTCACAACAGGAGGTCCTACTTCAATGGAGGTTGAAGTGTCAGCTCTTTCACACTTCCCTAGTTATAATTAATCCCATATGCTCAATGTGAGGGTGATATATCCACTATCCGGAAATGTCTTAATGGATTTTACAGTTTTTCTCTACGATGGTAATGATGATCTTAAAATTCTATAATTTTCACATCTCTATTGTCTTGTTCACATAGGTGGATGCCAGAAATATTGATGGAAGTACTCCTCTCTGTGATGCCTCTGCTTCTGGCAGTTTAGAGTGTATGAAGGTGCTTTTGGACTATGGAGCCAAAGTGAACCCTCCACTCTATACTGCATCTCCTCTTCATGAAGCGTGCATGAGTGGTGAGTGTTTCTTCAAATATTGATAGATGCACTATAGTTACTGTCATAATTTGTTTTCTTTTTTTTTTTTTTGGGGTGGGGGATGCTTCTCCATTATTTTAGCCCTTTCAGGACTGACTAATTTTGGATTTTCAGGATGTATCGCTTCCTCTTTCCCTCTTCCTTTCCTTCCTCTTAGGTCGGGATCACACATACGAGAAACACGGCCGAGTCTCGCATGTTAATACCCGGCACTGCCGCTGGCACTCGCGAAGGGAGCGTGCGGCCGCATAGCAATACATGGAACTGCGCGCTCCTCTCCTGAGTGCCGGCGGCAGTGTTGGGTATTAACATGCGAGACTCGGCCATGTTTCTTTCGTGTTATCCCGGCCTTACCTTCTAGGTGTATACAGGCTGGCGGTACAGGGCATTCTGGTGCTCAGGGCAGTTAAGGCCAATGGCTCCCTGACACCCACCCCCTCCTCAAATGGGTCAGGTAACAAGCTCTGATGACCGCTTACACTAGAATTGTTACCTTTTTTAATGGAAAATTCTGGCAAAATTATAAACTAGTGGTGTACTTTAGGGGTGAGGCTTAACAGGGGGTGCAATTTTACAGTTAGATATAGTAATCACTTATGGTTTGTGGACCGTTTACACAATCCTGGGGACAAATGGAGCCATTCTATATTTTAAATGCGAAACCCAAATCGTTATGGAACTAATATCGCTCATCTATAATGAGAGCTATTTGTTTTTAATAAAGGTGTCCAGCATTTGCAAAAAAACTTCATCACTGAGGCCCAAGCACATGTGTGAATCTTGCCTAAGCATTTTGAGTGATACTGTCTGCTGAAAAACAATAGCTAAGCCACATGACATAATGAAATCATGCGGGTTCCAGAAAACCAGGCCTTGAATGATGTCAAGCCGAGTTTATATGGTGGAACATATCGAGATTGAGAAGGGGTTGGCCAAGGCCTTTAACCCCTTCACACTGCGGCCCTTTTTCGTTTTTGCTTTTGTTTTTTCGCTTCCCTTTCTATTTTTTCTGTTAGTAAGGCCATGTGAGGGCTTGTTTTTTTGTGAGACGAGTTGTTCTTTTGAATGACACCATTGGTTTTACAATGTCGTGTACTCGAAAACAGGAAAAAAATTCCAAGTACGGTGAAAACAAAAAGTTTTCTTTACCATGTTCACCAAATATTAAAACTAACTTGCCATTATGATTCACCAGGTCATTACGAGTTCCTAGATACCAAATATTTATAGGTTGTTTTTCATTTAAATGTTGAAAAAAAAAAAATCCAAAGTTTGTTTAAAAAAAAAAAAAATTGTGTAATTTTCCGAGACCCGTAGTGTCTACATTTTTCACGATCTGGTGCTAGATGTGGGCTTATTTTTTGCATACCGAGCTGACGTTTTTAATGATACCATTTTGGTGTGGACACAATCTTTTGATTGCCCGTTATTACATTTTAATGCAATGTTGTGGTAAACAAAAAAAGTAATTCTGGCGTTTTGATTTTTTCGCTATGCTGTTTACCGAACGGATCTCTTATCTCTTGATAGATCGGGCGATTCTGAACGCGGCGATACCAAATATGTGTATTTTATTTTGAATGGGGGGGTGGTTTGAATATGAATGAATGAATGAATGAATGAATGAATGAAAATATATATATATATATATATATATATATATATATATATATATATATATATATATAAAATATATTTTTAAACTTTTATTTTTTTTTTACTTTTTGCATGCTTCAAGAGTTTCCATGGGAGACTACAAGCTGTGATAACCCAATCGCCTCTGCTATACATAGGCAATGATCAAATCGCCTGTATGTAGCAGAAATGATCACTTGCTATGAGCGCCTACCACTGGCAATGACAACCATAGAGATCTGCTGTAGACCCCTGGTTGTCATGCCAACCCATCGGTGACCCGCAGTCATGTGACAGGGTCACCGATGAGCGGGAATAGTGACGCACTTCTGGCGCGATCACATTAAATGCCGCTGTCAGTGATTGACAGCAGCATTTAACGGGTTAATCGAGATTCCACCCGCGGCTGTTAGGGGCACATGTCAGCTGTTCAAAACAGCTGACATGTGCCAGAAAAGTTGTGGGCTCAATGCTAGAGCCCACATCAAAGGGTGGGACATAGTACTAGTACGGCGCATGTCATGAAGGGGTTAGTTGTGCTGTAGCTATTCTTTTAAAGTCTCAGTCCCATTTGCAGTTTTCTAATGCAGCAGCAATACTCACTCAGTTTGAAATAATAGGTGTACGTTTGTTTTTTTGTTTTTCACTTAGCGCTTACGTTATTATCATTACATTTGTATTTTTAACTATAGGTAAATCTGAATGTGTGAAACTTCTAATTGATGTTGGGGCAAATCTCGAAGCTCACGATTGTCATTTCGGTACCCCGTTACATGTAGCTTGTGCAAGAGAGCATTTGGATTGTGCTAAAGTATTACTCAGTGCAGGTACGTAAATAACTTTGAACTCATGTCTGTATATGAAACTACAATTGAGCTAAGCAAATTAAATTTTGCTCTATTTGTACGAAATAAAAGTCATGTAACATAAAAAAAAATGTATTAATATGCTAAAGAAATTCAGCAACTAAAAAAGTGAAATAAATGGTCAGATACAAATCTTGTGACTGCAGTGCCTAAGCAAAGAAACCCCAAACATCTTGCTGCACCCAGGGCTGTGGAGTCAGTCGTGTAGTCGGAGTTGGTGTCCATTTTGGTGGAGTTGGAATCGGTATAAAAAGGACCGACTCTGACTCCTAAAATAATATAATAAATTGAGATCATTGCAGCATGTGCTATAAATGTTTTTAGAATTTGAGAAAGTTATGAAATGTCCTATATTTCGGCTTTTAGTGGAGATGAATCTGTGCTGCACTTTATGTATGTGCTCAGTAGTGAGGCAGTGCTGTGGAGTCGGAAGTCAGGGAAATTGAGGAATGGTTTTGGCTTATTGACTCCACATGACTGGCTGCACCCTGTCAGCCTAAAAGAATGTTTTCTATTTTGTAAAAGTAAGAAAATATAACAAAACAATATAATTTTTATATCACCGTAACATTATTGACCCACAGATTAAGCAAGTTGTAAAAACATAACCCCAAAAAATACCCCAAAATTGCTGTATTTTTTTTTTTTTCCATTATGCTCAACAAAATTTTTTGTACAAGCCGTCACCAAAAATGTCTGACACCAAGGGGGTTAAAAAGTAACATAGTAAGCAAGGCCGAAAAAAGACATGTGTCCATCCAGTTTAGCCTATATTCCATCAGAATAAATCCCCAGATCTACGACCTTCTAAACAATCTAATAACTGTAAGATACAATATTGTTACGCTCCAGGAAGACATCCAGGCCTCTCTTCACCTGAGGCAAGGAATTCCAGATTCTCACTGCCCTAACAGTAAAGAATCCTCTTCTATGTTGGTGGAAAAACCTTCTCTCATGCAGAGAATGCCCCCTTGTGACCATCGCCTTCCTTGGTATAAACAGATCCTCGGAGAGATATTTGTATTGTCCACTTATATACTTATACGTGGTTATTAGATCGCCCCTCAGTCTTTTTTCTAGACTAAATAATCCTAATTTTGCTAATCTCTCTGGGTATTGTAGTTCCCCCATCCCCTTTATTAATTTTTTTGCCCTCCTTTGTACCCGCTCTAGTTCCATTATATCCTTCCTGAGCACCAGTGCCCAAAACTGTACACAGTACTCCATGTGCGGTCTAACCAGGGATTTGTACAGAGGCAGTATAATGCTCTCATCATGTGTAGCCAGACCTCTTTTAATGCACCCCATGATCCTGTTTGCCTTGGCAGCCAATGCCTGGCACTGTCTGCTCCAGGTAAGTTTATCATTAACTGGGATCCCCAAGTCATTCTCCGTGTCAGATTTACCCAGTAGTTTCCCGTTCAGTGTATAATGGTGATATTGATTCCTTCTTCCCATGTGTATAACCTTACATTTATCATTGCTAAACGCATCTGCCACCATTCGGCCCAACTTTCCAACTTATCCAGATCCATCTGACTCTCCTTGGTCCAGTCTATAGCTTACCTCTTCATAAAAACTGATGTAGATTGGTTTGACAGGAGCGATTCCTCATAAACCCATGCTGATATGGCGTTAAACAGTTATTCTCATTGAGATAATCCAGAATAACATCCCTCAGAAACCCTTCAAATATTTTACCAACAATAGAGGTTAGACTTGCTGACCTATAATTTTTAGGTTCACTTTTAGAGCTCGTTTTGAATATTGGTACCACATTTGCTATGCGCCAGTCCTGTGGAACAGACCCCGTCGCTATAGAGTCTCTAAATATAAGAAATAATGGCTTGTCTATTATATTACTTAGTTCTCATAGTACTCGTGGGTGTATGCCATCCGGACCAGGCGACTTATCTATTTTAATCTTATTTAGCCTGTTTCGCACCTCTTCTTGGGTTAGATTGGTGACCCTTAACCCCTTCATGACCGGAGCTTTTTTCGATTTTTCGTTTTAGTTTTTCGCTCCCCTCCTTCCCAGAGCCATAACTCTTTTTTATTTTTCCGTCAATATGGCCATGTGAGGGCTTATTTTTTGCGGGACGAGTTGTACTTTTGAATGACATCATTGGTTTTAGCATGTCTTGTACTCGAAAACGGGAAAAAAATTCCAAATGCGATGAAATTGCAAAAAAGTGCAATCCCACACTTGTTTTTTGCTTGGCATTTTTGCTAGGTACAATAAATGCAGAAACTAACCTGCCATTATGATTCTCCAGGTCATTACGAGTTCATACAAAACACAAGCCGCGGAGACACCATCACGTGTTTCTCAACGCAAGCAATGACTAGCCAGGTCTTTCCCCGGGAAGGAACAACCACGGGAAGGGCAGTCTCCAATGAAGGAAACCACCTATGCCAAAACATGGTATCCATCCACAGACAGCTGTTTCGGGGTATTGCCCCTCATCAGTGTGGAGTAGGAAACTGGCTAGTAGGAGCAATGCCTAGTAAAAGACTATGAAAATGAGGATGAGTGACCTCGTGGAGATCAAACATCCAACACTGCGGAGACACCATCACATGTTTCTCAACGCAGTGATCTAGAGCAATGCCCCCATCCCTTATGGGAAATATGCAAAAACATGCAAAACACAAGCCGCGGAGACACCATCACGTGTTTCTCAACGCAAGCAATGACTAGCCAGGTCTTTCCCCGGGAAGGAACAACCACAGGAAGGGCAGGTCTCCAATGAAGGAAACCACCTATGCCAAAACATGGTATCCATCCACAGACAGCTGTTTCGGGGTATTGCCCCTCATCAGTGTGGAGTAGGAAACTGGCTAGTAGGAGCAATGCCTAGTAAAAGACTATGAAAATGAGGATGAGTGACCTCGTGGAGATCAAACATCCAACACTGCAGAGACACCATCACATGTTTCTCAACGCAGTGATCTAGAGCAATGCCCCCATCCCTTATGGGAAATATGCAAAAACATGCAAAACACAAGCCGCGGAGACACCATCACGTGTTTCTCAACGCAAGCAATGACTAGCCATCCTCATTTTCATAGTCTTTTACTAGGCATTGCTCCTACTAGCCAGTTTCCTACTCCATACTGATGAGGGGCAATACCCCGAAACAGCTGTCTGTGGATGGATACCATGTTTTGGCATAGGTGGTTTCCTTCATTGGAGACTGCCCTTCCCGTGGTTGTTCCTTCCCGGGGAAAGACCTGGCTAGTCATTGCTTGCGTTGAGAAACACGTGATGGTGTCTCCGCGGCTTGTGTTTTGCATGTTTTTGCATATTTCCCATAAGGGATGGGGGCATTGCTCTAGATAACTGCGTTGAGAAACATGTGATGGTGTCTCCGCAGTGTTGGATGTTTGATCTCCACGAGGTCACTCATCCTCATTTTCACATTACGAGTTCATAGACACCAAACATTATCTAAGTGGTGAAAAAAAATGCGCAATATTCCGAGACCCGTAGCGTCTCCATTTTTTGTGATCTGGGGTTGGGTGAGGGCTTATTTTTTGCGGGCTGAGGTGACGTTTTTAATGATACCGCATTTCTGCAGATACTTTCTTTTGATCGCCTGTTATTGCATTTTAATGCAATGTCGCAGCGACCAAAAAAACGTAATTCTGGCGTTTAGATTTTTTTTTCTCGCTACGCCGTTTAGCGATTGTGTTAATGTTTTTTTTTTTTTTATTGGTCGGGCGATTCTGAACCCGGCGATACCTAATATGTGTCTGTGTGATTTTTTATTTATTTTTTATTTATTTTTTTTTTTTTTTAATTTTATTTTGATTGGGGCGAAAGGGGGGTGATTTGAAGACATATATAATTTTTTTTTTTTTTTTTTTCTACTTTTGACATGCTTCAATAGCCTCCATTGGAGGCTTGAAGCATACACAACTCGATCGGCTCTGCTACATATGGGCAATGAGCAGATCGCCCATATGTAGCAGATTTACTGCTGTGCTTTGATCTGCCTGGAACAACCATAGAGGTCTCTATGAGACCTCTGGTTGTCCAAGCAACACATCGCCGACCCTCGATCGCGTGGCCGGAAGCACTAGTTAAATGCCAGCGCTTGAGAGCGGGATTTAACTAGTTAATAGGCGCTGGCGGACGGCGATTCCGCTTTCGCCTATTGCGGGCACATGTCAGCTGTTTATAACAGCTGACATGTCGCGGCTTTGAGGTAGGCTCACCGCCCGAGCCACTTCAAAGCAGGGGAGTCTGACCGCTGACGTACTATCCCGTCAGCGGACAGAAAGGGTTTAATATAGGGTTTTCGTTGTCTCTCGGCATTCCACCTAGCATTTCATTTTCCATCATGAATATTCTTTCCTCACAATTTTTTAATGGGCCTACACTTTCACTTTTGATTCTTCTACTGTTGATATAGTTGAACAGTTTGGGATTAGTTTTACTCTCCTTAGCAATGTGCTTCTCTGTTTCCTTTTTGGCAGCTTTAATTAGTTTTTTAGATAAAGTATATTTCTCCCTATAGTTTTTAGAGCTTTAATGGTGCCATCCTGATTTAGTAGTTTAAATGCTTTCTTTTTACTGTTAATTGCCTCTCTTCTTTGTTTAGCCACATTGGGCTTTTCCTATTTCTTGTCCTTTTATTCCCACAAGGTATAAACCGCTTACAGTGCCTATTTAGGATGTTCTTAAACATTTCCCATTTATTATCTATATTCTTATTTCTGAGGACATTGTCCCAGTCAACCAGATTAAGGGCATCTCTAAGCTGGTCAAGCTTTGCCTTCCTAAAGTTCAGTGTTTTTGTGACTCCCTGACAAATCCCCCTAGTGAAAGACAAATGAAACTGTACAATATTGAGGTCGCTATTTCCTAGATACCCAGCGACCTGCAGATTTGTTATTCTGTCAGATCTATTAGATAGTATTAGGTCTAAAAGTGCTGTTCTTCTGGTTGGATTCTGCACAAATGGTGAAAGATAATATTGCTTGGTTATTAGCAGAAACCTGTTGCCTTTATGGGTTAGTAACACGTTGCATTTCAGAAGCAAAGCTTCCCTTCTGAGAATTAGAAACTATGCCACAGATTGTTAAATGGTGGATTATTTTGTTAAAGGAGCTAATGTGAATGCAGCAAAACTTCATGAAACAGCCCTACATCATGCTGCCAAGGTGAAGAACAAAGATCTTATTGAAATGCTAGTGGAATTTGGAGGAAATGTATATGCTAGGGACAATCGTGGAAAACGACCATCAGATTATTCCTGGCCGAACAGTCCTACTGCAAAATGCTTTGAATATCATGAAAGTAAGTTTTCTCTTCTATTTACAGACTTAATAAGGTGATATATATTCATGTAAGGTATATGTTTGTTGGTTGATGTAAGATGCTTCTTTTTATATGTTTCCCAATGGTCCTTCCCTTTAAACCAGATACATACTGTATTACCCATAAAAGTTTGGTTTGGAAGGATAAAGCGAATGGAGGATAAGAATTAGTGAGACATCCTCTCCACCCTCACTCAGCTCTGTTAGCAGAAAAAGGAAAAAGTTACAGCTGTCAGAATAAGGAAGTGCAAAAATATTTTTTTCCTTAACCCCTTCACGACCTGACATGTCCCTGCCTTTGATATGGGCTCACACGCTGAGCCCGCATCTTTCCCTGCCTCTAACAGCCGCAAGTGGATCAGAGTTCCACCCGCAGCTGCTAACCAGTTACATTGCTGACAACGGCATTTAACACGCGCCGCTGTAAGTACTTCATTGATCCAGCCCATCTGCGCCCCTGTGACATGATCGCGGTGCATCGATGGGCTGTCATGACAGCTGGGGATCTGCTGAACACCGGCCTGTGGCTGGCGTACAAAGGAAATCGTATTTTTGCTGAAGCCCTGCAAAGTATTGCATAGGTGACCGGACGATCGCAGCTTCAAATTTCCTAAGGGGACTATTTAAAAAAAAAAAAAAAACTTTTTAAGTTTTAAAAAAGATTACAAAAATAAAAAAGTACAAAAGTTCACATCACCCCCCCCCCCATTGCCTCATTAAAAATAGAACAATAAAAAAAGAACACATGGTATAGGTGCGTTCAGAAATGTCCAATCTATCAAAATATAAAATAATCAGATCGGTAAATGGCGTAATGAGAAGAAAAATCAAAACATCAGAATTTGTTTTTCCTTTTTTTTTTTTTTTGGGTGTGTGCACACGCTGCGGAATGCTCTGCGGATTTAGTAAAATCCGCAGGTCAGAAGAACTGCTGTTTATCTGCAGATTAGCCTGGGGTTTTGCCCTGCGGTTTATCATCTCTACAATGGAGCCAGATGGCAAACCGCAGCGGAATCCGCAGAAAGAATTGACATGTTAATTCATTCTGCGGATTTGAAACCGCAGCAAATCCGCTCGGAAAATTCCACACCATCTGCACTGTGCTTTTCATTTTGCGTAGAAAATAAAGGTACTGTACAACGCAGCAGAAACTGTTGCGGATCCTCAGGGCCAAATCCGCTGCGGATCCGCAGCAGAATCCACAGCGTATGCACACACCCTCATTATCTCAACATGGCAATAAAAGGCGATCAAAGCAACAGATCTACCCCAAAATGGTATCAATAAAAACATCAGCTCAGGGTGCAAAAAATAAGTGTCCAAAAATTATTGTAGAAAAATTGGTGCTCCAAAAATCAAATAGTGCTCCAAAAATCAAATAGTGCTCCTTCCATCCTGAGCCCCGCGCTGTTTTGCCAAACTAATATTGGGGGTATTGCTGCGTTTATGAAGCATTGTGAAACAATTTATGAGGCCATTTTCGTGTATTTCCCTTTGTGAAAATGTAAAATCTGGAGCTAAAAAAAACGTTTTAGTGGTAAATATGTAATTATTTTTTCTTCAACACTCAATAGTATAAAATTCTGGGTGTTCAAACTTTTGGTGTTAACATGCTCGCTGCAGAACCAAATCAATTCAGTGAGTGGTGTAGATGGGCTCACACGGGTGGAGTCTGCTGTTCTGGCACCTCAGGGCCACTACTAATGTGACATGGCACTCGTAAAGAATCCCAGAAAAACGTGCACTCCATTATTGCACTTTTTCATTTCTGAGCTTTACACTGTGCCTGAGCAGAAGCTTCTGACAACATATGGGTATTGGCGAACTCAGGGGAAATTGTGTAACAAATTATATGGTCCATTAACTCAAGTTATCCTTGTGAAAATTAGAAATTTGTGACAAAATTTTGAAAGCAAAACCTTGTAATATTACATTTTCATGGACCGATGCCATAAAATCCTCTGGATGCACCTGTCGCCTCATGATGCTCGTCACAGCCGTCCATGAATTCCTTGAGTGGTGTAGTTTAGCACTGACATAAAGTACTATTTGTCAGGAAAAAAGTTTCAGAACCGCTGAGATATTTGGAAGCATCCCAGAGTTATAACCACATGAAGTTACACATGTCTAATATTAAAAATTTGGCCTGATCATGTGAGAACTGGCTTCATCGGTAAAGGGTTAAAGTCACATATAGTTATATATTTTGCATCCCACCACAAAAATATAAGATAATTTTGTGGTGGGACACAACCCTTAGAATTACATTTTTCTTTTTCTTTTTTTTTTTCAGAGACTCCTAGAGATTTGCTACAGCTCTGCAGGCTTCGTCTTAGAAAAGCACTCGGCCAAGGAGCAGTGAAGAAGGTTTATCAACTAAATATTCCACAAAGACTTATAGAATACCTTGCATATAACTGACTCAAACCAACTGAAATGCATGTTACCCTACTCTCGATATTGTTTGTAAAGTGTGGTCCTACATACAAGTACTTGCCAATCGTACCTTATATTAAAACTACCTGCGTAATATTGTAAAGGTCCGCCTCAGACCACAAAAATACAGCTCTAGCCTGTAAAGGTATGGATTCCACAAGGCTACAAGTGTCCTGTGGTATTTGCCACCACAAGTTATGAGGTGCAGCCCCATGCACCCGAGTGCTTTCTTTCTCGCTTCATTGGGGGACACAGGTTACCATGGGTGTATGCTGCTGTCGCTAAGAGGCTGACACTATGCAAATAAGAAAAAGTTAGCTCCTCCTCAGCAGTATACACCTACCGACAGGCCCAAATTACCTAAGTTTTTGCTTAGTGTCTGAAGGAGGCGGACCTGGATCTAACACCAGATCCGCGGTATTTTTTCTTTTTTACAGGTTTTGTGTGTGATATTAATCTTTTCACCTTTATTTTCCAGATACAGATCGTCGGGTAGCAGGGTGCAGAATGCTCACCCTGTTTTCCCACATTTAAGTGACTGAGAGAGCAGTATGGTGTCACTCACATCGCCTTCTCTCGGACCCGCTGGCAGGACTCTGTCCCCTGTCCCCCGTAAGGGTGTTTCAGGGCGACTCTCGGTGGCCAGTCTTTGCCTATTCCCCTCCTCACCTCTCTCCTCGGAGAGTGCTGAGAGGAAGACTGTGGTCACCGGTGGTGACCTTCCCCCTTATTCTTAAGGAGTGACACCGTCTTCTGCGCCGTCGGGACACGGTGCGGAGAGGAGGATTGTTTTCCCAGGACCCTCTTCCTCGAAGGGCTCCTGATGTCATCCTCAGCTATGAAGAGGAGCCGGATTCAAGAGACAGGTAGTAGGCCTCCTCCCCCGACCACTAAGCCCCTGCAGCACCCACCAGTAAGCCACTGAGGCCCCTGCTTCTCCTCCATTCAGATTCAAATTCCGCGCCTTTTTCTTCACATAGCGCGCGCTGTCCGACTTTTTTTCTTACATCTTCTTCCTCTGGGATGTTCTCCGGTTAGGCCATGCCCCCTCCGGCCCTTCGGGCATGCCTCCTGGCCGGCGTCAGCCAGTCGGCGCCTTCCTTTCACTCTCCAGCGCCGGGCCCGTCCCCCTGCCTGTTCCTATGTCCCGTCTCTCCCTTTACTTTCATAGCACGCTGGCCACGCTCCCTCCGGCGGGCCAGCCTATCAGGACGCCACTTTCGATTTCTCCGGCCGAACACGCCCCATTCTTTTTGGCACTCTCGGCCTGTCTGGCCAATTACTAGAGGTGCCTAGGTTGTTAACCCCTCCCTCCGTCCTGCTCTTCTCGTGGCTGAGTGCACAGCCTCCATCTTGTGCTCCTGCAGCGCTTTTCTCTCTGGGACCTCAGATCCGGCGGGGGACTCGGTTACCTGCGCTACTGCTGCTGCATCGCTGGGTGTCTGGTAGGCTCTTCTTTTCTTACCCTGACCGACTGTTAACTCTCCTCAGCAGTATCACCTCCATAGCGTTCTGCTTGTGCCCGCTGTAAGAGAAAGTGGGCTTCAGGCCAGCCGTCCTCTTTCTGCTAGTCCTGCAGTCGTTCCACCATGTCGGCGCCTCAGGACTCCTCTAACGCCCGGGATAAGAGCACTCCCCCACCTCCTGAGTGGGCCGTTGCCATGTCCCAGTCGGTTTCAGGTCTGACATTTGCCATGTCTCAATCGGTTTCAGACCTCACCAAAGTCTCACAGTCCCTGGTACAGGTCCTGGAACGTATGCCACATCCCTCTGCTGCCACCAGTGCTCCGAACACCTCTCACGGTGATTCGCACGCACCTGACCATGACCTTCCCAGGGACAGATCAGAAGAAAGGACTAGGAAGCGGACTCTGTCTAGCTCTTCCTCAGATTCGGCAGCACCAAGGGTGCCCCTTCTCCCTCCTCGGAGGCGGATGTCGGGTCAGATGTAGCCTCTCTGTCAGAGTCTGACTCTGACGCAGATCACACCTCTAGAACGCAGGACATGGTAGATAGCCTTATTTCGGCTATTGAACAAACGCTCGAAATTAAGGAGGAAAATGCTACTACTCAGGACCAAACCGTTTCTTTCAAACAGGTAAAACGCCCTTCCAAGCTTTTTCCCAATCACAACGAGTTTGACATCACTACCTCTAGAAACTGGGAAAATCCCGGTAAACGCTTCCCTGGAAGAAAACATCTGGACATCCTTTACCCCTTTAGTCCTGACCTCGTTAGCAAATGGTCAGAATCTCCTAAGGTGTACCCGCCGGTTTCACGTTTAGCTTCTCAAACAGTCCTGTCCATTCCCGATGCGGCATCTCTCAAGGACACTACCGATAGACAGATTTAGGCCTTAGCCAAGTCAGCCTTTGAGGCATCAGAACACTTCCTTTTGCCCTAACTTTGCCTCCTCATGGGTGGCGAAAGCAATATCTGCCTGGGCCAAGATACTCCGTCGAGGCATTGTGGCAGCAGCTCCCCCAGAGGAGCTAGCAGATTTAGCAGATCAAATTGCCCTTGAATGCCTCCCTGGATGCTGCTGCTTGCTCAGCAAGAGCTAACAGCAACATTATTGCTAATCGCCGCATCCTTTGGTTGAAGGCGTGGAACGCAGATCCAGCTTCCAAAAAATCTCTCACTGGCCTTCCTTTCCAGGGCGCCAGACTCTTTGGAGCCAAGCTAGACCAGATCATTTCGGATGCCACCGGAGGCAAAAGTACTGCTCTGCCCCAATCCAGGCCAAGACGCACCTTCAACAGAAAGGGCCCTCGGCCCTTTCGGCCTTTCTCTTCCTCAGGCGGATCCTCTCAACAGGACTGTCTGTCCGCTCAGGGAGAAAGAAGAAAACCTTCCTTCAAACCTGCCCCTCGCTGGAGATCTAGGAGCCGACCCTCTAAGCCCTCCGGTTCTCGCGGCCACAGATTTTCCTCTAAATGACGAGTCACCCCCACCTGGGAATCTTTCCAGGGAGGGAGGCAGGCTTCTTCTTTTCAAGGAAACTTGGTTGGCGGCAGTTGACGACGCCTGGGTCAGGGAGGTTGTCACATCAGGCTACAAAATAGAATTTTCTTCGCCCCCAAAGGGACGTTTCTTCCTTTCTCATCCACCAAAACGGCCCTCTCATTCCCCAGGGCTTTCCCAGGCTGTCTCGTCTCTCCTAAACTCAGGAGTGATCGTACCCGTTCCTTGGCACAAACGTTTTTCCGGGTTTAACTCAAACCTGTTTGTAGTCCCAAAAACGGACGGCGCCCTTCGACCTATCTTGGACCTCAAGCAGTTGAATCGTCACCTTCGAGTTCGCCATTTTCAAATGGAGTGCTTGCGCTCAGTGATTGCCTCCATGGAATCGGGGGAATATCTTTGCTCTGTGAACATTCAGGACGCTTACTTGCATGTTCCTGTTTGTGTGCAACATCAGAAGTTCCTCAGATTTGCCATACAGGAGTGCCATTATCAGTTCACAGCTCTCCCATTCGGTCTGGCGTCCGCTCTTCACGAAGTTCATGGCAGCGGTCATGGCCATCCTTCGTTCAAAGGGGATTCTTATAATCCCTTATCTCGACGATCTCCTGATCAAGGGCCCATCTCACCGTGACTGCAATCAGAGCCTCCAGATCACTCTGGACACGCTGCATCGCCTCGTCTGGATAGTCAACAAAGAGAAGTCTACCCTGATCCCAACTTAGCGTCTCGTATTTCTGGGCATGGAATTCGACACCAGCCAAGCTCGAGTCTTCCTTCCAAAGAAGAAAATTTCTTCCCTCCGACAGGAGATCAAAGCCCTAAAGCGCCCGGTCCCTCTTCCCATTCGGCTCTGCATGAGAGTCCTAGGGAAGATGATTGCTTCCTTCGAAGCAGTGCCATATGCCCAGTTTCACTCCCGCCCTCTCCAGCTGGCCCTACTGTCTGCTTGGGACAAGACGACATCCTCCCTGGACCGCCCAGTGCTTCTGCCTCTCAAGGTGAGGCTATCCCTAACCTGGCGGATGTTTCCCACCTCGGTTCTACGCGGGAGATCCTTCCTTCCCATTGGATGGCAGGTCATCACCACCGATGCCAGTCTCATGGGTTGGGGAGCGGTTTTTCTCCACCTCACGGCGCAGGGCCGCTGGGATGCTCAGGAAGCTCTCCTACCAATCAAAACCACCAAGGAGGAACTCGCAGCAAGCAGATCATGCTGGAGGTGGCAAAGATTCTGCGTTGGGCGGAAAGCCATGTTCCCGCCATATCAGCCGTACACATTCCAGGAGTGGACAAATGGGAAGCCGATTTCCTGAGCCGTCAAGGGCTCGTGTCAGGCGAGTGGGCTCTCAACCCCGACGTCTTTCACCAAATTTGTCTGAGGTGGGGCGTTCCGGACGTCGACCTCATGGCATCTCGAGCAAACCACAAGGTTCCCCAGTACGTAGCCAGGTCTTGGGATCCGATGGCTATCGATTGCGACGCTCTGGTATTCCCGTGGTCCCAGTTTCGCATGCTTTATCTGTTCCCACCTCTTCCCCTGATCCCAAGAATCGTGAAAAAGATAAAGGCAGAAGGGGTTCCCGTTCTGTTAGTATCTTCAGATTGGCCGTGAAGGACCTTGTATGCGGAGCTAGTAAACATGCTTTCGGGCGTCCCCTGGAGGCTTCCAGACCGTCCGGATCTTCTATCACAGGGGCCCCTATTCCACCCGAATTCTCGGTCTCTGAATTTAATGGCATGGCCGTTGAGGCCGCAGTCCTGAGAGACGCAGGTTTTTCCCACAAGGTCATCCAGACGATGATTAAGGCAAGGAAGCCGGCGACATTTCGCATCTATCACAGATGTTGGAAAGCCTTTTTTCGCTCGTGTGAAGACGGTGTGTTTCCTATGACTTTTTCTCTTCCTTCTGTTCTGGGTTTTCTGCAGACTGGTCTCGACTCCGGCCTTTCCCTCAGTACCTTTTAAAGGGTCAGGTGTCCGCTCTAGCTATCCTTTTCCAAAGAGACCTGGCTTCTTTTCCCCAGGTGAAGACTTTTCTTCAGGGCGTCGCTCACATAGCGCCTCTTTACCAGTCTCCTGTCGATCCATGGGATTTAAATCTTGTTTTAAGCGCTCTACAGCGTGCGCCTTTCGAGCCAATTCAGGACATTTCTCTTTCCCTCCTCTCGTGGAAGGTCGGCTTCCTAGTCGCTATCACTTTTATTTGGAGGGTCTCGGAGTTGGCAGCATTGTCCTGCCGTTCCCCTTTCCTGGTTTTGCACCAGGATAAGGTAGTGCTCAGACCGGTTCTGGCCTTTCTGCCTAAGGTGGTCTCTGCTTTTCACATCAATGAGGACATCATCCTGCCCTCTCTGTGTCCCTCTCCAACTCATCCCTTGGAAAGATCCCTGCACAAGTTGGACTTTGTCAGAGCAATTCGAATCTACCTTGCTAGGACTGCGCCTTTCCGTCAGTCTGACTCCCTGTTTGTCGTCTCGGATGGTCACCGAAAAGGGTTCCCAGCCTCCAAATCCACCATTGCTCGTTGGATTAGTTCAGCGGTTCTGGAGGCATACCGCGTCGAGGACAAACAGCCTCTTCTGGGGGTGAGGGCTCACTCTACCAGGGCTGTAGGAGCTTTCTGGGCCGTTCGTCACCAGGCTTCGGCTTTGCAGGTTTGCAAGGCCGCTACCTGGTCTTCACTCCATACCTTCATGAAATTCTACAAGGTAGATACTCACGCTTCTGCTGATGCAGGCTTAGGAAGGAAGATACTGAAGGCGGCAGTCTCACACCTGCCGACCTAAGTTCCTATCTCTCAGCATTTCTTTCCCACCCTAGGGACTGCTTTTGGACGTCCCATGGTAACCTGTGTCCCCCAATGAATCGAGAAAGAAAGGGGGATTTTTGGTACTTACCGTAAAATTTCTTTCTTGGAGCCTTCATTGGGGGACACAGCACCCTCCCTTAATGTTGGACCGTGTTGGCTAATGTGCCTTGTTTTGTTGGTAAATAGGTTGAGTTCTTACGGGTGAGTTTCTTATAGTAGCTCCTTATCCTGCTGTAGCACCAACTGAGGTAATTTGGGCCGGTCGGTAGGTGTATACTGCTGGGGAGGAGCTAACTTTTTCTTATTTGCATAGTGTCAGCCTCCTAGCGACAGCAGCATACACGAATGGTAACCTGTGTCCCCCAATGAAGGTTCCAAGAAAGAGATTTTATGGCAAGTACCAAAAATCCCCCTTTTTCCACAGAAGCTTGGTCAGATTAACTACTTCTGGACCACCAATAGATTTTAATCGTCTGGGCAGTCCACATTTTAATTTGTAGTGATGATCTATAACATCACTGCGTATAGGAGCTGCACAAGACCATGATGTTTTTGGATGGGGAGTTGTCTGTCAAACACAGCTGGACCTCCCCGCATAGAGAAGGCAAAAAGGATTTATTGCTGTGTCTGCTTTCCAGATCGCAGAACCAGTATTCATTGTCGAAATATATGGAAAATAACTAAAACAGAAAATTAAAAAACGTGTCTCTTATAGGATAACAACTAGATGGAGGCCCGATGCTATCGCATCGGGAGGGTGGTAATGTCACGATAGGGGCCAGCTTTGCAGCATTGAGAATCTCCCCCCCCCCCCATGTGCTCACCCACCTATCCACTCTCTCTTTCCCCATGTGCTGACTTCTCCCGTCTGCTCTCTTCTTTGACCTGTCTACCTCATGTGCTATCCCCCTTGTCTGCTGTCTCTCTCCTTCCTGTGCTTTGTACTCCCCTCATGTGCTGTCCCGTTTGGGCTGTCTCCCCCCTGTGCTCTGTCTCTCACCCCTCTCTCACCCCTGTGTCTGACCGTGTACAGAACATAGCAAAGCTCCTGGGCAGGGTAGGACGCTTAGGACAATACTGACATTACAGCAGAAGATGTCAGAGGATACATTTTGTGAGGTAAAATATTGTTTAAAAACAGTCCGTGAAATATTTTACCTCACAAAATGAATCCTCTGTGATCCCCTGCTGTATACAATGTCAGTATTGTCTTTTGCTTCCTTCCCTGCCCAGGAGCTGTGGTATGCTCCGTACACGGTCAGACACAGACAATTTTTAAAATGAACTTTTGTTCATGGGAAAACCCCTTTAATGTGGCTGGCTTCCTCTGCCTGTAGACACGTTGCGCATCTGCCGCCGGGACCAGCCAAATGATTCACTGCACCTGCGTGGAATTCGTGCAGGTGCAGTGTGACGGTGTTCCGCTGGTAGTACCGCGTGAGAGTGTGTGTAAGCCGTATAGAGTGTGTGTGTGGTGTGACGGTGTTCCACTGGTGGTACTGCGCAATAGGTTGGTACCAGCAGCAGTTTTCATATTGAGACACCCATCACTTGGGTGTCCCAATATGGCGGTCGGTGAACTTCCTCCGCTTGGAATTCTGGGATACGGTTACATCTGGACAGAACAGGAAATGAAAACATTACAAGGCAATAGTAACAAAACGTAAAATATGTTTTAGTAGTCCTTTTGTGGTCATTAAAAATGGGACAAACCGTGACGTATTTCCTTTATTTTCCCACTGATCTCGACTAATATTGGTAATAAAAAGAATGTGAAAATAACCTAAAAATTAGGCCTCCTGTATCATGAAAAGCAGATGAAAAATTATTTGGCTATCCCAAGTGAGGAAAAATTTTACAGCTATTTAAACACAAAAATGTGTTTGGTCAGGAGCAGAGAAAATGGCTTGATCTGGAACTGGTAAAGATTTAGGAAATTTGTAAGTCAAGTCTACGCCATGTACTCTTTCCTCTAGCAACTCCTGAACAATTTTTGTAGTGTAAACAGGGTGCAGTAACTGCTGGAAGAGGTTGAATAACTGGATTGCAGCAATGTTTAAGTAGGTGATATGTGCCAAAGTAGCTTTCACATGAATGCCCGAACCAAAGGTTTCCAGCAGAATATTGCTCACAGAGACTCAAGATGTCACTGCCATCTTCCTGTAATGCTTGCCAGTTCCATCAGTTTTACCTAGGTAAGTGATGCACACTCTCTCAGACATTCACATCAGACCTAGCTACCTTTTTCAATTAAGTCATGTCCTGTTCTGATGGTCTTGTGCCCATTGGAAGCATTTTCCTTAGTGGACATTAGTCATCATGCACACTTTCACAAATCTGTGGCTAAGCAGCCCAATATACAGCCAGCTGTGATGCACTTGTGTTCTGATACTTTTCTACTCTAGCCAGCTTTTACTCTTTCAGCAATATGTGGCAAGGTAGCTTTTCTGTGGGAGCGGACTAGACAGCTTGTCTTAATTCCCCACGAAAGTTACTTATCACTTCATACTGAGAATCAGGTACATGGCTGGCCTATTTAGAGATGCTCAGGCAAATTCTTCAGCTAGTCCCAAGTCACTCAGATTGTTTTCACTTGCTCATTTATTTTCTGCTTCCAACACCTCAACTTCAAGAACTGACTGTTCACTTGTTGCCTAATATACCCCACTGCTTGAAATGGGCCATTGTTAGGCTTTTAGTGTTAGTCATTCTCCTGCCTGTGTTTTTTAATGTTTTAGCTTATTGGTGTAGACTCATATACATTAAAAGGAATCTGCTAGTAGGTTTTAGTTACCCCATCTGAGAGCAGCATGATGTAGCAACAGAGACACTGATTCTAGCACTATGTCACTTACTGAGCTCTGTGTTATATATTTTTTATAATATAACTGTTCTTTGCTGCAGAAGTTGCAGTTCTCTGAATGGTGAGTTCTGTATAATCTCTCCCACACCACTAATTGGCAGCTTTTGGTGTACACTATGCATAGGCAGAAAGCTGCCAAAAAGTGGTGGGGCAGAGCTCATGACGATGGAGGACTACATGGTAGGAGTACTACATGGCAGAAGGTCTACTAGATCTCTAATAAGTTACTGATAAAATACTGATTAGTATTAAAAAATTCAGGTGACACATCTCATTGTAGGTGACACATCAGTGGAATTGTGGTCTCCATCGCTACGTCATGCTGCTCTGAGATCAGGTGGCAAAAACCTGGTGACAGATTCCTTTAAAAGAAAGACATTCTTCCATAGGCACATTTTGAAGAAATGATCTACAGATTCTTTAAGTGTTACACAAAATACAGATTGTGCTTCTCAAAAGCATCATTTGCGGCGATTATATTGTTGGCATTAGTGCTTTTTTTGTCAAGTAATGTTTCATTTCTGTATATTTGTTTGTAAAATATATAATTTATTGGAAAAATGAGTGGTCTTCTTCCAGTGTGTAATCTGCACAGTGGTATGTGCAACTTTAGTTAAAGAATTTGCATTGAATGTTGTGTTTCTTATGGATACCTGTCATACAGTTTTTATATGGTAATACATGAAGTTCTTATTTTCTTGCAGTAAATGGTGAATTGCTCCAGAAGTTTTCGCTACAAAATTATTTAACTGGAAACTATTAATTTGAAGAACTTGCTGTTAAATCCGGAATAGTTCTTCATTGGCTCTCGATTGGGGACAGAGGACCATGCGATTCTCCGCAATATTGCTTATTGTACATTACTCTCTGGGTATCGGTGGTTCAGCTTCAGACAACCACAGCATTAGCTGAAAAAATGAACTTGTCCACAGGCATGCTCGGACAAAAAGAAAAAAACAAAACAGCCTTACCACCTGCAGCTCCAGTGATGCCTTTTTGCTGCTGCACCTCATTTTGTTGACTTGGCTGAAGACTGAAGCAGTAACGTCACGATATGATAGAATAGTACCTTTGCAGCAAATTATTAGGCTTAGTTGTCTTGTGGCATCGACCTTAGCAATCACCGCTGAGATCACATTTATTCTACTTCCAACAAAAGACATTGTCCTGAGAAGATGGAGAATTTAAGTTCTCCATCTTTTCCGCACCTGTGCTCTCATTCTCTCATGCAAGAGAATCTGATCAGAGTAAGATGACAGTTTTATTCAAGTTTCGTTAGCATAATCAGTCCGATTCTCATCATCGGCCTTGTAACCCCAGCCTTAGAATGAGTATATGAGCCAGAAATCGGGATCTGAAAATGACACAGAATGGGAGCAAGTAAGGAATAAAAAAAAAACAAGCAGTACGATGTGTGAGGTATAGCCAGAATAGTAGTTGAAGGTTTCCTGTCAACCATAGATTGTTTTCATCTTGGGTATATAACATTCTATATACCACAGTCATAATTTCCTTGTATTGCTTAATAGGTGCAGTGTCTGTCTAATCTTGGTTATTACATATGCAGAAGAAATGTAACACTAATCTTTTGGCAGAAGGGAACAGTTCTGCAATGGTCTGGGTTCTGAGCATAGCAGAAATTAGCTAAGTAGAGCATTATGCTCCAGTTTTTTTTATTAGTCTCTGAACATTTAATGGTCTAAAGATTAAAAACCACATGCATGACTTCTTTCTGGAAAGTGCTGCAATTTAAGAGAGTTATAAACATAAAGGAAAAAATCTATGCGTGTAATGCAGATAATAACCCTCAGACCCTTGCATAATTGTCATTTAACTGAATGAAATAGTAGGAGTTAAGGCCCCGTCACACATAGCGACTTACCAGCGATCCCGACAACGATATCAAGGTGTCAGGATCGCTGGTGAATCGCTATGTGATCGCTGGTCAGCTGTCAAACAGACAGCTTCACCAGCGATTAGCACAGCGACTATTCATGTCAAAAATAGAATTAAAATAAAAAATATTGTTATTCTCACCTTCCGACGTCCCGCGCAGCATTCCCGCCTCTCTCCACGCTCCGGTCCCAGTAATCCTTTGCGAGAATTACCGCGATGACGTCCGTTCTCGCTGGTGAGATCGCTGTTGTGTCACAAAACTTGTGACGGGGCCTTAAGTCCTACCAGTAATAATGTTTCCAGGAGTCCATCATGAAAGCACCACCAGGACGTAGTCCTTCTTATCCTTCATAGGTAAAGGAACACAGAAGAGATTAAATAGCTCCCCCCCAGTGATTTTTCAAGTACCACACCAGGATGGATGCAACAATGTGTTTATTGAATTTCCTTCTGCATACGTTTACCTCACATAGCAGATAGGAAATTCAAGGGAGGGAATATAAAAGGTGTTGTCACGATGGACTCCTGGAAACTTAACTACTGGTAGGACTAATTCCTATTTTCCAGGACGTCCCTCCTGACAGCACCTTCAGGAGAAATACGGAATCACTCCTTTAGGGCGAGATCACTGCTTGGAGGACTTTCCTCCCAAAGTCCGTCTGTTAGTGTGACAGAACGTTCAATTTACAATGTCTGCAAAAAGTATTTAACTTTGACCAGATTGTTGCTCAGCAGATCTGATCTACTGAGACACCTACTCACTCTGCCTATGAAGTCGATACTGCTCTCATCAAATGAGCTCTGATGTTCTCCGGCGGAGATTGTCCTGTTGATTGTTGATTTTATCCACCTAGCAAGTGTAGATTTTGATGCCTTCTTCCCTTTGTTTTTTTTCCCAAAATTGGATGAAGAGGACTGAGGCAATTCTACAATTTTCTGTGTCACTCATGTATTGTAGGATCGCTCTCCTTGCATCCAAGGAGTGGAATGAAAACTTCTGTTAATTGTTATAGTTTTGGCAAAAGGAAGACAAGATAATCTCTTGGCTCCTGTGTAAGTCAGTGACCACCTTAAGTAGAAATGCTGGATCCAATCTCAGAATGAAACAATCTTCCAGAATTTCCAAGTACTGATCTTTAATAGAAAGGGCCTGAATTTCACCTATGCATCTTGCTGACTTTATTGCTACTAGGAAAACTGTCTTAAGGGAAGTGAACTTTAAGTCAGCTTGATCGAGAGGTTTGTGGGTTTTTTTTTTTGTTTTTTTTTTTGCATAAGGCGTTTAAAATTAGACAGAGGTCCCATGGGCCAATGAGCACCTTTATTGTAGGTTTAAGCCGAAGGATAACTTTAATGAATTTCATTATCCAAGGATGACTGGGCAGCGGATAATCAAAGAACAACCCTAGGGCTAATAGCTGTACTTTTAAAGTACTGGGTTTTAGTCCCTTGCCCAACTCCAGACTGAAGAAAATCTGATATTTTAGGAATATCTGGGCCCGAAGTAATGGAAACTGTTGTGAGTTCATTTTTCCCTTCACCATTGAGGTCTGATGAACTCCCTCCTCTGGTGAAGGAAGGTAGTGAGGCTGATTACCAAACACATGGGCAGCTAGATGATGACTGGGTGGCTGGAATTGAGGACTGGATATAAGGCTGCCGACGCCCTTCTTCCTGGCTGGTGATTTTCCTGCTGGATTCTTGGAGACCAGTCTGATTCCTGCATCTCTAAGCTAAGTTTTTCTGCTCTGCTTTGTACTCTTCAGTTTTGTTTTTGTTTTGCCTTGTTTTTTGGGAGTTCTGCCATCCCCGGCCGGGGGTGAGCTGAACTCCATTTTTGTCTCTGATCTGTTGATATTTTGCTCTGCCTTCAGAATATACCTGAGTGCTGATATAGTCTTTTGAAGCCTAGCGACTTCAGGGCCTGTTTTTCCTATCAGTCGGTTGGCTCATTTTGATAGGGTTTTTGCGGATGGCAGACAGCAGCTTTCCTATCCTGTCCTATGTAGTTAGCTTGGGCCCCATTATTTGCTCAACCTATCTTTCTATCTGTGTTAGTGTTTTCATCTTGCTTCACCGTCATTATATGTTGGGGGCTGCCTATTGCTTTGGGGTCTGCTCTGGGGCAGTTTAGTTTTTCCCCTTTCTGTCTTTAGGCTATATAGTTCTCCGGCTGTGATCGAGGGGTCTAGGGCACCGTAGGAACCCCCCACGGCTACTGCTAGTTGTTGTGGATAGGTTCAGGGGTCTGCAATCCGATAGCTGCCAACCTCTCTGGTTTTTCTGGACTTAGCTGGTATTTTGTTTTTTCCTCCTTCGGTGACTCATCATAACAGAATCATCAGCCATACCGCAGATCCTAGGGTACTCAATAGCAGGAGAGAATTGTAAAAAAAAAAAAAAAAAAGTGTCAGAATTTTTTTTTTTTTTTTTTTGTGTGCATATTTTTTCCTCTATATCTCTGAGGCCGTAGGAGGAATTTTTCTCTCAATGGAGATGAAGCAATTGTCTGATCGTGTGGAGCAGCTCGCTGCTGAAGTGCGGGAAATTTCCGCCTATCTTGCTCATTCACATGCTGCTCAACCAAAGATTCCTACTCCTGAGGTATTTTTGGGGGATCGGTCTAAATTCTTGAATTTCAAGAATAATTGTAAATTATTTTTTGCCTTGAAGCCTAACTCGTCGGGGAACTCCGCGCAGCAGGTTAAAATTGTCATCTCTTTGCTGCGCGGCGATCCCCAGGATTGGGCGTTTTCTTTGAAACCTGATGATCCTATTCTGAATAATGTGAACGCATTTTTTCAAGCCTTGGGGTTGTTGTATGATGAACCTAATGCTATTGATCAGGCTGAAAAGACCCTGTTGGCATTAAGCCAGGGTCGGGATTCGGCAGAGTTGTACTATCAAAAATTCCGAAAGTGGGCGGTCCTTACTACCTGGAATGATGGTGCCTTGTCAGCCCTCGTTCGGAAGGGTTTGTCAGAAACTGTAAAAGATACTATGGTGGGATTTCCTGTTCCCTCTGGTCTTGGCGATTCAATGTCATTAGCCATTCAGGTGGATCGGCGTTTACGTGAACACAAAACTACACGAGAGATGTTGCCACCTGTTGAACAAATGTCTGAACCTATGCAATGTGATAGAGTTTTGTCTAGGGCGCAATGTCAGGAGTTCAGAAGGCGTAATAAGCTGTGTTTTTTTTTTTTTTGTGGAGATGCCTCGCATATTATTTCTGTCTGCCCTAAACGAGAGAAACGTTGTGCGCACACGTTTTCTGTGGGTGGTGTTCAACCCAAGTTTCTTCTGGCAATTACTCTGATCTGCTCCCTGTCCACATTTTCCGCCAAGGCTTTTGTGGATTCAGGAGCAGCTCTTAACCTGATGGACTTGGATTTTGCTAAACGTTGTGGATTTCCTATGACACCTCTGCGGATGCCTATCCCTTTGAGGGGTATTGATGCTACTCCTTTGGCGAAGAATAAACCTCAGTTTTGGACCCAGGTGGTAATGCGGGTCGCCCCAGACCATCAAGAAAATTGCAGATTTTTGGTGTTGCATAATTGGCATGATACCATTGTTCTGGGGTTTCCCTGGTTGCAAATTCATAATCCAGTTCTGGATTGGAAATCTTTGTCTGTGGTGAGTTGGGGTTGTCGGTGTGCCCTTAGTGATGCTCCTGTTTTCTCCACCTCTCCCCAGTCGCATGATGTTCCTGACTATTTGGCTGACTTTTATGATGTATTTAGTGAGAATGAGTCTGCGTCTTTGCCTCCTCATAGGAGTTATGACTGTGCAATTGAGCTGAACCCGGGGTGTAAATTCCCCAAGGGTCGGCTTTTCAATTTATCTGTACCCGAGCACGAGGCTATGCGATCCTATATTAAGGAGGCATTGGAGAAGGGTCATATTAGACCATCCTCTTCACCCTTAGGTGCTGGGTTTTTTTTCGTGGCCAAAAAGGATGGTACATTGAGGCCTTGTATTGACTATCGTGCCCTCAACAAAATTACTGTTAAATATCAGTATCCGTTACCCCTGATTTCTGATCTATTTTCCAGAGTTAAAGGTGCTTGCTGGTTTACCAAGCTTGACCTCAGGGGGGCGTATAATCTTATTTGCATTAAGCATGGGGATGAATGGAAGACGGCGTTTAATACTCCGGAGGGACATTTTGAGTACCTGATGATGCCTTTTGGGCTCACTAATGCCCCTTCTGTCTTCCAGTGCTTCATGAACGATATATTCCGAGACTTTGTGGATAAATTTTTGATTATCTATCTGGATGATATTTTGATCTTCTCCAAGAATTGGGACTCTCATGTGGAACATGTTCGGACTGTGTTCCGGATTTTGAGGGCGAATTCCCTGTATGTCAAGGGATCGAAATGCCTTTTTGGGGTACAGAGGATTTCATTTTTGGGATTTATTTTGTCTCCGTCAACTATTGAAATGGACCCGGCCATTTATGATTGGGTTCAGCCCACTTCTTTGAAGGCCCTCCAGAAGTTTTTGGGTTTTGCTAATTTTTATCGGAAATTTATAGCTAATTTTTCTGGTATTGCCAAGCCATTGACAGATTTGACTAGGAAGGGTGCTGATGTGCTGAATTGGTCTCCGGAGGCTGTTTCTTTCTTTCAGGAGCTGAAGCGAAGATTCACTTCTGCTCCGGTTTTGCGGCAACCTGATGTCTCACTCCCGTTTCAGGTGGAGGTGGACGCTTCTGAGATTGGTGCAGAAGCGGTGTTGTCCCAAAAAGATCCTGTGACATCTAAATTGAATCCTTGTGCTTTCTTTTCCCGAAACTTCTCCCCATCCGAACGTAACTATGATGTGGGGAATCGGGAACTGTTGGCCATGAAGTGGGCATTTGAGGAGTGGAGACATTGGTTGGAGGGAGCCAAACACCAAGTCGTGGTCCTTACTGACCACAAGAATTTGATTTACCTGGAGTCGGCCAAGCGCTTGAATCCTAGACAGACTAGGTGGGCCTTGTTTTTCACACGTTTTGATTTTGTGGTCTCTTTTCTTTCGGGCACTAAGAATGTCAAGACAGACACCCTCTCTAGGAGTTTCCTTGTTGATTCTCCTGTTGTGACTAAGCCTGCTACCATTTTAGGCGAGGGGGTAGTTCTTTCTGCCATCTCGCCCGATTTGAGACGTGCTCTGGAAGAGTTTCAGGAGGACAAACCTGAGCGTTGTCCCAGTGGAAAGTTGTATGTTCCTGACCAGTGGAGGAAGAGAGTGATGTCTGAAGTTCATTGCTCTGCATTGGCTGGTCATCCAGGTATTTTTGGTACTAGAGATCTGGTCTTTTTGGTGGCCCGCCTTGTCTCATGATGTCAGGAATTTTGTGCAGTCCTGTGGGTCTTGCTCCCGGTCTAAACCTTGTTCTCGCTCTAGTGGCTTGTTGATGCCTTTGCCGGTGCCCAGGAGGCCATGGACCCATATTTCAATGGATTTTATTTCTGATATGCCTGTCTCTCAGAGAATGACTGTTATTTGGATGATTTGTGATAGATTCTCTAAGATGGTCCATCTTGTACCACGCCCTAAGTTGCCATCTTTCTCTGAGTTGGTGCCCTTGTTTTTGCAACAGGTGGTTCGCTTGCACGGGATTCCTGAGAACATTGTATCTGACAGAGGAGTGCAGTTTGTGTCTAGATTTTGGAAGACTTTCTGTTCCAAGCTGGGAATTCAGTTGTCCATCTCCTCTGCGTTTCACCCTCAGACCAATGGGCAGACGGAGAGAACAAACCAGACTTTGGAGTCGTATTTGAGATGTTTTATTTCTGCCGATCAGGATGATTGGGTTTCATTTTTGCCTTTGGCCGAATTTGCTTTAAATAATAGAGCTAGTTCTGCCACTTTGATGTCACCTTTTTTTTGTAACTTTGGTTTTCACCCTCGATTTTCTTCAGGGCAGGTGGAGCCTTCTGCCTGCCCAGGTGTTGACACTGTGGTGGAGAGAATGCACCAGATCTGGGACCAAGTAGTGGATAAGTTGTCTCTCTCCCAGGAAAAGGCCCAGCGGTTTTCCAACCGGCGTAGGACCGTTGGTCCCCAGTTTAAGGTGGGTGATATGGTATGGTTGTCATCAAAAAATATCGCTATGAAGGTGGCTTCTCCTAAGTTTAAGCCTAGATTTATTGGACCTTACAAGATTTTGGAGATTATTAATCCGGTCTCTTTTCGGTTGGCTCTTCCTGTCACATTTAAAATTCATAATGTGTTTCATAAGTCCTTGTTGAAGAGGTTTGTTGAACCAGTAGTTCCTGTGGTGGCACTTCCTGACCCTATATTGGTTGAAGGTAACATGGAATATGAGGTAGAAAAGATACTGGATTCCCGTCTGGCTAGACGGATATTCCAGTATTTGGTTAAGTGGAAGGGTTATGGTCAGGAGGATAATTCCTGGGTCTCTGCCTCTGATATTCATGCCGAAAGATTGGTGCGTGCCTTTCATCGGGCTCACCCGGATCGCCCTGGTGGCATGGATGAGGGTTCGGTGACCCCTCCTCAAGGGGGAGGTACTGTTGTGAGTTCATTTTTCCCTTCACCATTGAGGTCTGATGAACTCCCTCCTCTGGTGAAGGATGGTAGTAAGGCTGATTACCAAACACATGGGCAGCTAGATGATGACTGGGTGGCTGGAACTGAGGACTGGATATAAGGCTGCCGACGCCCTTCTTCCTGGCTGGTGATTTTCCTGCTGGATTCTTGGAGACCAGTCTGATTCCTGCATCTCAAAGCTAAGTTTTTCTGCTCTGCTTTGTACTCTTCAGTTTTGTTTTTGTTTTGCCTTGTTTTTTGGGAGTTCTGCCATCCCCGGCCGGGGGTGAGCTGAACTCCATTTTTGTCTCTGATCTGTTGATATTTTGCTCTGCCTTCAGAATATACCTGAGTGCTGATATAGTCTTTTGAAGCCTAGCGACTTCAGGGCCTGTTTTTCCTATCAGTCGGTTGGCTCATTTTGATAGGGTTTTTGCGGATGGCAGACAGCAGCTTTCCTATCCTGTCCTATGTAGTTAGCTTGGGCCCCATTATTTGCTCAACCTATCTTTCTATCTGTGTTAGTGTTTTCATCTTGCTTCACCGTCATTATATGTTGGGGGCTGCCTATTGCTTTGGGGTCTGCTCTGGGGCAGTTTAGTTTTTCCCCTTTCTGTCTTTAGGCTATATAGTTCTCCGGCTGTGATCGAGGGGTCTAGGGCACCGTAGGAACCCCCCACGGCTACTGCTAGTTGTTGTGGATAGGTTCAGGGGTCTGCAAACCTCTCTGGTTTTTCTGGACTTAGCTGGTATTTTGTTTTTTCCTCCTTCTGTGACTCATCATAACAGGAAACTGAACCTTTTATTTACAGAACTTGTTCCAGATTGTGAGAGAGCCAAAGATACCGGCTTTCTGCTGCTCTGAATTGTAGAGATGATTGACTCTGAAAGTCCTTTTGAGCTCAGGATCGCTCTCTCAGGATCCAGGCTGATTGGTGTAGCATGTCCAGGTTCTGGTAGTATAGTGGACCCTGAAACAGAAGGTCATGTCTTGTTGGCAGGAGTACAGGATGTTCCAAAGACATCTGTCTTAACAGGGAAAACCAACTTACCTTGTGCCAATAGAGAACTATTAAAATCACTGTAGCCTGGCTTTCTCGGGATTAATGAGAATGGTGGGAAGGCATACTCTGGCTTCATTTCTCAGTTCTGAGATAAGGCCTCTATCCCGGATGGATTGTCTCCTGGGCTTAGTGAAAAGAACTCCTTTTGTTTTTGATCTTTCTGGAGGAAAGTAAGTCTATTCCCAAGGACGCCTGTCACGGGGGTGTCAGATTCTACAGACAGTCACTCTGCATCTGTCTGCAGAAGGTCTCTGCGTTTGACATTGCAGAAGCTTTCTTAATCCTTCTGACTTTTGGACCTAGTGGCAACCTCCCAACAGCTCTAATTATAAACACCCAGGTCCAGGTTTGTGAGACTCTCAGTACGCTTCAGGTAGTTGCCGGTGATATTCACATTTTCCCTTGTGAAGGTGTGGAGCTATAGCAGTCAGCTTACTTCCTCTTTGGTGCTGTTGGAGGACGTTTGGATGTCTGCTCAAGCTAAGTTGCTTCTCCCTTGTCTTTAGTGTACAGTGGGGACTGACCAGTCCTCATCCCTCCCACTTCCCTATTCAGGACCTAGCTCTAGGGATATACAGCGCTTATGTTCCTGCTCGGCGATTGGTGTGGAACCATTATAGGGACGGTAGGGGAGAAAGGGTGCTATTAGATCTGCCTTGGGGTCTCCACTCCCCCTTTTCCTAGCATTTGTGCTTCCTTCCCCTCGTGTTGCACTTAATCTTCCCACACTGTGCTTGACAACGCACCAGCACAGTGATAATTGGTGAAACACTTCTTTGCTTAGGGGTCACTCTGAAGGTTGAATTGCATACATAAATTGGGGGAACATATACTAGCAAGGGGGAGCATATACTAGGATTGGGGCACGGGGCTCCTGTCTGTGGCTGCTCTCTGCTGCCCTCCGCCTGATTTCTGCTGCCCTCCGCCTGCTTTCTGCTGCCCGGCCTGCTCTTTGCATGAGTCGTTTTTTTTAAACTAAAACCTCAGTATTCAGGTTAATTTGCCGTGTTGGCACTTTGGGATTAAATAAGTGGGTTTTGGGTTGCAGTTTGGGCACTTGGTCTCTAAAAGGTTCAATATCGCCAACGACATTAAAATAAATCCCAACATTTTTTATAAATATTTCAATGCCTAAAAGAAAAAAAAGATGGTATTGGCCCCTTTAAAAGATGACAATAACAAGATAATTACAGAAGATAAAGAAAAGGCTGAGATATTAGACAGGCACTTTTCATCTGTGTTCACCAATGAACTGTCTGCTACAGGAATCATTCAACAAGGCAAAAATCAAAATTCACAATCTGATATAACTAGTTTAACACAAAAAGTACATCTACCTCTGAGCAATTTAAACATTGACAAATCTCCTTGCCCAGATGGCATTCATCCACGGATACTGAGGGAATTGAGCTCAATAATTGACAGACCACTGTATCTCATATTCAAAGACTGTCTTGTAACAGGGGTGGTGCCACAGGATTGGAGGATGGCTCACATGGTATTAATATTTAAGAAAGGTAAGAAGGTGGATCCAGGCAACTACCGTCCGGTATGCCTGACAGCAGTAGTGTGCAAAATATTTGAGGGCATTATAAGAGATGACCTGCAGAACTATATTGTTGATAACAGAATAATAACTGACAACCAGCACAGATTCATGAAAAATAAGTCATGTCTAACTAACATGTTGGGTTTCTATGAAGAGGTACTGTAAGTGCAAATCTGGATGTTGGTTATGCAACTGATGTGATTTATCTGGACTTTGCAAAGGCATTTGAAACTGTTCCACACAACCGCTTTAAACTAAAGCTACAGAAGCAAGGACTGGGAGAAACTATATGCAGATGGGTAAGGAATTGGCTAACTGACAGGAAACAAAGTTGTCATAAATGGTACATTCTCTAAATGAGATATAGTCAGCAGTGGGGTACTGCAGGGATCTGTGCTAGGAGCAATTGTTTTTAACCTCTTTATTAATGACCTTGTCGGTGGGATTGAGAGTAAAGACTTTGCTGACGACACAAAACTATGTAGGATATTAAAATCTGACCTTGATATTACAATATTGCAAAACTAAAACGATCTGAATAAGATGACTGAATGGGCAAACACTTGTCAAATGAGATTTAATGTAGATAAATGTAAAGTAATGCACCTAAGACTGAGTAATCCTATTGCTGCATATACCGTATTTTTCAGACTATGAGACACAACAGTCCATAAGACGCACCCCAAATTTTGGGTTGGAAAATAGCAAAAAAAAAAAAATTTTTATAAGATGGGGGCTGTCTTATCGTCCGAATTTAAGGTATCTTACCTGAGGGCCAGCGGCGGTAGAGCGGGGTCACAGGAGACATGGTCCTTTCCTCACTAAGCCGGCAGCGGCAGAAGTGGGGCAATGGCGAAGTCCCGGGGTATCCCAGCGGTGCAATGCTGCGGGTCTGGTGTTGGTGGTGAGGCAGAGTACGTTGCATGGAGCAGGGTCCCTTCCTCTCGGCGGCCATTTTCCTGATGCCGAGGGCCGCTGAGATCTCAGTGTGTGCACGCGCGGCCTCTGGCGGCCATTTTCCTGAAGCCCACAGCCTTAGGAAAATGGAGCGCGAGAGGCCCAGCAGAGATCTCAATCCTCTCTCACACTGCCTCCGATGGCCCACGGCTTCAGGAAGATGGCCCGCAGGGAAACCATTGATGCACTTCTCACCGCCAACACCAAGCTTCAGCATTGCCACACTTCTGCTGCCAGTTCCCTGAGGAAGGGACGCTGCTACACCACTGCCGCAACCCCCTGGTAAACCTTTATTAGGACTATAAGAGGCACCCCCCATTTTCCTTCCAAATTTTTTTGGGAAAAAGTGCGTAGTATAGTCTGAAAAATACAGTACATTAAATGGCAGTATACTCTGGACTACAGAACAGGAGAAGGACTTGGATGTTCTTGTTGCAAGTAAGCTGAGCAGCAGTACTCACTGTAAAGCAGCGGCTGCAAAAGCAAACATGATTTTAGGATGTGTAAAAAGAGAGAAAATCCTGCGATCCCAACGTATTATTACCATTTTATAAATCACTGGTGAGGCCACATCTAGAATACAGGTTCCAGTTTTGGGCTCCACATTTTAAAAAGGATATTCAGAAGATAAGTCAGTTGCCCATCTTTGAACTGATTCTATTACAAGTGATGGAAGGCCTCTGATATGATGAGAGGTTGCAAAAGTTGGGCTTGGTTAGCTTCGGAAAAAGACGCCTCAGAGGAGATCTCATTTACATGTATAAATACATGTGTGACCAGTACAAAACACTGGCACATGACTTACTCCTTTCAAAGACCATACTGAGGACTATGAGGCATTCATGATGGATGAAAGAAAGGAGAGTCCGGCTGCTAAACAAGATAGGTGTCATGATCCAGGTTGGATCTGACAGATTAAATGTTGAAGTAACCTTTTTTTTTTTTTCTTCCTTTAGCTGTGCTAAAGGTGGTTTTGTCCACGGTGGTTATTAGGATTATTGGACTGTGGTGTGGTTTGTTCTAAGTTTTCCCCCCGGTGGTGGTGAGCGTCATTGCACTCTGTTTCTTTAGTTTAGTGCACATGATTAGAATGCAGGTGTGATTGCTGTCTCTGCTATAAAAGAGTCTCAGGTGTTGCAATCAGCATTGGTGATATTATTTGGCCTTTTACAACCATGCTGGGTGAAGGAAGCAGCTGAGGAGAGTCCAGGACAACTCGGTCAGAGTACTGGAGTAGCAGCTATGGTGTCAGCGAGGAGTTCGTGTAAAGCATGGTGGAGTGGCAGCTATGGTGTCAGTGAAGAATTCTTGCAAAGCTTGGTGGAGTGGCAGCTATGGTTAGAGCTGCACTCTTTTGCTGGACTCCATTGCTGGACAGCTGCACTCAGGTGCTGGACTCCGTTGCTGGACAGCTGCACTCAGGTGCTGGACTCCGTTGCTGGACAGCTGCACCCAGGTGTTGGACACGGGAGGAAGATGCACTCAGGTGTTGGACTCTGTTGCCTGGAGCAAGTGCATCAGAGCAAAGCTAAGTGTTTCCCTGTTTGTCACTTTTCCTCATGTTGGTGTTAGTGCAGCGGTGGGGCCAGTGCCTGCGCCACCCAGCTCCCTAGCGAGAGATAGGTGTAAGGTGTGCTAGGGCGACAGGTTCGTGATCGGCGCCTGGTGCGGAACCGGCATAGGGAACGTTTGGAGCGTTAGGGACACTGACTCGGGAGTGCAGGAGGTCACCACGTCCCCCGTTCCCTATCGCAGGGCCCACCGTTGTAAATGCTTCCCTATCCCCTGTGTCTGGTTGTATTAGTTACCGGCCTGCGGGCCGCGTCACACTGGACAATTACACGTGCCGTGTCCTGTTGTATTAGTTACCGGCCTGATGGCCGTGTCACACAGGACTGGGCACGTGACAATAGGGTTCTTTACAGTTAGGTCAGTCAGACTGTGGAATACCCTACCACAAAAGGGAGTAATGGCTGACACTATAACAGCTTTTAAAAAAGGGCTGAACGATTTCCTTGATGCATATAACATTGTTGTTTATAGTCAAATAAGTGTTGAAATGTGCATCTGGTGGAGAAAGGTTAAATTTGATAGACCTAAGTCTTTTTTCAACCTATATAACTAGCACTGCTCTGGGAAGTATTGAAGTCTCTCCTCAACGCGTCTGACATCATTGTCTTACTGTGCTAGATCCCTGGTTGAGAAAGGAGCCTCTTCCTCTATCACCCTTGGGGTGGCTCCACCTGCCTGATTTCCCTTCCCCTCTATAGCCATACATTTAATGATAGAGAGTTCTCCGAAAGGAAGGCATCTTCCCCATTTTTTTCTTCAGGGAACCCTTTTTTGGTATCTGAAGCCTACTCTAGCAGTTCATCCAGGACTGGCCCAGACACCTGCAGGCCTGAAAAAGGAATGGAGGATAGTTTATATTGTGAGTGGGTTTCTCCTGACCTCATTTTCAGCCATAGAGCCTGATCTTGCAGCATTGGACAGTGTGCCAAACATCCCCCAGAGGCTTCTGTCATAAAATCAATTCCCATTTTCAGCAAAGGTAATGATCTCAAAGCCTCTTCCCTAGTGGTTTTGTTCATTTTATGGTTTTCTGACTCTTCCACCCAGAGATTCATTGACCTTGCAACAGAAGTGGCAGCTATATATGTTTTATTGATGGCTGAGGAGGCCTCCCAGGTTTTTTCATTTTTTTTTTTAAGGAGGTCTTCTTATCAGTTATCCATTGGATCTTTAAGACTTGAGGAGTCTTAAAATGGAATAGAAGTCTTCCTACCAACTCTTGCTACCGGATGTCTTTTGGTTCAATGGAAAGGTGAGATTTAAAATCCCTTGGGATGACTAGCTTTTTCCCCACATCTTCCCATTCCTACAGAATTATTGTGGTTATGTGTTTAACGGAAAAAAAAACTTTATTTCTGTGGACTCTTTTTGGCCGCCTGTCATGGGTTTACCACGACCGAGAGGGGCCAGAAGACCGCAGAGTCTGATTTCTCCTACTTCTGCACTGATTAGAAGCACTTCAGCTTCATATTAAATGGTGTAAATTTATTTTAGCAGTGCAGGGGTTTATTTGCTCGCTTGAGAGCTCCTGGAAGCTTTCCTGTGTAAAGGCTCTCAACTGTGCACTGTTAGCCACTCCCATTTCCTATATAATCTGGGTCCCAGCTAGCACTCATTGTCATAGGTAGCCTATTCCATGGCTGGAAGTTGTTGCTGGTGGTTGTTATTGGAGAAGGCGTTTGGTGGATATATCTGTGACTATTGCTAGGTTTTGAGGATGTGATAATTCCCTTTCTTCTCCTACTTTGGTTTTACCCTATCCTCCACTCCCCAGTACATTCCTCTGTTGTCTGAGTGATTGTATTTGTATGTTTGGTATTTTTCGTTATCCCTGCTCATATTACCTTGTGAGTCTGATTGGTGCCTTACAGTACACTACTACTGCCCTCTTCCCTGGGGGAGGGAAGGGTACAGACTGAGGGCGGATTCAGGAGATAAGGCAAGGTACGTGGCCCCAGCGTCTTCACCATCAGAATAATCTGGGGAACAGGGTGAACTAGGGCGCCCCTATTTTTAAGGGCAGGGAAGGACACCGCCAAACATTTCATCCTGAATGGTCAATGGTTCACAGGGGTCCTCAATTTTCATGGTACCCCTGACAGCCTGCATCTGTGTTCTCTTAGGAAAATAAGTATTTCTTCCTTTCCTCAGGTAACAATGGTGTAGTGTTTTCTCCTTCACACAGTTCAGGGTCAGAATAGTAAGATAATTCCCATTCCTCTGAGCTTGAGTCCATATCCCACCTAGGTCATCTAGCCCAGTAGACTGAGGTGGCATAAGGGAAGAAACAGTATTCTGTACCTCTTCCCTCATTATTGCTTACAAGTCAGTTATGAATGTGGATTATTCGTATTTAAGTATTTTAGAAATACAATCCTCATTAAAGCTTTTTGTTGTAATTTCCTGGAAGTTTAATATTACAGGTGGCACATCTGGGAGCCCTCTTTAGTAGCTGAGGCTGATCGTTTAGGTGCTTTCTTGTCCTAGGGAAACAATATAGAACATATAGGATATGTACGGACAAGGACGATAAGGTGCCTCTTTTTGGGGCCTACTCACGTGATCCAGTGATGGTTTTATGGACTGAATGTCCGAACGGCTAGTGTTCTGACCCTCCATGGTAAGGTAAGTTGTTGTCAATAGCTGACTCCCTAGCTTTTAAATAGTTTACCTTACCTGACTTCAGATAATCTGATTTGTCAGATCCTTCTGATCCCCATCTGCTGCCAATCCTGCTGTTCTATCGAATCCTGAGGTTCACACTGGAACGCATGCGTCCCTCAGATGACGTGTCATCCCCCTGCCCCATGTGCGTTCCACACTGGAACGCACGTCGGGACACCAGAGGTCGCTGTACTGGTACTTCAGGACTGGAAGTACGTGTCATCCAGGAGCGTGTACACCCCTACCTGAAGTACGCGTCACCCTGGAGCGCGAGCCGGCCTTGTGGCTCCCGGCCTGCGAACGCACTCTTTCCGGAAGTACACCTCACCCTTGAGCACACACCGGCCTTGTGGTCTTTTACTCTTCCAGGCCTGCATGCACCTCCGTACTTGGCAACAGGAAGCCCACAGCCACCTAGAAAGGGATACAGCCGCCCCCAGGAGCATGCAGCTCAACTAGAATGCTGAGGAACCCCTTCAGAGGTGTCAGCATGACACCACCAGAGGAGGGAAGGTATGGAACTGTCCAAATCTCCAGAGCCCTCTCTAGGATCTTTAATCCATGGAGTATTCTTCTTCTGCGTCTCTTTGATAGGGACAGTAAAACTTTGGTGGGTGGTGGTGGGGAGGGGCTATTTAACCTGCTCTGTGTTTGTGTCCCTATCAAGGATAAGAAAGACTACTTCTTGGTGGTGCTGTCAGGAGGGACATCCTGGAAAAAAATCTTGAAAGTAGTACATGATTCACAAGTACAAAAGGTGCTTTTTGGAAACTTTAAAGAAATGAAGTGTGACACGATATAGGTTTTAAGTGTATTCTGGTTAAGATCTTGCCTTAAATGCAGAGTTAGTGGGCAGTACAGTGGTTAACACTATAGCTTTGCAGCTCTGGGGTCCTGGGTGCATATCCCACTAAGGACAATATCCGCATAGAGTATATTTTTCCCATGTTTGTGTGGGTTTCCTCTTGGGACTTAATTTTTCTTCCACACCTCATAGACATACTGATAGCAATTGTAATCTCAGTAGAAACAGTGACAGTGTCTGCAAACTGTTGTGGAATATGTTGCCTCTACTGTATGCAAGTATAGTAAATGTTAAATATGATACTTACCTGTTTATGCAGAAGATCAATTATCAGTAATGTTCACAAATCACCCTACAAAAAAAAATCATCTGCTCAAATTAAATCCTCACAAAATATATGTGTATAAGATGTCCTGTTGTGCCATTCAGATCAGAAGCCCCCAGGTTTTACAAGAATGCACAGTTGACAGAAATGATTTGGCATGGTGATAATATCTGATTTGAAGCTGATTAAAATTCACTCTTTTATTTTAGTAGGGGGCAATAATGAGCACCAAGGAAGGGGAGCAAGACGTGACATACAGTTTAACTGCAAACAGTAAAAGTATATGTCTATTCAGGCGTTCAGGAACAACAACTGATCTCTGGATGAGATGCAAAAATACAGTACAAGAGGAATTTATTAAGAGTGGCCTTATACACCAATCTTACCATGTGCTGGAGTAAGATGGTCCTACATGTTAGGGCAAGTAAGGGTAGGATATGAGTTGAACTAGATGGACTTAAAGTCTTCCTTCAACATTAATTACTATGTTACTAATTTATTAAGGAGTGCCTCATGTCTTAATACATATTCTGCGTCTTTGGCCCGGTGTGCACCAGAAATTCTTATTTAAGCCAAATAAGCACAATTCTAGTTGATTTTGTCACTGGGATATCTTCTATTTCTTACACTTACACTTTTGGTTATTTTGGTAAATACTGTATTTTATATTCACTTTTTTTTTAACCTCTCTTCTATTTTAGACCATGAGCAAAGAGGAGATGTGCTCTTCATGAGTCAAGAGCTTCATTTGAGTGGCATATACCTTTTATGTGCTACTCGCCGCAGATTCTACTCTAGTCCCTGCTGGAGAAAGATTTGTAGCCTAGCAAATGCCGTCGCTTGTCACGAATTTGTTGAGAGTCGGTCGCTACACCCCTGCCTCGCAATCCCAAACTCAGAAAATGGTGTGAGAATGCCAAAAGTTGCATTATTTTAGAGCGCCAATCTTATGCGACATTTCAAAGCTTTCTACCCAAGAATTTTAGCACAAAAGCTTTGATGAATCGGACCCATAGCGTTTTAGCTTCAGTTCTCCAGTCATTTTTTTTTCTTGAAATCGCAGTAAAATATTTCACAGTAATTTAAGAAGAAACACAAATTAAACATTGAAAGAGCCAAAAAATATAATCTCAAAATGCATTAAAATAATACAGCTGTGAATTGCCTGTGCCAAGAAATCTTAGTAACATCAAGCTTAAATTAAGGCTGCTATGGACATTTAGCTTAGTTTTCAATGGTATTTTGGTATAGTGTTTCCCAGACTTTCAGGCACTAATTTCGGTGTTCCGTAGTATTGTTGCTGAAGTAAATAAAGTGCCTTCACAGATACAGATCTCTGTGTAAAAATAGTGAAATAATTTATGGCAAAGTCTCTTAATTTTTAATAATTCATTAAAAAGAATTTTAATGCTATTCCACTCACACCATTTGTGGAGTCTAAGAAATGTTCCTGAAATAAATCCAGAATTATATCAGTGTCTTGGCAGTACTTAAATAGTCTTTTTTTATTCAAGTAATGAACAGAGTCATAGTCAACTGTATAGCCCCAAGCTCAGTAGCTGCTCCAGTATCTTATGCTGCCATTAGGGCAGCATAAGAACCTGATACGATAGCTTTTAAAAAATACACTGTGTTGCCAAAGTCACCAGACAAGGCATATTCAATGTCTGGCAGGACAAAAACCATGGTGGCTCAGTGATTAGCGCTGGAGTCCAGAATTTAAATCCAACCAAGGACAACCTCTTCAAGTAGTTTGTGTTTTCATGGGTTTCCTCCAGGTAACTTGGTTTCCACCCACACTCCAACTGCATACTGATAGGGAAATTAGATTGTGAGCACCAATGGGGACAGCGATAATGATTCACTTGCTATGTTATTTATTGACTTTTGCCCAAATTCCTCAACAAAAACAGCCATAACATTAGAAAAAGGAAACCATATACATGAAGAAAAATGCACTCATATATAAATACCCACCAAAATCAGAATAAAAAGTCATTATTTTACTGGTAGTTTACTACACATTCTTAATTTTATGTAATTGGATATTTAACACAATACCAACCAAAATAATGAGTAATATTGTGGTATATGTATAATTTTAAAATGACCTGTGACTCATGAACAAGATGTGAGGCAGGGTAATAAAAAGTTCTGGGGTTCGATACCAAGAGAGCATGTCAAAAACTAAAGGGGAAAGACAAAAGTGTAGTCCGATCACAGTCGATGATCAGAATACCAGGAGGAAAGCAGATCAGAGCAAAGGTGCTAGGCAAATGGATGGTCAGGATCTGGTCCAAAGTCAAAATCACTGCAGTCTTAGATGAATTAATTTAGAGATGTAGTTGGTAAAATTGGGTCACTTTTGGGGGTTTCTGCTGTTCAGGCACTTCAGGGGCTTTGCCAGTGTGACATGGCACTCTCAAACCATTTCAGTAAAATGTAAGCTGCAACATTGCACCTCTTACCTTCTGAGCTTTGCTCTGTACCTTGAAAGTAGTTTTTGGCCACATGTCTTTTTTTATTGTCACAGCTCAACATTATAAACTTCTATGAAGCATCTAGGGACTTTAAGGTGCTCAATATACATCTAGATGAGTTCCCTGAGGGGTCTAGTTTCCAAAATGGTGTCACTTGTTGGGGTTTTCGACTGTTTAGGCACATCAGGGGCTCTTCACATATGACATGGCGTCCACTAATTATGCCATCAAAATTTACATTTAAAAAGTCAAATGGCGCTCCTTCCCTTCCGAGCCCTGCTGTGTGCCCAAACTATAGTTTTCACCCACATATAGGGTATCAGTGTGCTCAGGAGAAATCGCACACATTTTTTGGAGTCCATTTTTTCCTGTTACCCTTGTGAAAGTAAAATAACATGTCTAAAGTAAAATGTTTTTGAAAAAAAGTTAAATATTTTTTTCTTTCCACATTGCTTCAGTTCCTGTAAAGCACCTGAAAGGCTAATAAACTTGTAAATGTGGTTTTGAGCACCTTGACATGTGCAGTTTTAGAATGGTGTAAATTTGGGGTATTTTTTGTTATATAGTTCACTCAGTCACTTCAAATGGTTTTGTAAATTTTTTTGGAAAATTAAAAATCGCTGGTCAACTACTAACCTTTCGAACTGCCTAACAAACAAAAAGTTTCAAAAATTGTAATGATGTAAAGTAGACATGTGGGAAATGTTATTTATTAACCATTTTATTTGACATAGCTCTTTCGTTTTAGGGCATCAAAATTTAAAGTTTGAAAATTGTAACATTTTTGCCAAATTTGATATTTTCCCAAATAAAAGCATGTCATATCGAATAAATTTTTACCACTATCATGAATTGCAAATGTCACCAAAAAATATTCTCAGTATCAATGGGATCCGTTGAAGCGTTCCAAAGTTATTACCACATAAAGTGACACTGGTTAGAATTGCAAAGTTTGACCTTGTCATGGTGAAGTAAGGCTTGGGGGGTGAATGGGGTTAATAAGTGCAGCAAAATCACATCCTCAACATATTTGTTAAAGTAAGGATAAAGTATACAATCCGTTTCATCAATTAACGAACACTTGGCTAGGTCTGCCGGCCATAGAAACTGATAATGTCAAGAGTTTAACGCGACAGAGAGGAACCAGAAGACTGTAGTGTCTGATTTCTCCTACTCCTGCAATGATTAGAAGCAATTCACTTTCTTATTAAATAGTGTAAATTTATTTTAATCTGCTCAGTTGAGAGCCCCTGGAAGTATACCTACATTAAGGCTCTCAGCTGTGCACTGTTAGCCATCTCCTGTATAAAATGGCCCTGGCTAGCATTCATTGTCAGATAGCTCATGCAGCATGGTTGGAAGTTGTTGGTAGTTATTGGAGAAGGCGTTTGGTGGATTTATCTGTGAATGTTGCTTGTTTTTGAGTGTGTAATAATTCCCTTTCTTCCCCTACTTTGGTTTAATCCCTTAGTGACCACCAATATGTCTTTTTACTGATCTGTAATAAAAAAAGACTAGCATCCCCCAACAAGGGACAAAACTGCTATCAGCTGTACACTATAGCTGATAAATTTCTGCATTAGCCATGATCAGTGTTGGCACTGATTATGGTTGTTTAACCCCTTATATACTGCTGTCAATAGTGACTACAGAATCTAGATAGTTAGCAGATTGTGGGGGCTCCCTGTTTATACCCATCGGCACCCTGATGTTAGGCGTCGGATTCCTGGCACTGCACAGCGGGAATCCAGAGCCAGACATCCTGCAGTCTCCCATTCTCTTCCGACCGCTCGGACTCCTGCTCAGCAATCTCGGCGAACCAGGCATTCCCCGCAGACTCGTTCTGTGAGCCTGGATGTTGCTGCCATCTCTGGTGCAGCAATGATAACGCAACCTGCTTTTGCAGGGAACTACTCTAGAGGCTAAGTCCTCGCGCCGTGCGACTGGGCATGCCCGCAACTTGTCCTCTCAGTGGAGAGCAGGGGTCACATGTGAAGGTCCTATGTCGGATCTGATTGGTCCTTCCTATAGTACTGGAAGGTCCCGGAAGCGCATGGCTATAAAAAGCCTGCATGGTGGCTCGGCCATGCGCTAGTGTAGCATATTATGCTGTGTGTGTATGGTGATGGATGCATGGACTGGTGTCTGACTTATTATGAAACCCCTTCCCTCGGATATTACGAATGGTGACAGTATGTTGGGTTAGTCAGCTCCAGATTGTGGCAGGCTACACGCCACTGAGCCTTCCTCACCTACACTAGCGTCCGTCGGTGCCCGGCTCCTCCGGCATCATCGCTTAGCGGCTTCAGTTACGGCCGCGCTGCAGTAGTAGCAGCTTTTGGTGTTCGCGGCTGCGACGCCACACGCTGGCTGACCTGTGCAGCTAACAGGTTCAGCCTTTACGTCTAGTTCATACTTTGGCGTCTCTGTGACTAAACAGAGTCCGCTCTCAGGCTCTCGGGTGACGTTAACCCGAGCGCTGTATCGCACTTCTAGCGTATCTGCCATTGTCCAGCAGCAGTCTTGTCATCTACCGCACGGTGGACCCCGGGTGGCGAACGAGCCTTCCATTATTTATATCTGGTGCGTTCCGCCGACCCTAACATTACACTAGCGCCAGGGTCTGGCTGGCAATGGCAGACGTGCAGCAGCTGCAGCGCTACATTCGGCAGCTGGAGAGCAGGTTGGCGGCTATTGAGAGCACCAACTCAGCTGCGAATGCTGCGCTAGCTGCTGCTCAGACAGTCGCTGAGGCTGTCTCACGTGCGCCCACACTTTTGCCCCTGCCGACAATGTCTTGCCTCCCGCTCCCCGATAAGTTTTCGGGTGATAGTGCCTCCTGTAGGGGATTCGTTAGTCAGTGCTCCATCCAGCTGGAGTTGCTGGCTGCACGGTTCCCTACGGAGCGGGCTAAGGTGGGATTTGTCTCTCTGTTGTCTGGCCGGGCATTACAGTGGGCCACACCGTTGTGGGAACGTGGTGATCCCGTGGTACAGGGGGCTGCTCAGTTCCTCGCGGCTCTGAAGCAAGTCTTCTTGGGACCACGGGTCACCCACGATACGGCTCTCCAACTGTTATCTTTAACACAAGGGTCACTTTCGGTTAGCCATCATGCTGTCCAGTTTCGGACTCTGGCTTCCGAGTTAGAGTGGCCGGACAAAGTGTTGGTCCCGGTGTTTTGGAGAGGCCTGGCTGAGCACGTAAAAGATGCTCTAACTACTAGGGAGATTCCCACCAGTTTGGAGGAGTTGATCGCCGTTTCCACCCGCATTGATCTCCGCTACACGGAGCGCGGGTTGGAACGAGCGCAATCCAAACGTAGGGTTAATTTGGCTCCCACCTTTACTGAGCCGCTGAAATTTCCCGCACAGGAGCACCTCTCCTCTGAGCCTATGGAGGTGTCTCGCACCGGCACTAAGTCGCGTCCAATGCGAACCTCTGTGCGCTGTTATCAGTGCCGACAGTTGGGCCACTCGGCTGGCACATGCCCTCAGCGGCCGAAAAGACGACCACGTTCAGTGGCCGTAGGTGGTGGTCAATCCAAGGTGGGACCCTTTTCACCCAAACCGGTGTTCCGGGGTACATTAGATAGTGGGTCCTCCTCCTGGGAGGCAGAGGTCACCCTGGATTCCGGGGCCGAGGGGAACTTTATGTCCTCGACTTTTGCCCAGAGACACGCTATCCCTCTGGTGATACTCCCCCAACCTCTGACCATCAGGGTGGTAAATGGGGCACCGTTACCATCTCAGGTGACCCATCAGACAGCCCCACTCGGACTGTCTATTTCACCCTCACATTGGGAGACTCTGTCCCTTCTAATTATGCCCAATGGCATCGATCAGGTGCTCCTCGGAGTTCCCTGGCTTCGTTGCCACTCCCCGCATATTGACTGGGCTTCAGGGAGGATACTGGGCTGGGGCAAGGACTGTGAGGGAAGGTGCCTGAGGGGCAGCGTTCCGGTGGCTTCCACAGAAGTGCCTGCGGATCTCTCCGCGCTCCCCAAACCCTACCACCATTACGCGGACGTCTTCTCTAAGAAGTCTGCGGAGACGCTCCCACCGCACCGTTCCTATGATTGCCCGATTGATCTCCTGCCAGGCACAGAGCCTTCCCGAGGCTGTGTTTACCCTTTATCACTCCCTGAGACGGAGGCTATGTCCCAGTATATCCGGGAGAACCTGGCTAGGGGTTTCATCAGAAAATCGGTGTCACCGGCTGGTGCCGGGTTCTTCTTCGTACAGAAGAAGAACGGAGAGCTACGCCCCTGCATCGACTACCGAGGTCTCAATGCTATCACGGTTAAAAACAAATACCCCCTACCGTTGATCTCGGAGTTATTTGACAGGTTGCGGGGGGCCCGGATATTTACTAAACTAGATCTGCGGGGTGCATACAACCTGATCCGCATTCGCGAAGGAGACGAATGGAAGACAGCTTTTAATACCAGGGATGGCCATTACGAATACCTGGTTATGCCCTTTGGCCTTTGTAATGCCCCAGCTGTCTTCCAAGATTTTGTCAACGACGTCTTCCGCGACATGCTCTCTAACTCGGTGGTGGTCTATCTGGATGACATACTCATCTTTTCGCCAGATTTGACCACCCACCGGAGAGACGTCTTGCAGGGTCTTTGACCGTCTGCGGGCGAACTCGTTATTTGCCAAGCTGGAGAAGTGCCAGTTTGAGCAGGAGTCCTTGCCGTTCCTGGGCTATATCATCTCGGCCCAGGGGCTGGCCATGGATCCGGCCAAACTACAAGCGGTAATGGACTGGCAGGAACCCCATTCCCTCAAAGCGGTGCAGCGCTTTTTGGGGTTCGTGAATTACTACCGCCAGTTCATACCACACTTTTCCACACTGGTGGCTCCTTTGGTTGCTCTCACCAAGAAAGGAGCTAACCCCAATGCTTGGTCAGAACATGTCTCCAAGGCCTTCTCGGCTATAAAATCACATTTTGCTGGCGCTCCCATATTACATCGTCCCGATGTGGATAAGCCGTTTATCCTTGAGGTAGACGCTTCTTTCGTCGGTGCAGGAGCAGTCCTTTATCAAAAGGATGCTCAAGGTCGGAAGCACCCCTGCTTCTTCTATTCCAAGACCTTCTCACCGGCGGAGAAAAATTACTCCATCGGCGACAGGGAGCTGCTAGCCATGAAGTTGGCTTTTTCTGAATGGAGACATCTCCTGGAGGGAGCCCGGTTTCCCTTTCTGGTATATACGGACCATAAAAACCTGGTCTATCTACAGACGGCCCAACGCCTGAATTCCCGTCAGGCCAGGTGGTCGCTCTTCTTCTCACGATTCCGCTTCACCCTCCACTATCTCTCTGGAGAGAACGTCCGTGCGGATGCTCTCTCACGTTCAGTGGTCTCAGCGGAGGAAGGAGAAGCTGAGCCTCGGTTAATTCTCCCGCCGGAGAGTTTTACGACCGTGGCTCCAGTTGCGCTCGAGTCGGTACCACCGGGCAAGACCTTGGTGCCTCCTCAGCTACGGCCGGAGGTCCTCGCCTGGGCACATGCCTCCAGAGTGGGTGGCCATTTTGGTAAAAAACGGACCGCCGAACTCCTGGCAAGGTCATATTGGTGGCCACATATGGCTCGAGATGTCAAGGAGTACGTGCAGGCATGTGTTTCGTGTGCTCGGAACAGACCCTCTAGACAGAGGCCGGCGGGGCTGTTGTTTCCCCTGCCAGTGGCGGATAGACCATGGGAGATGGTTGGCATGGACTTCATAGTTGGCCTGCCCAAGTCTGGTGGCAGTACGGTCATCTGGGTGGTCACCGACCATTTTTCCAAAATGGTGCATCTGGTGCCACTCGCACGCCTGCCTTCCGCTCGAGGTCTGGCCACCTTGTTCATTAAACACGTATTCCGTCTACATGGCATGCCGGACAAAATCATGAGTGACCGTGGTCCCCAGTTTGCGTCTCGGTTTTGGAGGGAGCTCTGCAGTTTACTCAGCATCGAGCTAAATCTATCCTCCGCTTACCATCCCGAGACGAATGGCTTGGTCGAGAGAGCCAATCAGACCTTGGTCACCTATTTACGACATTTTGTCTCTGCCAGGTAGGATGATTGGGCATCCTTGCTACCTTGGACAGAATTTGCCCTAAACAATGCGGTGGCTGATTCCACTGGTCAGACGCCCTTTCTCCTAAACTATGGCCAACATCCACGTGTCCCTGTCCCGATGCCAGTGTCCTCCACTGACTCCAGGGTGGCAGACTGGGCAGTGGAGGCCCGGGACATTTGGGATCGCACTCAGGATGCTATCCGGGCATCTAAAGAAAGGATGAGGGCGTCCGCCGACATGCATCGGCGGCCTGCGCCAAGCTTGTCCCCTGGCGACATGGTATGGCTCTCCACCCGAAACATTAAACTGCGGGTTGAGTCTCCCAAGTTCGCACCGCGATACATTGGACCATTCAAGGTCCTCGAGCGACTTAGCTCGGTGGTCTACCGCCTGGCTCTACCTCCACATTTGTCCATTTCGGACGTGTTCCATGTGTCCCTCCTCAAACCAGTTCACATGGTCCGGTTTTCTGAGTCATCTGCCGGGTCATCAGACTTATCGTCTGATGAGCTTGAGGTTAACGCCATCGTGGGGCGCAGGTTTGTCCGTGGCAAAAAATTTTATTTGGTGGACTGGAAGGGTCATGGGCCCGAGGCTCGGACCTGGGAGCCGGTGGAAAATATTCATGCACCGCTCCTGATCGCGGCCTTTGAGCGCAGTGAGGGGGGGCCCTAGGAGGGGGGGTAATGTTAGGCGTCGGATTCCTGGCACTGCACAGCGGGAATCCAGAGCCAGACATCCTGCAGTCTCCCATTCTCCGACCGCTCGGACTCCTGCTCAGCAATCTCGGCGAACCAGGCATTCCCTGCAGACTCGTTCTGTGAGCCTGGATGTTGCTGCCATCTCTGGTGCAGCAATGATAACGCAACCTGCTTTTGCAGGGAACTACTCTAGAGGCTAAGTCCTCGCGCCGTGCGACTGGGCATGCCCGCAACTTGTCCTCTCAGTGGAGAGCAGGGGTCACATGTGAAGGTCCTATGTCGGATCTGATTGGTCCTTCCTATAGTACTGGAAGGTCCCGGAAGCGCATGGCTATAAAAAGCCTGCATGGCGGCTCGGCCATGCGCTAGTGTAGCATATTATGCTGTGTGTGTATGGTGATGGATGCATGGACTGGTGTCTGACTTATTATGAAACCCCTTCCCTCGGATATTACGAATGGTGACAGTATGTTGGGTTAGTCAGCTCCAGATTGTGGCAGGCTACACGCCACTGAGCCTTCCTCACCTACACTAGCGTCCGTCGGTGCCCGGCTCCTCCGGCATCGTCGCTTAGCGGCTTCAGTTACGGCCGCGCTGCAGTAGTAGCAGCTTTTGGTGTTCGCGGCTGCGACGCCACACGCCGGCTGACCTGTGCAGCTAACAGGTTCAGCCTTTACGTCTAGTTCATACTTTGGCGTCTCTGTGACTAAACAGAGTCCGCTCTCAGGCTCTCGGGTGACGTTAACCCGAGCGCTGTATCGCACTTCTAGCGTATCTGCCATTGTCCAGCAGCGGTCTTGTCATCTACCGCACGGTGGACCCCGGGCGGCGAACGCGCCTTCCATTATTTATATCTGGTGCGTTCCACCGACCCTAACACCTGAGATCATGATTGTGTGGTTCTCATGTTTGCCATGGCAGTTCACGGCCAAACAACAGCCTTAGAGTCTGCCGGCTACAGTGACCTGTTCAGAAGTTATCAAAATCTAAGTGGCAAAAATAAACTTTTTCATTCCTGTCATGCCACTTTGCATTAATTCCTGAAAAGCACCTGAAGGGTTAATAAACTTTGAGGGGTGCAGATTTTAAAATGGCATCACTTTTGGAGGGTTTCCAATATATAGGATGCCCAAAGTCACTTTAAAACTGAATAGAACTACGTTTTATAAATTTCCTTGAAAAAAATGAAAAATTACTAGTACATTTTTAAACCTTCTAAACTACTAGAAAAATGAAATAACATTTTACAAACGGTGGTGATGTAAAGCAGACATGAGGGAAATGTATTTTATTATTGTTTTTATTTGGCATGATGAACGGGATTAAAGGGATAATCATGCAAGGTTTCAAAATTGCAAATTTTAATTTTTGTCAAATTTCTGATATTTTTATAAATAAGTGCAAAACATATCAACCTAAATTTACCATTATCATAAAGTATTATGTGTCATGAAAAAAAACAAAATCAATGTGTTTAAGCATTCCAGAGTTGTTACTACATAAAATGACCCGTCAGATTTTTTTTTTTTTTTTTTTTTTAATGGCCCTGTCACTAAGGAGTTGTTTGTGTGAGTATATTTGTATGATTGGTATTTTCCTTTGTCCCTGTTATTATCTTATTAGTCTGTTTGGTGTATTACGGTACACTACTACGCCCCTCTTCCCTGGGTGGGTGAATGGTACAGACTGAGGAAGGATTCAGGACCTAAGGCAAGGTACTTGGCCTGACTTCTTCACCATCAGAAGTAAATCGGGTGACCCTAACGTTAGGGACATGGAAGGAGCCCCTGGTCTAAGGAAATTTAACAGAGTCGTGACAGTTATGTTACATAAAAGGATCTATATTTTAGGCTCACCTGGTGAGGTAGATTTGCTAAACTGTAGGTCAGGGTGAGCAGCATGGACCAAGAGTTTTGATGTAGTGTAGCTTGACTTTTCATATGACGTGAGTTTGAAATGCATGACTGGATGTACTAGATGTAGCAGAGCCAAATGTGCAGATAGCACAATAATAGCAGAGTAGTTTAGATAATCTAGTACTTTTGTAGCAAAACTAAAACGGCGTACAGGAACAACAGACTTGTATAGGAAAATTAGTACCTTGTTGCAGAACTGAAGCAACACACAGGAATAGCAAAGTTTAGTAGGCAATTTGGTACCTTGTTGCAGGAGTGTGATAACACACAAGACCAGCAGAATTGATAGTGCGGACAGCACCAGGAACCAGGAATAGCTGCCAAAGATAAACAGGGCCCTATATCTTCTATTAAGTGTATCTGTCTGCTATCAATGGTATGTCCCGTGACTGCATTACCTTCAGCACCCATCTTTCCTGAACCCCAATCACTCCTGTATCTGCTATCAATGGTTTTTCTGTCCTTTTTGGATATTTTTTTCCCTCCCTTCCTGACTACTAATTAATCCCCTCCTGTGTGCAACCAGTGTCCCTGCTGCCCCTCCCTCCTGATCACACCTGGCTTGTTTGATGTGCATTTGAGCTGTTATAAATTCAGAACCATTGGTCTGTCATTCCAAGGATGTCATTTTAAGGATAAAAAATTGAAATATGCCAGAAATGAGCCAGAAGTGACCAGAAGGTATGCCAAAACTCTGTTTAAGCATACAAAATTTCTTTCTGCTAGCGCTACACTTACTCTCACCATGCTGAAATATGCTATAATGGTTTTGCCCCATTACTCCTGACTCTCCTTCACTATCCGCAGCTCCCAGCACCCTCTAACCAAGTAATAATCTTTCCTTCCCTCTTGCCTCCCCACCTGACCTCTTTTGACCAGCTCCTCAACTTCAGGTCGCTCCTAATAACACACAAAACACGTCTCCCACTCTCCTCCTCCCACCTGCTCTGCCTCTCTCTGCTTCTCACTACTGGCGACATATCTCCCAATCCTGGACCCCCACAGCTCATACCTTCCATTATTACCCCCTTCTATCACTCCCAATCCAATAAAAACACCTGAAATCTTGCCAACCTCAAATCCGTGCCTTTGATGCCCACCACCCTGCTCCCTCTCTCTTGATCACTCTGGAATGCCTGCTCCGTCTGCAATAAACTCCATGTGATTCAAGACCTCTTTACCTCTCGCAATTTCTCCTTCCTTGGCCTGACTGAAACATAGCTAACACCCTCCGACACTGCCTCCCCTGCTGCACTATGCTATGGCGGCCTCCACTTTACCCACACTCCTCACCCTGCAACAGACATGGTGGAGGAGTGGGCCTTCTCCTTTCTTCCAACTGCACCTTCAACCCAATCCCACCTCTTCCCTTCTTTGTCCTCCCCTTTTTTGAAGTCCACTCTGTCTGCATCTACTCTCCCTCCATATGGCTGTCATATACCGACCTCCGGGCCCAACCACTGCCTTAATCGACCAATTCTCTACATGGCTCCTTCACTTCCTCTCTGCTGACATTCCCACCATTATCATGGGTGACTTCAACATCCCCATTCACACCCACCAGTCAGCAGCTTCCAAACTCCTGTCCCTTAGTTCTTCCTTTGGACTTACTCAGTGGTCCTCCTCAGCCACTCACACAGACGGACACACATTAGACCTGGTCTTCACCCGTCTCTGCTCCCTATCTAACTTCACAACCTCCCCTCTCCCACTATCTGACTACCATCTACTCACTTTCTCATCCCTGTCCTCTTCACCTGTCACCCATGTCCAGCAACACGCGCACCCCCGCAGAAACCTTGCACATCTAGACACTCACACACTCTGACTCTATCCTACCACTGTCCTCCATATCCTCACTCATGGGTTTCTTGCCCAGCCTGCCCTTCTCCACTTTCTATGGGTTTTGTATTGCGCTCATACACATGTGTGGTAATTGTTGCGTGTGGTCATGGAGTACTGCTTTGGGTATTTGGACCCCCTCTTCTGCTCCCCATGCCTGACTTCAGGCTGAGGCTTAATTATATGAGGTTTATCCAGCGTACTACAGTAATATTTTGTCTATCTGCCACATATTGAGCAAGACTCTACTAGGTCTATATAACTTTATGTACTGTTCTGTGTCATCTTGGGTCTGATATGTAGCTTGTTTTCATTGCATTGTTGATGTTACTTACTCATGTATGACCCTCAGTATTTATCTGTGGGTTTATAAATCCCACAATTGAGAACCTTGTTTACATGGACCTTGGGTTTATGGCATTATTTTTGGTGAAAGTGGTAATAGGTAACAGGTGGGTTGCTCTATAATCAGCACTGCATAACCCTTGTATGTGTCACATGTGTGACCATTTTTAAATGTTTTTAATATATCTGCTGTTTGCTGTGTACAATAAAATTTATATTTACGCTATTTCCTATCCAGGGTGATCCCCGGTTTGTGGCCTATTCTTTCTTCTCTCTGTTTATTACATACAGTTTATAGGCCATGGTTGGATCCCTTTAAAATCTTTCGGTGGTGCCCCCGTTTTTTTGCTCTCCATATTCTCACTCCATGGCACAGACACTGCCACTAGTTTCTACAGTGCCACTCTTGCATCAGCCATCGACTTGGTCGCCCCTGTCATGCATAACAGAGTGCGACGAATCAATAGACAACCCTGGCACAATAACATCACTAAAAAGCTTCGGCAAGCATCCAGAATTGCTGAACGGCGCTGGAAGAAAAAGCATTCCCAAGACGACTTCACTGCACTCAAACAAGCAACACTTGCATTCAAATCAGCTCTCACCTTTGCTAAACAGGCCTACTTTCCATCCCTTGTATCTTCCTTATCCCACAACCCTAAACAGTTGTTCAATACTTTTACCTCCCTCCACTGCCCCCTCCAACTTCTCTAATCTCTGCTGAGGACTTCACCATGCACTTCAAAAACAAGATAGACCAAACACAGCAAGTCTTTATTATTCAACTACCACAACCCCTTTGTATACCAGACCAATGCCCAAACCCCATAACCTCCTTATCCAACATCACTGAAGGGGAGCTTGCTCATCTCTCCAAATCACACCTCACCCATTGTGCACTTGACCCCATCCCACCTCCTCCTCAACCCCGCCACCACTCTTATCCCATCTCTAACCCACCTCTTCAACCTATCACTAACTTCCGGTACCTTCCCTTCTGCTTTCAAACATGCTATAATTACACCTATCCTCAAAAAGCCAACCATAAACCCAAACGCTATGTCCAGCTATCGCCCAATATCGCTGCTCCCATTCGCTTCCAAACTCCTGGAGCAGCACATCCATGCTGAACTTTCCTCCCATCTCTCATCTAACCTGCTCTTTGACAATCTAGTTTCCGCCCCCATCACTCCACTGAGACAGCCCTGACCAAAATTACTAACGGCCTACTTACAGCCAAAGCAAACGGACAATACTCTATACTCCTCCTAGACCTGTCCTCCGCCTTCGACACAGTTGACCACTGCCTCCTACTACAGATCCTTTCTTCCTTTGGCATTGTCACGACTCCGACCACGCTCGCGGCCAAGCCGACGCCTCCACATCGACTGACCACGCCGACGTGGGGCGAGCGTCCTAGGTGGGGACAGAGTGTGGACCACTGGACCATAGAGGGGACCCGGGCCTACCCGGACTAGGGAAGGGTAGCAACTGGGGTCTGTAGCAGCTGAGCATGTGGACAAGGTAGCAGAACAACATGACACTGCACAACTTCAGGTATAGACAAAGTTTACTTGAACAAGACATGGTACATAAATGGAACAGTTATGCAAGGCTCCCGATTCCGCACACCAGGGAAGGGTACACGTCTTAGGATAACAAACGGAGGCAGGAGGACATCACGGATTGATGCAGTCCAGGGTCGTCTGGCACGGGCATACTAGGGCGGTCTCTTCCTCAGGCCTCAGGTGTAGCACAGGCTCAGCAGGAGAACATCAGACACCAACCTCAGACAGACTTCAGACGATGGCAGGGGTCATCATGGGTTAATGCAGTCCAGGGTCATCTGGCACGGGCATATCAGGATGGCCTCTCTCTCAGGCATAGCACTGGCTCAGCAGGAGAACATCAGACACATACCCAGGACAGACATCAAACGATGGCAGGAGTCATCACGGGTTGATGCAGTCCAGGATCCTCTGGCACGGGCATACTAGGATGGCCTCTCTCTTAGGCCTCAGGCGTAGAACTGGCTCAGCAGGAGAACATCAGACACTGATCCCAGAAGGACGTAATCACTGGGTGGACCTCGGAATTCGCGGAACATCTGGACACAGGCAGGGCATCAGGAACACGGACTGGACACCAGGAACACGGACTGGACATCAGGAACATGGACTGGACACCAGGACACTAGGCAGGACATGTCTCAGGCAAGACATCAGGTCAACAGGACACCCGGCAGGGCATCAGGTCTCAGGCAGGACATCAGGACTCGGATCTCAGAGCATCAGCACACTGGCATCGGACTCCAGATATCTGGCAGCGATCGACAGGCTCCGGACATCAGGCTGCGGACATCAGGCTCCGGACATCGGGCAGGGAAACAGGATCCAGACATCTGGCAGAGGACATCAGGCACAGCACATCTGGGAGAGGTCGTCAGACACCGGACATCAGGCCGTGGTCATAAGGCTCCGGACGAGAGGCCACGGTCATCAGGCTCCGGTCATCTGGCAATGACCTAGAAAGGAACCCCAGCGGTCTGGGGCAAACCCTGCCAGGTTGGACTGGAACTGGCAGGGAATTGCACCGAATCCCCAGCTGAGCACAGAGTGGCAGAAACTCAGTGGACACACCAGACTCCTACTTCCAAGATGAACCCAGGTTAAATCACAGCAAGTCAGGTAGCAAAGAGTCACAGTCCCTGGGCACAGGGTTCAAGACACAGAGGGACCTCAGGAACATCACACAGAGGACACAGTTCAGACAGGGTCAGGTAAAGGAGCAGGTCCAGGATTCAGGAAACAAGACACAACATAGACGGGCCTGGATATGCAGCCTCCAGGAAAGGTGGTCTGGGTATTTCTGTCCCCAGAGCAGGCGGAGAAAGACACAATTCAGACAGGGTCAGGTGCAGGAACAGATCCAGGATCAGTGATTCAGGAAACAAGACACAACATGGACGGGCCTGGATATGCAGCCTCCAGGAAGGGCGGTCTGGGTATTTCTGCCTCCAGAGCAGGCGGAGAAAGACACAATTCAGACAGGGTCAGGTGCAGGAACAGATCCAGGATTTGTGATTCAGGAAACAAGACACAACATGGATGGGCCTGGATATGCAGCCTCCAGGAAGGGTGGTCTGGGTATTTCTGCCCCCAGAGCAGGCAGACAAGACACAGTTCACACAGGGATGAGGAGCAACAGCTACCCCAGAACTGATCACAATCAGAGCAGGAGTTGAACACATAAACTTACATGGATTGGTTCAGGAACTGAATGTGAAGCTCTGGCAACACCCCACAGGGCAGGGAACTTTTATATAGCAGCTGCCTGATAGCGATAGGCTGGAGCAGCAATCGTAGCACACACCCATTCCTCATAAAAGCAGGGGAGGTGTGGCTGCGCGCACCCTAAGCAAAACCAGACAGAAATCAGGAATGCAAAGGACACTTGGCGAGAGCTGCAAGCATGAACACACGTGGTAAGCCATACACAATGCAGAGGACCTATTAATCCACGGATAGCTTTCCACAGTGGAAGCCAGGGACTGCACCAGCAGGTGGTCATGCAAAGCAGCGGTGCCACGCACACATGTACGGCTACGCAGCGGGGCAGGGAACTGAGCAGCATCCATAACTGTAACAGACATCAGTAGCCCTGCAGGTTAGGAGGAGAGGAGCAAAGGGTTAATGCAGACATGCAGAGTAACTCCGGGGAAGCAAAATACAAACACACCGGCATTACAGGCATCAAAGATCTTGCCCTATCCTGGATCTCCTCATACCTCTCCAACCGCACATTCAGCGTCTCCCACTCCCACACTACCTCCTCATTCTGCCCTCTCTCTGTTGGAGTCCCCCAAGTCTCTGGTCTAGGACCCCCTACTCTTCTGAGTCTATACACTTGGGCTGGGGCAACTCATAAAGTCCCACGGATTCCAGTACTACCTTTATGCCGATGATACTCAGATCTACCTCTCTGGCCCAGACGTCACCTCTCTGCTCTCCAAAATCTCGGAGTGTCTATCAGCCATATCCTCCTTCTCCTCCCACTTCCTCAAACTGAATGTGGACAAATTTGAACTGATCATCTTTCCCCTCTCTCACAGATCTTCCTTACCTGACCTATCTATAACAATTGACATCACGCTTTCCCCCGTACCGGATGTCCACTGCCTCGGAGTAACCCTTGACTCTGCCCTGTCCTTCAAACCGCACATCCAAGCTCTCTCCACCTCCTGCCGCCTACAGCTCAAAAATATTTCCAGAATCCATCCCTTCCTCAACCCTCTACTAAAATGCTTGTGCATGCCCTCATCATCTCCCATCTCGACTATTGCAACATCCTTTTCTGTGGCCTCCCTGCTAACACCCTCACACCACTCCAGTCCATCCTTAACTCTGCTGCCCGATTAATTCATCTCTCTCCTCACTACTCCTCCGCTTCTCCCCTCTGCAAATCTCTTCACTGGCTCCCACTCCCTCAGCGTATCCAATTCAAATTACTAATACTGACCTACAAGGCCATCTATAACCTGTCTCCTCCATATATCTCTGAAATAATCTCCTGATATCTTCCCTCACGTAATCTCCGATCCTCCCAAGACCTCCTCTCCTCCACACTTATTCGCTCCTCACCCAACCGCCTCCAAGACTTCTCCCGAATAGCCCCCATCCTCTGGAATTCTTTGCCCCAACACGTCTCGCTATCACCCACACTTGGATCCTTCAGACAGAACCTGAAAACCCATCTCTTCAGGAAAGCCTACAGCCTGCAAAGATCCCTGCTGCCCCCTCACCACTACTGGAGCTGCTGCAACCCCCCAACCTACTGTCTCCTTCCCCACCATCCTGTAGACTGTAAAGGGGGTTTTACACATAACGATATCGCTAGCAATATCGCTAAAACGTCACTGATTTTGTGACGTTATAGCGATATCGCTATGTGTGATCCCTCCGACCGGCTCCCCCGCTGTCCATCGCTGATCGCGCGAGATTGGGCGGCTCCATTTCTCGTCTGCTTCCTGCTGGGCTTCCTACTGTGTGAGACGAGCGACGCTGGACGCGGGCGGGAGGACGTCAGGATCGCTGTGCGTGAAAGGTGAGTATCGTCCGCTGCGTCGCTGCTGCATTGCTGTGAGATCTTTCTGTGTGAAAGCTCACTAGCGATCATTTAGCGATGCACCAGCGATCCTGACTGGGTCGGATCGCCGGTGCATCGCTAAATGTAAAAGGGCCTTAAGCCCGAAAGGGCAGGGTCCTCTCCCCTCTATATCAGTCTGTGATTGTTAGTTTGTTTACTGTAAGTGATATCTGTAATTTGTATGTTACCCCTTATCATGTACAGCACCATGGAATCAATGGCGCTATATAAATAAATAATAATAGTAATAAAACGCTTGTTTGTAGTTTCCATTTTGCTATAGCAAAGACATTCATTTTCATCCACTACGTCTATAGGTCAGGTGGGGGCGCTGCATCCTTTTGTTTATATCCCAGGAGGGTGAAAAGAGTAGTAGTTCTTTAAAGAGGTATATGACAGCTATGCCAAAAAATACACAAGGAGATTGTGAATCTATATTACCTAGTTCTTTGGTAGACCTCATCTGCTGAAAATGATTTTTCAGTGAAGAATTTCATTACACTACACCATCATTACTTACCTGAGTTACATTATATTCTTCAATGTATGGAAGCAGGCAGGTAGAGTAATCCGAAAGACTAGAAAGCATTTCCATTTTTTCAGATTAGACAGTAGATGGCACTAACTGACTAGGCAGATGTAAATAGTAGCAGGCAGTAAACACAGCATGTGAGTTTACTGCTTGCTACTATTTACATCTAAATAAGTGTCTAAAAATCAGTTTCATTTAAATAGACTTCTGGAAAGTATATGAAATTATGCAAGACCTATTCAGATGGGGCTGTCTGCAAAAATTCAGCAAAAAAAAAAAGTTTGCAAAAAGATCTGCCAAATTCACATATATGTTTACACTTGAAAGTCTGAACGGTGATCTATAGCCCTTCTGTCGTTAGTTTTCCAGGATTTTACACTGAGAAATCTTGTTTCTTTGTGCTTTCATTATTAAACATACACATAATACCACTATTGACCAAAGGTTTCTTGACCCGACCAAAAGAAAATATTACAGGGCTGCCACTAGGAATTTAAAGGCCTCATACTGGCAAAATTTTCCGTCCCCCTTGAGACTCCACCCAGGCTCCACCCCAGCTCCGCCTCCACCCTTCGAATCTTCCACAGTCCTACAGCCCACTCTTTGAAAAACTCAACTTTTCACCATGTCCTCACCAATCAGATATTAACAATTCCCATCAAACACCAGATCACATTCATTACCAACAGCTTTTAAACATTTCCTAAAATATCCAATACTCTTTTTAGGTATATTTTTATGTATATGTAAGGCGCAGCTATAGATGCTCACTGCGCAGGGCCAGATTTCCAGCCACGCAGTGTGAATACATCATAACACATTGCGGGGCGGGATCTGGGGCCTCCGCAACACGCAGGTGTGATAGTCTGATGTCAGTTCCTGGGCAGCGCGCGCTGCGCAGGCCCGAGAACTGTTGGCACAGTGCAGGTGCCGGGCATGTAATAGCAACACAGGAAGTGGTGCACAGACGCAAGAGGGGGATAATGGACAGCTTGGGAGGCAGCTATTACAGGGGGGAGACACCATACCTATGGGAATAAATACAGGTATGGGGCGCAATTTATAAAAGTCAATATTTCAGTGTTACTAGGGATCAGAAACATAAGAGCCACCTTCAAAGAATGCAGCCCTAGTGCTGCTGAAAGTGGCTCTTACTTAAAAATGCCCTGGGTGGGTGACAGGTTTCCGTTAAGGGAATGAGTCACATACATTTTTTTAAAATGACAATTAATACCACATGCAAGGAACAAATACTGTCACACCATGACCAGACCACATACTACGACCACATAGTGACCAAATACCACATACAAGGAGCAAATACCATCACACCATGACCAGATCACATAGTGACCAAATAATACCACATACAAGGATACCGCCACATCATGACCAGATCACATATTGCCATCACAGAGTGACTGAATACTACAATACTGATCATTAATTAAAAAAAACCCACATTACTAAGTGCCATTATACACAGGAACTCTGTATTTACTGTTAGTGCACAGGTAATACCGTGATCACCAGTGACATTATACAGAAGCGATCTGTATATAGTGTCAGTGTATAAGTAATACAGGGATCACCAGTGACATTATGCACAGGACCTCTGTATATAATTATACAGTGTATAGTGTCAGTGTAAGGAAACACACTGACTCACCAGTGACATCTCTAGCTGAAGTCCTTCATCTTTGCTTTTCTTTTTCATGCAGTGCAGACCACCATCACTTCTTCCAGCTAGGACTTGTCTCTACATAAAATAACACATAGTTACCTAGAGTTCCACTTTCAGAGCACATTCCCCACTTTTTCCCTTTCTTCTACACTACACATTTGAATACAGGCGTGCATCCACCATTAATATATAACTGGTTATTATGCAACCCACCATTCCAAATATAAATTATAATCCACCACTGTGCGCCTGCTAACTATACATAGCCACTTTCCCAACTAATATATAAATTAATTAGCACCTGTACTCTTTCCCCCAATTCATTACCAGTCACTGCATCTTCAACGCCTCCCACTATGTACCTATCACTCTAACCCTATCCCCGATTCATTATAGTTACATGCCCCATCCACCCCAATTCATTGTCATTTCTTTCTCTCCCACCCTCTATTCATTATCAACTGCTCTCCCCCACATTCAATACACTATTTACTCTCCTACCCTCAAAATTCATCATTATTTTCTCTCCCCCAGGTCATCATTTACTCTCCTCACTCCCGCCTTCAATTCAATTGCTGTCCCCGTCCTTCACACTCAGTTCATCATTTGCAGTCCCCCTCACACCCACGTCATCATTTGCAGTCCCCCAGCCCCCACTTCATCATTTGAAGTCACTCTCACCCCCCACTTCATCATGTGCAGTCTCACTCCCCCCCACTTCATCATGTGGGGAGTTGTATCGGGTCATGAAAGTCAGGAGCTGGTGGAATAGTTAATATTGCTGAGCCCCTATAGACAGAAGGTGTTGGATATGGCCCATTCACACATCTTGGGGGGACATCTGGGAGTGAAAAAAATGCCGGAATGGATCGTGCAGAGGTTCTATTGGCCCAGGTGTCACCGGGAAATATTAAACTATTGCAGGTCCTGCCCTACGTGTCAGTTAACCGCCCCCACCTCTCACTTTCGGTGTCCCCTTGTGCCATTGCCCGTTATTGAAGTGCCGTTGGAGAGAATTGCCATGGACTTAGTTGGTCCCCTGGTTAAATCTGCTCGTGGGTATCAATACATATTGGCCATCCTGGACTATGCCATACACTATCCTGAAGCAATTCCCCTGAGAAACTCCTCCGCAAAGAGTATAGCCCACGAATTGGTCCATGTCTTTTCCCGGACAGGTTTAGCAAAGGAGGTCGTGACCGACCAGGGAACACCTTTTATGAGTAAGGTGATGAGGGAGTTATGCAAGGTCCTGCAAATCTCCAAGTTGAGGACTTCAGTGTACCATCCTCAGACATGGCCTTGTCAAAAGGTTTAATAAAACACTGAAGAGCATCCTGAGGAAAGCCATAGAAAAGGACTGTAGAGACTGGGACTGTCTCTTACCACATCTGTTGTTTTCCATCTGTGGGGTTCCACAGGCCTCTATATTGTTCTTGAAATTCAAACTTTTGTGTAGCCAACATCCGTGAGGTCTCCTGGATATAGCCAGGGAAACACTGGAAGCCGAAGTCGCGCCCCACAGAAGTGTCATTGAGCATGGGGCACTGATGCAGCAAAGGATTGCGAAGGTGATGCCCATCGTAAAAGGACATCTCCTCCAGGCACAAGAAGCTCAGGCCAGGGTCTACAACCGGGCAGCCAGAGTGAGGCAGTTCAATCTGGGAGACTGAGTTCTTGTGCTAATTCCGACTGTGGAGAGCAAGTTCTTGGCCAAATGCCAAGGGACGTATGAGATGGTGGAGAAGCTTTTTGATGTAAACTATAAGATTCATCAACCAAGAAGATAGAAACCATATCAGATCTACCATGTCAACCTCATCAAGTCATGGCAAGACTGAGGGCCGGCTGAAATCCCGTAATTGCTGTACAAGTCAAAAGGCTAGGTTGGCGGTGTCACCATAGTGGAGATGCTGTTGAAGGCCCAAAAACAGCAGTGCTGGGAGTTACTCCAGAATAACAGGAACCTGTTCTTGGAATTACCAGGGTGCACAAGGGTCGTAGAACATGAAGTTCTGACAGAGCCACATGTGCGCATAAACGTAAAGCCTTATTGAATTCCAGAAACCTGTTGAGAAGTGATCTGCAAGGAGGTGGAGTGTATGTTAAAACTCGGGGTCACTAAGAAATCCAAAAGCGGTTGGTCAAGCCCGATTGTCCTGGTCGCAAAGCCCAATGGTGAATGGAGGTTCTGTAACGACTATGGAAATTTGAATGAGGTCTCAAGTTTGACACATATCCCATGCCACGCCTCGATGAGTTAATCGAGAGACTTGGGCCCGCGAGGTACATAACCACCTTGGATTTCATGAAGGGATATTAGCAGATCCCCATGGCACAGGGAGCCAAAGAGAAGACTGTGTTTTCTACGCTGGATGGATGCTTCCAGTATGTCCAGATGCCATTTGAACTGCAGGGGCCCTGGTGATCTTCCCGAGAACTATGGATAGAATCCTTGCACCCCATAAGCAATACGCTGTGTCATACCTGGACGATATTGTTATCTTCAGCCTGGACTGGGAGAGTCTAATGGAAAAGATCCAGACGGTGTTTGATGCTCTAAGGAAGGCGTGGTTTTCAATAAACCCAAAGATATGTGCTTTGGGAAAAGAAGACGCCAAATACCAGGGATGCGTAGTGGGTAGAGGCGAGATCAAACCCCATGTCAGTAAATTCGAACATGGCCAAGACCGCTGCCAAAAAAATAAGTTAGAGCCTTCCTGGGGATCGTGGGATACTACAGGAGGTTCATCCTGAACTTCGCCATGATGGCCGCGCCACTGACTGACCTACTTAGGGGGATGAAATTGGTAATGGTCTAATGGTCTGAAGAGGCAGAGACGGCCTTTCATAAAATGAAAGGGGCTTTGTGTAAGCAACCTGTTCTGGTGGCCTCCGACTTTAAGAAAGAGTTTATATTACAAACAGATGCCTCAGATGTCGGTTTATGAGCAGTCCTTTCCCAGGAGATACATGGGGAGGAGCACCCTGTTCTCTACCTGAGTAGGAAGTTATACTCATGTGAGAGAAATTATTCGGTCGTAGAGAAGGAGTGCTTGGCCATAAAGTGGCGGTGGACACATTACGGTACTATCTGGTAGGACATAAGTTTAGATTGGTATCCAACCATGCCCAACTCAAATGGATGAGGGAAACAAAAGGTAAAATTGCTAGACTCACCCTCTAGTTCTTAGCCCTACAAGATTTCAACTTCCATGTAAAGCATAGCGCAGGGAATCTACATGGTAATGCCGATGCCCTCTCGTGAATCCCTTGTCTGGTAGTAGAAAGTGCCAAGCCCCACAGCTTTAGGCAGAGGGGGAGGTATGTAGTGTGGATAATGGCCGCGTAGTCAATGGGAGGTATGTGTCGCAGAGATGGCTTGTCTCTGTGATGTAACCTGGAGTATTTTCTCTAGTGGTTGAAATCAATAAGAGGTTCGTTTGTTGCACCTGGCACCGGGTTACAGGAAGCTGTGAGAGATGGGCTGGTCTAGCTACCCAGATACCTCACATCTGGGTGTGGTTAACAGTCTATAAAATTGAAGCTGTTGTTTGGCACATGGTCTGTATGTTGGGAAGGAGAAGGCCTCCTGTGTGTGTTTGTCTCCAGGCCGAGCCTGAACACTGGACGCTACCCCAGCCTGTGTGCTCACACACCTGGTGGAGCATAGGCCTGCTATGGACATTTGAATTTTGTTTGTCTGATCTGAAGACTGTTTGTTTTCTGTTTGGCTTTTGGGTTTATGAAGCAATAAACCCACATAAACTTTTAATAGAGCAAGCCTCCTGTCTTCCTCCTGTCTCACCCAAGTGAGTAAAACCCCTACACATACTATATATGGAAACACTGTTATGAGTCACATTATATAGCAACAAGGAACCAATCACAGGAATCGACCAATGCAAAGTCAAACACAGGTTGACATATCAGAAACAATATTAAAAATATTGGCTAACTAATAAATAAAAAAACATTTTTCAAATTCATACCACGGGAATATTTATTGTTTAAAGTGAGAATCCAAAAAGCCTCTTGTGTGGTCAGATGATTTTGTCAGTGGACTTTTGACTTCCTGGGAAGGGTGAGATTGGAGCAGGACTTGAACCCAAAGTAATGGTGACAATTATAGCTTGTGGCGTGTGCTGTTAATGCCTTGTATGTTTCTTATGTTGTAGGAGGAATTTGTGCATGCCTCTGGACTGTGACGACACTTTTGGGCCTGATTTTGTGGGCTGATGCTGCTATATCTTGCTTCAGGAGCTGACATTAGGAGTAAGTTTCATGGCTTCCAACTATCGAGAGGGGACATCAGTATCATTGTGGCTCTGATGGAGTCTAATGCTGATGAAGATATGAGTGTTGTGTTACAATGCTGTTAGGATCAGGCAGAAGGAAGTCGTTATTGAGCAAAGAGTGTAGAAATGGCTGAAGAACCTGTCATTCATTTATGTAACTATTAGGTCTGGGCCTGACTATCATGACTATGGCTTTTTTTCCAGCACATCCTAACACCATACAGAAACATACATTCACCATCCTATACTATTGCTACCCTATATAGAGTCACCAATAGTGGCATTGACCCCAATAAGGTGCCTGCTGTGGTGAACAGTGTGCACAAATGCTGTATTGTAGGAAAAATACCATTGACATGCTGCCCATCTTTGCTTCTACCCTCAATGCATCACCAGCCCCCACTTACAGTGGCATGTAAAAGTTTGGGCACACCTGGTCAAAATTACTGTTATTGTGAACAGTTAAGCAAGTAAAAGATGAAATCACCTCTAAAAGAACTTATGTTAAATATGACACATTTCTTTTTCATTTTAGGCAAAACTTTTTTTTCATTTCTTACCTTTTATAAATGACAAAAAGGAAAATGGGCCAATTCAAAAGTTTGGACACCCCTGGAGATTTGTGTGCTCAGATAACTTTGAACAAGGTTTCAGACATTAATTAGCCTGTTAGGGTTATGGCTTGTTCATGATCATCATTAGGAAAGGCCAGGTGATGCAAAATTCCCAGCTTTATAAAAACCAAGCCTTCTCTAACCTTGTACTAAAAAACAGCAGCCACGGGTTCTTCTAAGCTGCTGCCTAGCCTTTTGAAAGTGACAAATGCTCACAAAGCAGGAGAAGGCTATAAGAAAATAGCAAAGTGTTTTCAAGTTGCCCTTTCCTCAGTTTGAAATGTAATTAACAAATGGCAGTTAACAGGAACAGTGGAGGTCAAGATAAGGTCTGGAAGATCAAGCAAAATTTCAGTAAGAGCTGTTCGTATGATTGCTAGTGAGGCAAATCAGAACCCTTGTTTGACTGCAAAAGACCTTAAGAAAGATTTAGCACACTCTGGAGTTGTGGTAGATTGTTCTACTGTTCAGGGACACCTGCACAAATAGGGCCTTCATGGAAGAGTCATCAGAAGAAAACCTCTCCTGAGTCTTCATCATAAAATTTAGTGTCAGAAGTATGCAAAAGAACATCTAAACAAGCCTGATTCTCAAATGTACTGACATGTTTCTTTTAACATGAATGTGCAATTAGGAACATTTTTGTTCAACAAAAATTGTTTTTGAAATATTAACTTTTTTAATGGTATAAAGTATGAAAATTAATTTAAAAAATGTTGATATTTTTCACTTTTAAACACAAGGGGGAGCAGCTGCTGAAATTTGCCATGAAAACCTAGTGTAGTTCTAGCTGGCTTTACAACTGTAGTAAAAGTGTGCGGGATCTGCTCACATGTGCCACTTCTATTGTAACTTTACAGCTGCCACATAACAGAAAAGAAAGACCATAATTGCATGCACTGGAAAAATGTAACAAACCTAGATTTCCATATGTATGTCATATATGTCTTCTAAAAGTTTTCAATATATTTTGCACTTTGCAATAATTTTCAGAATTCTATTTTATTTTGCGTGTATATTTCTTCCAGAATGAACGTATCTCATAATCCAATAAGACTACTTTATAGCAGTGACAGGCCTGAGCAGACATTACTCACTGATTTTGGGTGGGTAGGAAATCCTGAAGGTTAAAGGGATATTTACTCTTCTGCTATCAAGTGTGATGAGGAGCGCCAAATCAGTCACATGATTCCTATTGTTCTCTGGCTCATATTTCCTGCGATGTCTGTGGGGATGAGCTCTGTAAATGCTAAACAATACCACAACAAGATTCCTAAATCTTGTTGTCTTTGGAAATACAATTATTCTTTTTCAGAGATTATTTTTTACAATGTTGCAGTATTCACAGGTTTTAGTAATGAAGCCATTCTTTGATATATTAATATACATGTTACTGATAAGAAATACAGTTCCTAGCTGCAAATTATACAGTACTTGTCCATTTTAACCGATGTCAAATGTGAAATAACTTTTTTTTCTATAACAGCGTTATTTTTTGAAAAGGAGATTTCCAGGAAAGAGTTAAAGATGCCTGTATACTTGTAATAATCTGCAGGTACGGAGGATGTCGCCACGGATCTGAGACAGACCAAAGGGGGTTTTACACATAGCGAAATCGCTAGCAATATCGCTAAAACGTCACTGATTTTGTGATTTTGTGATGAACTTTTCTGATTTTTGCTAGCGATATCGCTATGTGTGATACTTACCTCCGACCGGCTCCCCCGCTGGCTGTCGCTCATTGCGCGAGATCGGGCGGCTCCATTTCTCGTCGTCTGCTTCCTGCTGGGCTTCCTGCTGTGTGAGACGAGCGACGCTGGACGCGAGCGGGAGGACGTCTGGATCGCTGTGTGTGAAAGGTAAGTATTGTCCGCTGCGTCGCTGCTGCATCGCTGTGAGATCCTCCTGTGTGGAAGCTCACTAGCGATCATTTAGTGATGCACCAGCGATCCTGACCGGGTCATATCGCTGGTCGGATCGCTGGTGCATCGCTAAATGTAAAAGGGCCTCAAGAGTTAAAGGTTTATTTACAGGGATTTTTCTCTCCACACAGGGAGAAGCAGTAGGGGGTTAACTGTGACAGAGTAAAAGAGTAAAGCAGAACAATGGAGCTGAAGAAAGTAGTTAAACGGTTATGCAGGGTTAAAACGGTTAAACTCAGATGATTATAACTTATCAGTCCGGGGAAGGCTTGATTGAAGGGTCTATTTCTCCCACGTCGGCACCGGCAACAGCGGCGCATGCAGTCTCTACAGTCTCTGCTCAAATTGAAGTTGGGACCTCCAGGGGTTAAAGCAGGAAGCTGGGAGCTGATGAGGAACCTGGGTCTCCCTGCTCTGAGTCTCTGTGTAATACCCCGCCTGTCTCTCTGCAGGAGCGATGCTGCACACGCTGTTAAGTCTCTTCACCACAGTCAGGGGCTCCGGCTCATCACTGCGGTCCTCGGGACTGCGCGCTTGCCTCACTGTGTCAATACTGTCAGGGGGGAAGTCTCCTTTGGTCACAGCTACCAGGTCCACATACTCACGGTGCCCAGACTCAGTTTTCAGATGGGGAACTCTCTCTCGGGGTGCGCGGTGTAACAGCCTGCTCTCTGTACTGCGCATGCTGCTTTCCCGCCCTGACGCTGCACAGTTTCCTGTCCGTCTTCCCTCCTTTCTGCTCACTGCCCCCCCACGTCACATGGTCCGGTCGGTCCAGGTCAGAAATTCTTCCCCCCGGCAACCCTGCTGTCTGACTAGGTGGTTGTGGACACGGAGCAGGAGAGGTAACCCCTTTTGCGCTCTTCTTCCTCTTCACCCCCTTACATACTGGTGCAAAAATCCATGCCCCAGTCCTAGGTGTCTGTCTCAGCTCTTCCACCAAGTTTGGCAACAGTCTAGGAATTCCTGGATAGTAATATGGTTCTATTTTCCACTATCCATTGAAAAATTGGATGTGTCTATGATTATTTTGAAGCTGGAGAAGCTTTACTAATTATATTGATTGCAATCATGATGTTAGAGTTTGCAGTAAAGAGCGAAATCATATGTCGCTTATAATGGTAATGACTAATTATTATGTACAGTACTGTGCAAAAGTTTTAGGTAGGTGTAGAAAATATATGGTAAAATAAGAATGCATTTTAAAAATAAAATAAAAAGTATCAATAGTTTATTTTCATCAATTAACAAAATGTAAAGTGAATGAACACACGAGAAATCTAAATCAAATCAATATTTGGTCTTCAGCATGAAATCATCAATTCTTCTAGGTATGTTTGCCCACAGTTTTTGAAGGAACTCAGTAAGGAGGTTTTTCCAAACATCTTCGAGAACTATCCACAGATCTTCTGTGGATGTAGACTTAATGATGTTGAGATCAGGTTTTTGTGGGATTCATATCATCACTTTCAGGGCTTCTTGTTCTTTATGCTGAAGATAGATCATATGACATTGACTATATGTTAAAGGTTGTTATCCTGCTGCGAAATAAATTTGGAGCCATTCAGACACCTCCCTGATAGTATTGCTTAAAGAGGCTGCACATGGAAGTAATAGGAAGATGCGTTGGAGGTCTGTGGACTCCAAATTTGACTTTCAACCCATAAACAGAACTTTGAAGTAGTTTTAGGCTGTCTTAATATGATGTCATGGTGTCTGTACTAAACTTTATGTATAGTACATATGTAATGTTATGCTTTTGTTTTAAGAGAACAAGTGTACAGACTCTTGGTCTTTACTGATGCTTATTACGTTTTGCTGCACGCAAGTGTGACTTTAAATTGTCCCCATAAGTCTGTTTTTCCACTGGATTATTATGTGGAAAGATGCCAGGTGCACGATGGACAGTTCAGTGGTTGAGGCAGCTCTATGATGCCTCAGCAATTTACCATCCCATGTGCACACTGCATCTCTCTACATCTGCTGTCATATCAGGCAGGAGAATTCAATTAATTGAATTCTCCTGCATCTGTCACAATGTTTTGCCACTTAATCTGAGAACAGCATAATGTGGAGATAAAGGTTCAGATTCCAGTGATGTGTCACGTGCTAAGCTGTCTGCTGTAGTTTTAATAAAATCTGTTTTATCAACAGTTGATTATCACAACTGCCATGTAGCACTGTATATTCATGTGCCCTGTATAACCCTGTCCCCACCACTGATGTGCAGCTTTCTGCCTATGCACAGTATACATAGAAACCTGTTGATCAGTCGTATGGATAAAGTTATAAAGCACCCAACATTCAGAGAACTGGTAGATTTGCAAATAAAAAAGTGATATTATTAAGTAGTATCATAATCAATATCAGCAAGCAGCCCAGTAAGTGACATATCGTTGGAATCAGGATCTCTGGCTGTAGATCATGCCGCTCTCAGACGAGGTAGAAAAACCTGGTGACAGATTCCTTTTACGGTTACACTTGTTGTCTTATATCATCGTTGTTTATTGTAATTCTTTTTACAAAATAAATTAGTTCTTACACTATTTTTGATTCCGATCAATACTCGGGTCTCTGCTTTAAGGGCCTGTCACACTAAGCGATATCGCTAGCAATATCGCTATAACATCACTGGTTTTTGTGACGTTATAGCGATATTGCTAGCGATATCGCTATGTCTGATACTTACCTCTGACCGCTCCCCCGCTGGATATCGCTGATCGCACGAGAACGTCCTGGACCGTTTCTCGTCGTCAGCTTCCTGCTGGGGCTTCCTGCTGTGACGACGAGCGACGCGTGGACGCGGGCGGGAGGACGTCAGGATCGCCTCGTCTGACAGGTAAGTAGCGACCCTCGACCCCTGCGATGTCGCTGGTGAGATCTGCCTGTGTGGCAGCTCACTAGCGACCACTTAGCGATGTACCAGCGATCCTGACCGCGTCATATCGCTGGTCGGGATCGCTGGTACATCGCTAAGTGTGACAGTACCTTTACTCTCATTAATTTATTTGGTATGGTTCACATAATGCTGTTTTGATATGCCCTTGCAAGACAAAACCAGATTGGATTAAAAAAAAAATTAATTATTTTCTCTACACTTTTCCTTCTTTAAGGGTAGTTTGTCAAAACAAAATGACTGTTCAAACTACAAACAGGGGCTCAGCGCACCCTTGGTGCGGCCAAACATTTAAGTGCGCCTTTCCACCTGTTTATTTTGCATCTATTTCCCCCTCCCTAGCTCTATAAAGCCAAAGCTGTCAATCAAAGAAGAGATGATGGGGAAGGGAATAGAGGGAACACAAGTAGAGATGAGCGAATTTGTTCGGATTTGATTCCGAATATGATCGGTATTGAGTATTGTTTTTGCAATATTCGTCGTATCAAAGGGACTGTAATGATTTTAAAACAAAATATGTTTACAAATGGTGTTAAACGCAATTTAAAAAGTCAAAAGGGCCCACTATGGGCAGTCGTACTAATTCATTTTCCTCAGTGTCCTCTATGGATGATGACTCTGTAGCAGGGACTAGCACTGGCCTTAACTTGTTAGAGCACTTTGGCGTGAATAAATCTGGTAACTAGCATAAAGGAAAGAGCGCTAATAAAAGAAAAATCACTCCACCACAATCTATGGAAAAAAAGAGTAAAGGAAATAAGTTAGAGGTAATTAACCTTTCATCACACATTTTGAGTGAGGTTCAGTGTGAGGTTCTTCAATTGGGGTTATCTTTTGTTCCAAATAATAATTTTGATTTTTTTACAACAGTGAAGGACCTACACCTCTTTTTGAGGAAACTTGTGTTAAAAAGGCTACATTTGGGGAAGAAATCTAATCAAGAATTGGGCAGTATGGAGGATCAGGAGGCAATCCGTATCCTTGAAGAATTAGAGAATGAGACCTTGGGCCCGGCTGCAGGTAATTTTCCTGCTTCTATCTTTCCAAGGTCCACCACATTTCCCCCTTTCTCACTTTGTCCGCAGATTGAAATCTTTTGTAGATTGGTGACTCAAGATCTTAAAATGGTCCCTACTGGACGAGTTGGAGATAACCTAACAGGGTCTCAGCGACAAGCATTGTGTCAGCTGAGAGCCTTGGAGGATGTTGTCTTTAAACTGGCGGATAAGGGGGGGAATGTGGTGGTTTGTCCTATTAAAATGTATGAGCGTGAGTCCTTCAGACAACTCAAGGATGCCGAGGCGTACTCACCACTGCCTAGCAATCCGGTTTCTGGCTATCAAAGAATATTATTACAGATTTTAGATAGGGCATTATCACAAGGGACTATTACAAAGAAAGTCCTTGATGGGCTCTTGGTACAATATCTGGTTGTGCTCACTTTATACCTTCTGCCCAAAGTGCACAAGGACCCTTTGGTCCCACTAGGTCATCCTATTGTCTCTGGTGTGGGAAGGCTGTGTGACCCTATATGCCGTTTCATTGAGCATTATTTACATCCATTGGTGGAAACTCTGCCCTCCTACGTCAGAGACACTAATGACGTCCTGCGGCGTCTTGATGGTCTCTCCCTGGAGCCGGACATGTTGTTGGTCACGGCAGATGTAGAGTCACTTTACACGTGTATTGGACATGAGCACGGACTCAGGGCCACAGAATTTTTCTTGAATACCAGCAATCTAGATGTACCACTTTGATCTCTGATTTTGGAACTTTTGGAGTTCGTCACAATTTTTTTTACCTTTAAAGACCGCTTCTTCATACAGAGGCGAGACACTGCCATGGGGGTGGCCTATGCGCCATCCTCCGCCAACCTCTTTCTCGGCTTTTGGGAGAGAGTTGTTTGGGGGTGGTGCCCTGGCTGTCCTCCATGTGCAGTGCTGGTACCGGTACATTGATGACTTGCTGATTATCTGGCAGGGCACTGAGAATGATCTTGGTGCCTTTATGTCACATTTAAATAGACTGACCCATAAGTTCCACAAGCAGAGAATCGATTTTTTGGACATCCAGATCGAGATTTCCAGCGACCTTGAGATCCAGACTGATGTTTACAGGAAAGAGACAGCTGTCAACGCACTGCTGCATGCTTCGTCTGCACTGTCTCCACAGTGCAGGCTATACCGATTGGTCAGTTCCTGAGGATCAGACGCTTATGTTCCACCATGGAGCGTTTTGAGACTCAGGCTGCTGACCGGTCTAGATTTCTTGCACGGGGATATAGCAGGCGTTGCATAAAACATGGTTATCAGCATGCCAAAGCATCTGACCATGGCCACCTCCTGTCCGGGAACAGGGGGAGACCAGATGACACCCACAACATTAGGTTCATTTCAACCTATAACAATAGGTGGAATATTATTAGAGGAATTTTGAACAAACATTGGCCAGTTTTAAAGACTGACTCTGTATTAAGTTGGGCACTACTGGAGAGACCTCTTTTGACAGCCATAAAAAGTAACAACTTTAAAGATTTATTAGTGAAGAGCCATTACGTCTCCCGTCCTTCTCTGCCCTTTTATACGGGAAGACCAAGTGTAGGCTGTTTTCCCTTTGGTTCCTGCATTTCTTGCAAGAATATTGAGAGAGCTTTTACATTTTGTTCCTCAGATGGGTCACAGACCTACAAAATTCGCGAATACATCTCTTGCACGAGTGACTATTTTGTATATTATGCAACTTGTCCGTGCAGTTTAATATATGTGGGTTTGACATCTCGCAAATTGCGTGTACGTGTAAGGGAACATGTGAGGGATATTATGGCGGCTTCAACCACTGATGACGTAGCCTCTTTGTAGACTGTTCCACACCACTTCAGGCTTAAGCATGCATGCACCCTTGATTTACTTAGGGCACGGGGCATTGACCATATCCATGGGGGAATCAGGGGTGGCAATTTAAAACAATAACTATCTCAACTTGAATGCAAATGGATTGTAAGGTTGGGTACATTGACACCCTCTGGATTAAATGAGAAACTTAGCTTCTCATCTTTCTTGTGATCCATTATAGGATGCATTCTCTATTTTTGCATTTTATTGCCTTTGTTTGACAGTTATGTACAGTGCTGTGCAAATTAATTGAGACAAAGCATTTTTTTAAGTAAAATCGTAAGTTGGTTACCAGTCAGTGATTCAAACCAGTTTTAACTGCTTTGAACAGGTGTGAGTAAATGTTCAAAGCAGTTGAAACTGGTTTGAATCACTGACTGGTAACCAACTTACGATTTTACTTAAAAAAAAAATGCTTTGTCCCAATTAATTTGCACAGCACTGTATATGCATGTGTGTATGTATGTGCATGTATGTACATATAAGTGTTTATATATATATATAATAATATTAGTGTGCGCTTGGAACACTCAAAGAAGAGGGAAATCTTAATTGGGTGGTTATAGGAAAAAAAAAAAAAAAAAGTCAAAGTCAAATTGCAGCCTGTGAACGGCTGTGCAGAGTAGCCGCAATAGTAAATGCACAAGTCAGAGAGCGGTACCTGTAAAGATAATGCGATGCGAAGTCCTCACTCCAGTAAGCGGTGCAAGTTAAAATAGCGCTTTTTGCTCCAGCGCTTGGAAAAGGAGGGGGGGGGTTGTACACTGGGGTATAGACGAGTTACAGGGCCTGCCCCGGCCGGTGGCAGCCTCCTGTCAGTGTACCTCCAGCTATGGAGCAGACATGAGCGGCCTCTCGTGCTCCCGGCATCTGTGAGCTGCTCCAGGTATACAGGACCTTCGTGATGTGAGTCAACACATGACCACGTCAGTTTCACTTGCTGGTGGTTGCGACGGGGACCAATGGACTTTCCAACATGTTTCAAAGACTAACTGTCTTCTTCCTCCCTGAGGAAGAAGACAGTTAAGGGCCAGTCACACTAAGAGATATCGCTAGCAATATCGCTATAACTAGTGACGTTATAGCGATATTGCTAGCGATATCTCTGTGTGTGATACTTACCTACGACCGGCTCCCCCGCTGGTTATCGCTGATCGCGCAAGAACGTTCAGGACTGTTTCTCGTCGTCAGCTTTCTGCGGCGCTTCCTGCTATGAAGACGAGCGACGAGCGTGGAGCCGGGCGGGAGGACGCAGGATCGCCTGGTCTGACAGGTAAGTAGCGACCCCCGTCCCCAGCGATGTCGCTGGTGAGATCTGCCTGTGTGGCAGCTCACTAGCGACCACTTAGCGATGCACCAGCGATCCTGACTGCGTCATATCGCTGGTCGGGATCGCTGGTACATCGCTAAGTGTGACAGTACCTTTAGTCTTTGAAACATGTTGGAAAGTCCATTGGTCCCCGTCGCAACCACCAGCAAGTGAAACTGACGTGGTCATGTGTTGACTCACATCACGAAGGTCCTGTATACCTGGAGCAGCTCACAGACGCCGGGAGCACGAGAGGCCGCTCACGTCTGCTCCATAGCTGGAGGTACACTGACAGGAGGCTGCCACCGGCCGGGGCAGGCCCTGTAACTCGTCTATACCCCAGTGTACAACCCCCCCCCCTCCTTTTCCAAGCGCTGGAGCAAAAAGCGCTATTTTAACTTGCACCGCTTACTGGAGTGAGGACTTCGCATCGCATTATCTTTACAGGTACCGCTCTCTGACTTGTGCATTTACTGTTGCGGCTACTCTGCACAGCCGTTCACAGGCTGCAATTTGACTTTGACTTTTTTTTTTTCTATAACCACCCAATTTAGATTTCCCTCTTCTTTGAGTGTTCCAAGCGCACACTAATATTATTAGTTATTTTACCTTATTTCTTTGACACCCTTGTGACAGGTGTCTTAGTGTTTGCTGCTGGAATTACACTCATACACAAGCGCCACTGAATCTCCATTTGTTTATATATATATATATATGTATGTATATGTATGTGTTATGTTGTATATCTCTGGCCTTGCACATCATCATCTCTCTCTAGGGTTTTTTATCCTTCTTGATTTTAATTGTATATATTTTTGTATTTTATGCTTTTAGTACTGCAGCTGGTGATTTGTTCGTTTGAATGGTGCCAATGTTTTTTGGATTGAAGCCATCTCTACATCATGTCTACAGTTGAAGCAGTTTCTGCCATATATATATGTTATCATTTTTTGTTATCAAAGAATATTTTCTAGTATGCTTGTATTACTTATTTTTGTTTTCTGTTTTCATTGTCTTATTATATGTTTTATTATCATTTTTATTTTTCATTATTATATTTTTTTCTTATTATTAGTTTTTTTTAATATTATTTTTGTACTCATTATTTATTATTTTTGTATTTTCTTTTTTGGAGGATGATAGCCTGAATTAAATTGGGAAAATGGCTGTTAAAGGTATACTTGTATCTAATTAGTCTATACATGTTTCTTTTATAGGCTGTTTATATCTCCTTCTGTACATTCCTTTGATTATATGGCATTATGTGGCATTGTTTCCCTTTAATATTGCCACTCTGTGTTTGTGCACGTCGTCGGCGTTTCCTAGGTGACCCTCACCACGGAAGGTGTCGGCACGGCGTGCTTGCGTTCCACTGACGTCAGAGGAGCCTTTGCTCCTGGAACGCAGCACATCCGACACCGGAAGTGACGATGTGGCGCTGGATGCTCCGCCCCCGTGCGCTCTCTCCACACACTGCAGCTGACTGGCCATTCCCGCACATGATGGCCTATTTAAACGAGCTGGTCATGAGGGATTATATCGCCCCCGAGGAAGCGAGCTGCGAAATGCGCGTCGGGGTGTTCGTCTGACGTGGGGACATTTTTACAATGGGTAAGGGGACTCCTGTGGTTTAACCATATGGTTGTTATGTTTAGCGCTGTTTGGATGATTGTACTTCGACTGCTTCTCTTTATATAAGGAGCTTCTGTCTTTACCTCACTTTACCTCTGCTCACCTCTATGGTAAGAAGTGACAATCTCATGAATTAACAATAGAGCCATTGTTCTATATATTTACATGGGAGTTTCTGGCCCCTATTCGTTTACATAAGTCCCTATGCCACTATCACGGCTGCATCACTATTCGCCTGTTTTTCTACCTTTTGTAATTTTTTGTAAAAATTTTTTTGTATTATTATGCCTTGTCTTTGATGAATTTTTGGTATCTAATAAAGTGAATCCTTTTATACATATGACGAGACGCTCATGATTTCATTTGTCATAATGTATTGTTTCTATGGGATAAAATCTCTCAGTTTTTCTTGATGTTTTTAATATTCGTCGAACACAGCCGAATGTCATTAGAGTCAATGGGAGTAGAAATTGCTGAATATGTTTGGAACCGAACATAAGACATACCTTCGGCACCAATAGTGTTCGAATATGGCCCGAATATGTCAAAATCAGATTCGGGGCCAAAAGCCGAACAAATTCGCTCATCTCTAAACACAAGCAGGTGGGAAGGTGCGCATAAATGTTTAGCCACATCAAAGGTGCACCGAATGCCTGTACTTGGTTTGAACAGTCATTTTGTGTTGACAGACCTATAAGGTTACACTCCAAGTTTTGACTAAAAGAAGCATCAAAAACTGCACTAAACTGAATTGTGGACAACAGATTCTCCATGATTGTTTATCCAGTTGCTCTTCTTCTCTTTTATATTGTACAGATGTGCTGCATGTGTAATCTGTAAATCCAACTGCTTCACCCCGCTTATTCTAAAAGTGGGGCTCCTCTATAATTTTTTATTAAATGGGTTGTTTTGAAACATAAAAGTTATTTGGTTGTCTAAAATTGAAATTAATGAAATCTAGTAATATGTTTTCATTCCCAATAATGTAATATTGGTACGATTTCAGACGCCTTCTCATGATCTATTTCTATTTCTCATGGTCGCAAACGCCAGAAGCCTGACAAACAAGATGGAAGAACTAGAAGCAGAAATATCTACATGTAACTATGACATAGTGGGAATAACCGAGACATGGTTAGATGAAAGCTATGACTGGGCAGTTAACTTACAGGGTTACAGTCTGTTTAGAAAGGATCGTAAAAATCGGAGAGGAGGAGGGGTTTGTCTTTATGTAAAGTCTTGTCTAAAGTCCAAGGGAAGATATTAGCGAAGGGAATGAGGATGTCGAGTCCATATGGGTCGAAATACATGGAGGGAAACATAGTAACAAAATTCTCTTTGGGGTCTGTTACAAACCCCCAAATATAACAGAAATCATGGAAAGTTTACTACTAAGGCAGATGGACGAAGCTTCAACCCATAATGAGGTCCTTGTTATGGGGGACTTTAACTACCCGGATATTAACTGGGAAACAGAGACCTGCGAAACCCATAAAGGCAACAGGTTTCTGCTAATAGCCAAGAATAATCTTTCACAATTGGTGCAGAATCCAACCAGAGGAGCAGCACTTTTAGACCTAATACTATCTAACAGACCAGACAGAATAACAAATCTGCAGGTTGTTGGGCATCTAGGAAATAGCGACCACAATATTGTACAGTTTCACTTGTCTTTTGCTAGGGGGACATGTCAGGGAGTCACAAAAACACTGAACTTTAGGAAGGCAAAGTTTGACCAGCTTAGAGATGCCCTTAATCTGGTTGACTGGGACAATGTCCTCAGAAATAAGAATACAGAAAATAAATGGGAAATGTTTAAGAACATCCTTAATAGGCACTGTAAGCGGTTTATACCTTGTGGAAATAAAAGGACAAGAAATAGGAAAAACCCAATGTGGCTAAACAAAAAAGTAAGAGGGGCAATTAACAGTAAAAAGAAAGCATTTAAACTACTAAAGCAGGATGGCACCGTTAAAGCTATAAAAAACTATAAGGAGAAAAATTCTTTATCTAAAAAACTAATTAAAGCTGCCAAAAAGGAAACAGAGAAACACATTGCTAAGGAGAGTAAAACTAATCCCAAGCTGTTCAACTATATCAATAGTAAAAGAATCAAAAGTGAAAGTGTAGGCCCATTAAAAAATTGTGAGGAAAGTATGGTTGTAGATGATGAGGAAAAAACTAATATATTAAACACCTTCTTCTCCACAGTATTCACGGTGGAAAATGAAATGCTAGGTGAAATGCCGAGAGACAAAGAAAACCCTATATTAAGGGTCACCAATCTAACCCAAGAAGAGGTGCAAAACCGGCTAAATAAGATTAAAATAAATAAATCTCCGGGTCCGGATGGCATACACACACGAGTACTAAGAGAACTAAATAATGTAATAGACAAACCATTATTTCTTATATTTAGAGACTCTATAGTGACGGGGTCTGTTCCACAGGACTGGCGCATAGCAAATGTGGTACCAATATTCAAATTGGCTCTAAAAGTGAACCTGGAAATTATAGGCCAGTAAGTCTAACCTCTATTGATGGTAAAATATTTGAAGGGTTTCTGAGGGATGTTATTCTGGATTATCTCAATGAGAATAACTGTTTAACGCCATATCAGCATGGGTTTATGAGGAATCGCTCCTGTCAAACCAATCTAATCAGTTTTTTTGAAGAGGTAAGCTATAGACTGGACCAAGGTGAGTCATTGGATGTGGTATATCTTGATTTTTCCAAAGTGTTTGATACCGTGCTACACAAGAGGTTGGTACACAAAATGAGAATGCTGGGTCTGGGGGAAAATGTGTGTAAATGGGTAAGTAACTGGCTTAGTGATAGAAAGCAGAGGGTGGTTATAAATGGTATATTCTCTAACTGGGTCGCTGTGATCAAAGGGGTACCGCAGGGGTCGGTGTTGGGACATATTCTCTTCAACATATTTATTAACGATCTGGTAGAAGGTTTGCACAGTAAAATATCGATATTTGCAGATGATACAAAACTATGTAAAGCAGTCAATACAAGAGAAGATAGTATTCTGCTACAGATGGATCTGGATAAGTTGGGAACTTGGGCCGAAAGGTGGCAGATGCAGTTTAACAATGATAAATGTAAGGTTATACACATGGGAAGAAGGAATCAATATCACCATTACACATTGAACGGGAAACCACTGGGTAAATCTGACATGGAGAAGGACTAGCGGATCCTAGTTAATGATAAACTTACCTGGAGCAGCCAGTGCCAGGCAGCGGCTGCCAAGGCAAACAGGATCATGGGGTGCATTAAAAGAGGTCTGGATACACATGATGAGAGCATTATACTGCCTTTGCACAAATCTCTGGTTAGACCGCACATGGAGTACTGTGTACAGTTTTGGGCACCGGTGCTCAGGAAGGATATAATGGAGCTAGAGCGGGTACAAAGGAGGGCAGCAAAATTAATAAAGGGAATGGGGGAACTACAATACCCAGAGAGATTAGCAAAATTAGGATTATTTAGTCTAGAAAAAAGACGACTGAGGGGCGATCTAATAACCATGTATAAGTATATAAGGGGACAATACAAAAATCTCTCCGAGAATCTGTTTATACCAAGGAAGGTGATGGTCACAAGAGGGCATTCTCTGCGTCTGGAGGAGAAAAGGTTTTTCCACCAACATAGAAGAGGATTCTATACTGTTAGGGCAGTGAGAATCTGGAATTCCCTGCCTGAGGAGGTGGTGATGGCGAACTCAGTGGAAGGGTTCAAGAGATGCCTGGATGTCTTCCTGGATCGTAACAATATTGTATCTTACAGTTATTGTTAGGTTCTTTAGAAGGACGTAGATCTGGGGATTTATTCTGACAGAATTTTATATGCTGAACTGGATGGACTAATGTCTTTTTTCGGCCTTACTAACTATGTTACTATGTTACTATGTTACTATTGATCCTAAATAAGCAGAAAGCTTCCTCCTCTTCTCCGTCTCATTATCTTCTATGAACGGCACAGCGGTCTTATTCAGTTCTTTAGCTAAGCCAGACCACTTCTCTTTCAACTAACTGTGACACAGACGGAAGATGACTTATCTACAGAACCTTACTGCAGTTAAATTAACCACCATGGTGTAGTATTTAGAATTAAAGGATATTAGTGAATTTTATTAACACACCACTCCAGTTTTTCCTTTATTCCAGCACTTCCAGTATTATACTTGCCAGCCACCGTCTTCTTCTGTTCTTCGAGCTGTTCCGGGTTGTCTTCTGCAGTTTGTGACCTGCCGGATCGCTCCTGTGTTTGATGGGTGATTCGGAAGTGACAACTCAATATAAGTCTGTGAGAGCCAGAACAAGGCCCTCATAGAGTTTCATTGAGAGCTTTACCTCAGAAGTTTCAGTCACCAAATGGTGGTGCGGGACTGCAGTGCCACTGGAAAGACCTGAAGACAGCAGCTAGTAATATAATAATAGGGTCAGTAAACCTAGATCAACTGCACCACCTGAAGTCTTAAATAATTAAAAAAAAGCATTGCTGATTTAATTTACATTTTCCTAAAACCTGTTCAGAGGGGTTTCTTTCCATTCAACAAAATCTAGTCTAGGGTCACTGTACCGTTCCATTTTATCACTAGTACTTGGGAACTCATATTATAGAACATGGGCTTTTGGGCTCTCATGGACACCAGGGTTCAGGTTCTAGGTTTTAAACTCTGTTTTTCGATAGTTATTTCAGTAAACTCGTAGTAAACTATTGTCATGTCAGTAAATTCACAGTGTTAGAGTAGAATATATTCTACTCTAATAGGACATGCTCTCTTTGTACAAAGATCAGAGTTTTCTCCTTCAAAGTGTACTATTTATATAAATCTCAGTAAGAATATTAATCTGTCTAGTAATGAAAACATTGTAAATTGGAGACGTGGCGCTTTAATCCTCATCTGAGCGGGATAAGTACAGCTCAGCCCAGCACATGCAAGTTGCTGTGTGCAAGTTTATGTTACGTTCATCTGAGCTGTTTGCCTTTGAAGGCCAAGTCAGCACATGTTTATAATCATCAGCACCTCCAAAGAGCTGGATAACAGTCCCCAGCCCGAGTTTACTTTTTCTATAAGCACTTGTTCCTTGTTTGCCTTCATTTTCTAGTTTGTACAGTGCACTAACTAGGGTCAACTGTTTTCTAAGGGAGGAACAAAGACCTTTTCAGACTCTCAGTCGATGAAGCTGAAATTCTTTCTGCAGGACCAGAAGTCTTGGCTTTCCTCATAGACTAGGGATTTAAATGCTTGTTCCAGCATCTGCTCAGAGGTTAATAAAAGTTTCATAAACCTGTGAATAGATTTACTATGTTGTTGGTTAGGTTATTACTTTACTTTGACACCAGGTCTGTTCAAGTTCTGGTCATTTTTCTGAAAAGCTTTTTGTTCTTGACATATTTCCCTACACCCGTCCATTTTAATGTATATTCAGAAGTGAATGTAAACATTTTGTCTACAGTGTAGCTTGGTAACTGCATAACATTCATTTATGGGGTTAATCTGCAGGTTAATAGCGTTATTAACCTGCCCGGCAGCTCCACGTTTCTGAACACTGCGGGGAGAAAATAAACTTTATTCTCCCTGGCAGTGTTCTGGCTTCAGTCACGGTGGGTGGCACTGGCGTAGGTTCAGTCACCGCTCTGAGTATAGAGAGCGGCGGCTGACGGTCGGCCCCAATGCAAAGCCAGTGGCAGTCAGTGTGAAGGGTGCGGTTACAGCCATCCCAGAGCAATGACTGAACCAGTGTTGGCGTCACCCCCATGACTGGTACCTGATCGTTGCGGGGGGAAATAAAGTTTACTTTCTCCCCGCAGTGTTCGGGTAAGTGATGGTTAGGTAAATATCGCTATCAACCTGCAAATTGACCCCATATCTGCAGGTTAATATAGTTTTTTCTGGTGACCAGTTCCCTTTAACATCACAATACTAAGGGGTAATATCGTTGAATCTTTTAAATGAAAGGGAGAGCCAAAATATCAACATTTTCCATGGACAGTATCCCATAGTACACTAATTTTAATCCACATCCAACACCCGTTTATTAAAACTTAACCTTATAAGATTAACTTTATTATATGGTATCACTTTAAAACTATTTGTATTTATTTGCAGCGTAGTAAATGAAAAACGCATATACAGTAATAAATATTATACTGTACATGGAATCTATTGAAGATTATTTGACTGTAGTTAGAAGAGGCTAGAATTGATAGACCACATTGATTCATAGGAAACTCCCAGTTAAAGGGTGAATTAAGGCAGCAGGGATGGCTTAACACTTCCATAATTTTATAGTACAATTTATGTGCAGTAGTTGAACCCCTTGGTATGAACTAGTTTTACTTTTTCACCTATTTTCCTATTGACCTTGAAGAAGTCATCTTTGGTAATTACTTGTTACTTAACTACTTTACCCATAATTGGTTATTACACAACTTGTATATTTTAGCTGAATAGTTCATTGTAGTCATAAAACTTTTTTTGTCACTTCTGTTCCTGTTATGATTTCACTGAAACTGGAACAAAATGAAACTGAGATCATATCAGTCCCTTAGTGACAGTAGGGCATTTTTAGCTAAGCCTTCATTCCTAGTGAGGACTCTTCTAATCAGTAAATTATGTACATCTCTCTGTTCCATCTCTTCCATAATGTGTACTGACATGAAGACAAAACATTCCTTTCACTCTACAGACAGGAATCAGCATTTGACATTTTTGACAGCAATGTCAAATCGGACAGGACTGTGATATTTTGAATACATATTTACAAAATGCTAGAAATACTGGTTATTTCTGTACAGATAGAGTATAGTAAGCTCGAAGGGCATGTGCACACAATAAGTCTTTGCAGAAAACATTTCTGCACCAAAAAATTATGCCTATTGGCAGGAAAAACGCATAAAAATGGTTTTTATTTTATGTGATTTTACACACGTTCTTGATGCTTTTTCTATCCATTTCCTCCATTCTTTAGTATGGGCGAAAAACGCTGCAAAAATGCTGAAAGACTTGACATGGACATCAACTTCAGATCCGAAACTGCTTCAAATTCGCAAGGAAAAAATAAGTGTCCTACAGACACTTTACATTTGCTAGCTTACTTTTCAAACATTGTAGATTTGTGTTGCATTGCATGCAAAAGATGGAATCAAGATAAAACAAAAACCCGGGAGAATTGGTGTGCTGCAAATATGAAACCTTCTGTCCAGGTTTTTTCCACTGCGTGAGAATAGCATGAAGATTGAATATGAGTTATTATACATTTGTTCCCACAACATATGTTTTGCTCAGGAATACTGGTAGCACAAGTTTCACTAAATTAAAATTTTCAGCATTTTTATATGTTTGGAAAGAGGTGTATTGCCAGCACCTACTCCTGTTATTATCTCAGCTGAAATTGAAATCTAGCTGGACACCAGACAACTGAAGAAATACGGGTGCACAACAAAAAATGAATCAATTGTAGTCCAGAAACAGAGAGGAAAAGGTGGCACTCACCATCCGATAAAATATTCCTTTATGTGTTCATGACACGGGTACAGCAGGAGAGGAGCGGATATCTTCTGTGGACGACAGCAGCTTCCCGTCATCCACAGAAGGTATCTGCTCCTCTCACGCTGTACTCGTGTCATTGACACATAAAGGAATGTTTTATCGGATGGTGAGTGCCACCTTTCTTTCTGTGTTTTTGGACTACAATATTTAAATATAAAATCAGATTGTCAGGTCATCCAGTTACCGTGTCCTCCAGGCTGCACAGATCCACTGGGTGAAAATTGATATGCATAAAATAATTAACATCCGGCGCCTCTTTGGACGAATGATCCCAGGAAATCCAAGATTTCTTAAAACATCCGTTTATTTCTTCATATTAAAAACCGGTAATGATAAGGTAAGGCAAATCCATGATTAAGACCTGTTTAGGTCGAAACTTGTTGGTTTCTATGCCTTTTTTACAATCATGAGTGTATCAAAACTGCCTGACTTTCTTGTTCTTAATATGAACAAATAAACGGATGCTTTAAGAAATCTTGAATTTCCTGGGATCATTCATCCAAAGAGGCTCTGGATAATAATTAAATATACAATTTTTATATGTTTGCAAAGGGGTTCTCCTTAATTGTCTTAGTTTCTTTCATTTTCTTACCTTCTTTCCTCCTTTCTTTCCTGTTTTCTTTCTTCAATTCTTGACTCCCTCCCTCCCTTCCTCCCTTTTCTGACTGAAAAATAAAGTAGTCAACGCTTTAAATAAGTCATAAACTTCACCAAAGTTCTTGAACTACTATCATTTTGTTACATTAGTGTGAATTCTTAAAATCATGCGTCTTATTGATTAACCCCCCCTCAAGTCTCCCAAGAAACACATCAAGATACAATGAGATATATAGTTATTTTAAGCTTATTGTTGGTTTTCATATTTTTGCAATAAGGAAATATATTTTGTGTGCATTGTGAGTTGTGGCAAAAATATTGTGCAATGTACACAGGTTATTTATTACAATTTGCTCTATTTGCACCACATTTGGACATAGACAGAAGAAGGGCCTTCCTTACATCTTGGGCCCCTGTGTGGCTGCACAGGATGCACCAATGGTATATCCACCCATGATTTAGGCCAACTCTCTTTTACAAATGTTCAATTAATCAACTCACATGTCCTATCCATAGAGTAATGTAACTTCACTGCACTTGCTATAAAAAAAATTGTTCATGCTTATGGTGAATTCTTATTTTCACTAGGAACATACCAGGTTTCCCCCTTGTTAAGTTTTTACACCTTGATATGAAAAAACAATTGCCAGATTTCTGTCTTAACAGTTGTGGTCTTTTTTCAAGCTAAATACTCTCAATTACCAAGCAGAGCTGCAGTGTATATTATGAAGAGGACCACATAAAGGACCTGAAGACAGTAGGTAACCATATGAATCACCATTCAAGACTGGGCTGAAGAGTCAAGTTCTCTGGATCACTGTGGGTTGAATGAAAGTTATCTCCTATCCCAAGGATGGGGGATGCATTTTTTTGTTGGTGGAGGGATGTGGAAATAAATTTGTTTTTTTGTACAATCTAGCATACACAACATCAGAAATGGTGATAATTCTGCAGGTATGCAAGAAGTTTCTGAGTCTATGGTATTGAAAAGACTTAAAAACGAACTAGCGGGAGATGCAAGAAGAACTTATGGCCTTCCGGATCTTCCAGCTCGACATGTGTTCCGTCGTGTCTAAGTATGAAAAAGAAATAATGTACTATTATTAAATCATAACTGCTAATCCAATTTTATATTGTAATTACAGTATGTGATAGGTCAGCTTGTACATAGTAAGTGAAATATCAGCAGTGATTTTTAATCTGTCATGATTGGCTTCTTGGTGCTTGCTGTTTGGCCCGAGACTTTAATATTGATGGCCAATCCCTAGGATAGCTAATCAATATCTGATTGGTGGGGTGCAACAGTTGGCATCCCCGTCAATTAGTTGTTTTTGGTGCCGGTGATCAGCCAGATGTGCTCAGTTGTGGAGTTGCACAGTTCTGTCAACTGTATAATGTCAACAACTGGGTACTGCACATCTGTCCCGTATTCGAATCAGTAGAGGGCGGATGTGCAGAACCCAGTCGCGACCTCTATGCAGTTGATGGGGCTGTGTAGTTAACTGATCATATCTGGCCACTGCTGGCATTGGGAACAGCTGATTGCCGGGGGTGACAGTAATGCAACTCTACTGTTCAGATTTTGTTGACGTATCCAAGGATATGCCATCAATATAAAAGATCTGGACAGTGCTCGAAAGTCAGCAGGTGACACTATTCTTTTTTTCACAATAGATCTTTTATGAAGTAGAAATAAATGTTGCAAATTTTAACTGTCAATGGTGGACCAATTTTTGAATCTTGCTAATGGTGTAGATGCCTGTATTCATCCACTGTAACTAATGCTCATGTGTAGAAGTGTGGCAGGTGCTACTACGTTTTATATACACTGCTCAAAATAATAAAGGGAACACTTAAACAACACCATGTAACTCTGTGAAATCAACCTGTCCAGTTATGAAGCAATACTGATTGTGAATCAATTTCTCCTACTGTTGTGTAAATGAAATAGATAATAGGTAGAAATTAATGATAGGCAATTAGAAAGACAACCCCTATAAAAGGAGTAATTGTGAAGGTGGTGACCACACACCATTTCTCTGTTCACATGTTTTTTTGGTTATTGTTTTGGTCACTTTTGCATTTAGTCATTGCTCTCACCCCTAGAAGTACAGTAGCATGAGACAGAAGTTGCTCAGGTAGTGCAGCTCATCCAGGATGGCACATCAATGTGAGCTATGGGAAGGATAGCTGTGTCTGTCAGCACAGTGTCCAGTGTGTGGAGCGGTTACCAGGAGACAGGCCAGTACACCAGGAGACATGGAGGCGGCTGTAGAAGGACAACTACCCCAGCAGCAGGACCACTACCTCTTCCTTTGTGGGGAGCAGGAGGAGCAGTTCCAGAGCCCTGCAGCAGGCCACTAATGTCCATATGCCTGCTCAAACTGTCAGAAACGGACTCCATGAGGGTGGAATGAGGGCCTAACGTCGACAAGTAGGTGGCGCTTACAGCCATCACCGTGCAGAGTGATTGGCATTTGCCAAGATTGGCAGATTCAATATTGGCACCCTGTGCTCTTCACAAATGGGAGCAGGTTCTCAACGAGCACATGTGACAGAGTGTGGAGACGCCGTGGAGAACGTTTTGCTGCATACAACATCCTCCAGCTTGACCAGTTTGGAAGCGGGTCAGTAATGGTGTGGGGAGACTATTCTTTGGAGAGTCGCACAGCCCTCCATATGCTCTCCAGAGGTAACCTGACTGCCATTAGGTACCAGGATGAGATCCTCAGACCAATTGTGAGACTATATGCAGGTGCAGTGGACCCTGGGTTCCTTCTGATGCATGACAATGCTGGGCCTCATGTGGCTGAAGTGTGTCAGCAGTTCCTGCATGATGAAGGAGTTGATGCTATGGATTGGCCTGCCTGTTCCCCAGACCTGAATCCAATTGAGCACATCTGTGACATCATCATGTCCTGTTCCATCCACCAATGCCACATTGCACCACAGACTGTTCAGGAGTTGACTGATGCTTAAATCCAGGTTTGGGAAGAGATCCCTGGCGAGAATATCCACTACCTCATCAGCACCATGCTCAGGCATTGTAGGGAGGTCATACAGACACATTACACATGGAGGCCACGTTCACTACTGACCATAATTTCCTTGTCTTGATACATTTCCACTGACGTTGGGTCTGGAGGCAAGGGAACTCCAGAGAAGTGTTTATGTGCTACTGTGCTGTACCCTGTTGATTGTACCCTGAGTGGGAGGATTCCTGCAATCCTAAGAACTGTGATATTATTATGTAGACACCATTCTGTATAATCTACCATATAGTCAACAGATTTCTCAGGTGTTTATCTCTCAGTGTGTTATCATTTCTATAGTAAGAGATATCTGTGTAGAGGCTTAAGGTACTGTCACACTTAGCGATGTACCAGCGATCCCGACCAGCGATATGACGCGGTCAGGATCGCTGGTACATCGCTAAGTGGTCGCTAGTGAGCTGCCACATAGGCAGATCTCACTAGCGACATCGCTGGGGACGGGGATCGCTACTTACCTGTCACACCAGGCGATCCTGCGTCCTCCCGCCCGGCTCCACGCATCGCTCGTCCTCACAGCAGGAAGCGCCACAGGAAGCTGACGACGAGAAACAGTCCTGAACGTTCTCGCGCGATCAGCGATAACCAGCGGGGGAGCCAGTCGGCGGTAAGTATCAGACACAGAGATATCGCTAGCAATATCGCTATAACGTCACTAGTTATAGCGATATTGTTAGCGATATCTCTTAGTGTGACATGCCCTTTAGGAATTATTTTATCAGTGATATAGCCCGCTGTTATGACATAGACACCTCTATATAGTGTATTAAACTGGCATCAAACATATTTTTTCAGGTTACATTGTTTCTATTTATTTTTTTTACATATATACATATATGTGACATCCCTTTCCCTCTATATGAGATATATATGTTATATCCCTCATTATACTATCTAACCGTTACTTGCAGCATTCATGAAGACTACTGTTGACTGTTTACTATATTATACTATAATCCAGGAATAACCACCTATTTCTGTATCTATACTGCCCTGTTTTTATGTATTTATATACTTTTTCATTTTCTGTTGATATTTTTTTTTAAATGATGACTATCAATAAAAATTGTTTTAGACTCTACCAAAAGCCTCTTGTCTTTAAATGTTTGTTTGTATGTTTTTTGGCTTATTAATTAAAGATTGAGGGTATTTAAATATGGCATGTGTAAAAGGGAAGGAGTATTGTGTTCTAAAAAATGAATGCTAGAACCTGCCACAGAGGGGTTGATACTGAACAAGTAAAGACATTATTGTCTATGTGACCGCCATAATGCTGACTTTCAGGTGACAAAGGGGAGTGGGTATTTTGACACCACTGATATAGACATTAATAGAACTTGTCCTGACCCTTAAAGCACATAGTGGTGATTTTTTTCAATATTTCTATAGGTAGCAGATTACTGAATCGAAAACCAATTTTTAAAATACAGTATGAGTAAGTCAACTAATTCATGATACACGGAGTGCATTTTCCTTTTTTTCTGTACTACTACAACCCAGTGCAGAAAATATCAAGTATACCAACTGAATAGCGCAAACTTTTGGCACTTCTCCATTATTCTTGTTTTTTACTTGTTGAAACTTTATCAGCACAGGCTAATTTTGTCCTTTGGATTACTCTCATTGTTCTGCGATTAGCAGTCTAAAGTAACAACACAGGAGGTAGACACTGCCATTTAGAGAAATGTCTTTTTAAATCAATTTACGTAACATGTCTGCAATGATACTAAGTAAAGTATACATTTGGGAGAACAATGGAAGTCTGAATATAGATCTTGTTTCAATGAGCTACTGGTCAAAAATAACATGAAATTACTGGACATACATACAATTATATAAAGGGGCATTTTCACTGCAAGATCGTGAGTCGTTAAAATCACTTGTTTCACCATTCTCTTGCCATGCAACCATGCAACTAATCACCCGTTGCAAAATGTTCATTCATCGGGCGAAATGATCTTTTATGTAGCATAAAAGATTATCGTTCTCTGAGGCACATTGTCCTGTGTGCACAGGTCTCGCACTGCTAAAAATGGTGACCGATGCATAGTGCACATAGTTTACTGGTCAAACGGCCTCCAATCCATAAAAGGTTACTAATAAGCAGTTGGTTCGTGTCATTGGTCAGTCTATGTAAAGGACCCTAAAATTATGTTCACATCAGCATTCAGGTATTCACTCAGACCATCAGCAGGCAGTTTAATCACTTTTTCAGGAAATATTCACTTAGCATGCAGAGCTACTTCTGCCATCTTATTGAGGAAAATCTTTGTGGAAGGTCACTATCAAATATGAGTCAATCTGATCTCAAAGCTCAACTTCAAAATCCGGTAGATGTAGTGTAGTTTGACTTCAGCAAAGCATTTGATAATGTATCTCATACTATCCTTATTGAAAAAATGACCATGTATGGGATTGACGAGGTTACAATTAGGTGGATTTAAAACTGGCTCAGTGATCGTACTCTAAGAGTGGTAATAAATGGTTGCATATCCAATTGAAAGAGTGTTTCAAGTGGGGTACCACAAGACTCTGTCTTGGCTCGAATGTTGATCAACATTTTTTAAAATTATCTAGATAAATTAACGGTAGGTTAACTAATCAATTTGCAGATGTTGCAAAGCTGGGAGTGATAGCTAACACTAGAGAAGACACAGAAAGGATTCAGAAGGATCTAGAAAAGCTTGAACAATGGACAGCGACTAATAGAATGGTATTTAACAGGGAGAAATGCAAGATTCTACATCTGGGCAAGAAAAACAACAATTACATATAGAGAATGGGAGGAATAGAACTAAGCAACATCACATGTGAAAAAGATTTGGGTACCAATAGATCACAGACTGCACATGAGTCAACAGTGTGATGCATCAGCAACAAAAGCAAACACAGTTCTGGGATGTATTAAGAGAAGCATAGAGTCTAGATCATGTGAGGTAATTATCCCCCTCTACTCCGCCTTGGTCAGACCTCATCTGGAATATAGAAAAAAATTGGAGTCCGGCTCAACAGGACTGGATTTTTCTTTTCTTTTTCTTTTTCAAAAGAAAATATAGCGCGTACAAAAGAAAATTTTCATGGACGACATGACCCAGTCGATGCATTTCGACTGCACGAAGCAGTCTTACTCATGGCCGGTGTCTGAGCCCCAGGTGGATGAGCATAGAGCAACTAGGTGAGCTGGAATCAAGTTTTTCTCATCTGGAATACTGTGTCCAGTTCTTGGTATCACATTTTAAAAAAAGACATAAAAAGACTGGAGCAAGTTCAGAGAAGAGCTACCCAGATGGTGAGCAGACTACAAACTATATCCTACGAGGAAAGATTGATGGATCTGGGAATGTTTAGCTTGAACAAAATAAGGCTAAGGGGAGACTTAATAGCTGTTTACAAATATCTGAAGGGATGTCACAGTGTAGGGTGGGGTCATCCTTATTCTCATTGAAAGAATCTGAAAGGAGGAAGATACAGATTAGATATGAGGGGCGTTCATTAAAGATTTCCCCTGTCCCACTTCTTGTGAACTGAGAGTAATGAAACTTGGCACAGTTATTAGTTCTTCTCTACATAGGTGAAACCTAGGGACACACTTCTCCCATCTCTTTAAGCAACTGTAAACACCTCACTTGTAGAAGTCAACAGGTTGCTCCAAAAGTCTCTTTGTAACTTCGGATATCAGAGTCTCATCATCTGGAAAAATGCTTGCCCTTCAAAAATATCTTAATTGTTGGAAAGAAGTGGAAGTCCGATGGTGTGAGGTCGGGTGAATAAGGGGGATGCGGTAGAATTTCAAAGCCACAGGAGCATGTTTCCATTGGGGCAACACATGAGTTGTGAACTGATGCATAGTCTTGCGGAAGGGGGACACCTTTGGTGAGCATGCCACATCTCTTTCTTTGATGGCCTCCCGCAATTTCCGCAGCAGTGAAACATAGTATGCCCCAATGATAATGGTACCCTTTGCTAGGAAATCCATCAATACTACTCCGTGCTGGTCCCAAAATACAGTGAGCATGACCTTGCCTGCCAAGGGTTGGGCACGTGCCTTCTTTGGAGGCGTTGAGTCATGATGCTTCCATTGCATCGAATGGACTTTAGTCTCAGATCGTAGTGATGGACCCAGCTTTCATCCTGTGTGATCAGTCTGTTGAAAAAGTCCTCCTGGTTTCCATGGCTCATCGTCAATAGAGCCTGAGAGCATTCGACTTGTTTCTGCTTCTGGAAAGGTGTGAGCAGCCGGGGAACCCAGCAAGCGGATACCTTATGCATGTGAAGATGGTCTTAGATGATTTTTTCCACAGACCCCACACACTAATCTTGACATTTTGGGCTAGGTGGCGAATAGTTACATGGCGATTTTCCAAAATGGCACCCTCCACTTGCTGGATAGTGTGTTCATCAATAGCAGAGTTGGGTCACCCTGGAATTGGAGCTGTCCCACCATATTTGTCCCACCCTATTTGAATTGACGATGCCCGTTCATGTGATGAGGAATCATCACCCATCACCATAAACCTCTTTCATCTCATTGAACGTCTTCTTTAGTGTGCGACCTTTCAAATTAAGGAACTTGATGACTTTTCTGTATTCCACTGGGTCTACTTTCAAACCTCACACCACTTCAGCACCTGTAAAATCAAGACCGTTATCAGTTTTGAGTTGCAAATTCGCAAGCCCCTCGTATTAGAAAAAAACTTTTTGGCAGTAAGAGTGATCAATGAGTGGAACAGGCTGCCACAAGAGGTGGTGAGTTCTCCTTCAATGGAAATCTTCAAACAGAGTCTTGACAGACATCTGTGTGAGATGGTTTAGTGAATCCTGCATTGAGCAGGGTGTTGGACACGATTCAATGACAGTATTGTGATTGTCATCTCATAGTTCGTTGATAGTAAATAATGCTAATTTTTCAGAGCTTTGTTTTGGACTTTACATATATGTAACTTTGGGTATGTTCACACATAGTTATTTTCTAATTTTATATGCTTAATTTCAAAATTACAAACCTATAGGTAAAACAGATAAACAAAAATCCACGTAAAAATATTGCTAAAAGTGCATGGTTTTACATGTCTTTTTTTCTGCCTTAAAAATACACAATACAAAACTATTTTCATAGTATAAGGGAAAGTGTAAAGTTTCCCTTGCAATGGTTATGGTTTTTCAGTTTTGTCTTTAAAATGATTAGATCTTCAAGATCTTTTGATACTAGCGGTGAGCAGATCAGGCAAAATTCGAATTCACCTGTTTCCACGGATATCCTATTGATATTTTTAATGCTGTGGGTCCCTGCATACCCAAGAGCATAATTAACTCCTTAACAACCGCCGATACGCCTTTTAAGAGCGGCAGTTATTCCTCAGTGCCGCTTTTTAACAGCACTGAGAAATAAGTGTATAGCGCCCCCAGAGTCAGAAATTCTCTTGAATCTTGGCAACCAGGGGTAGCTGAGACCCCGGAGAACATGATTCGGGTCGGTTTTAACTGACCCCAGTGTTGCGATTACCGTTATTCACGGAATAACGGTGACCGCAAAAATAAAGTCCGATTTCCCTTTTAAGTTTTCTCTCCTCTGATGTAATTGAAGGGTTAGGGTTATGGTTGGGGTTATAGTTGTGGTTATAGCTAGGGTTGGGGTTGGGCTAGGGTTATGGTTGGGGCTAGGGTTAGGGTTGGGCTAGGGTTAGGGTTGGGGTTAGAGCGAAGGTTAGGGTTTGGCTAGTGTTAGGTTTATGGTTGGGGTTATAGTTGGGGTTATAGCTAGGGTTAGGGTTGGGGCTAGGGTTAGGGTCATGGTTAGGGTTGGGATTAGGGTTAGGGGTGTGTTGGGGTTGGAGCTGGAATAAAGGGCTTTCCACTGTTTAGGTACATCAGGTAGTCTCCAAATGTGACATGGTTGATTCCAGCCAATTTTGGGTTCAAAAAGTCAAACGGTGCTCCCTCCCTTCTGAGCTCTGCCATGCGCCCAAACATTGGCATTCCCCCACATACGTGGTATTGACATAATCAGGAGAAATTGCACCACAAATGTTGTGGTCCATTTTCTCCTGAAAACTTTGTGAAAATAAAAAAAATTGGTTCCAAAGTAAATTTTTTGTGAAAAAAGTAAAATGTTCATTTTTTACTTCCACATTGCTTTAGTTCTCGTGAAGCACCTGAAGTGTTAATAAACTTCTTGAATGTGGTTTTGCACATCTTGAGGGGTGCAGTTGTTAGAATTGTGTCACTTTTGGGTATTTTCTGTCATATTGATTTAAGGGCACAAAAAAATAAGTTTTAAAATTACAAAATATTCTAAATTTTTGCTAAATTTGCTTTTTTCATAAATAAATGCAAGTTATATCGAAGAAATTTGACCACTAACATGAAGTACAATATGTCACGAAAAAACAGTAACAGAATCAGTAGGATCCATTGAAGTGTTCCAGAGCTATAACCTCATAAAGTGACAGTGATCAGAATTGTAAAAATTCGCTTGGTATCACGGTCCGGTCAGCGCCAGCGGATAGCCACGGCTGAACAGAGACTCACCCACACTGCAGAGGGGCTCGGTGTCGGCTACAGAGGGGAAAACTCCGGTAGACAGGACCTGGGATGCCGAAGTTAGCAAGCAGCACAGAACCTACGGTCAGGTGACTGAAAGGGGCGGGGCTTAGCATCCTGCTGCAGAGATACTGCAGAACAGAACTATAGGAATCCTCAGGTAAGACAAATGGGGGTCATACACAGAGATAGCAGTAGAGTACCAAGGATGAGACAGAACGGATAGTCGGGGCCAGGCAGCGGTCAAAGCCAAACAGACATAGAAGGTAAAAAAACAGAATCCAACAAGCAGTATCCAGAGAACAGACCGAGTCAAAACCAAAGTATCAGGCAAACTAGAACACAGCACAAACACACCCAGGTCAACACACTCTGCCAAGGGCGAAAGTATAACTGACGGGGATTGGCACTTCCTGGGGCTATAAGAAGCTCTCCCCTTACCAAGGAGAGGCCACAATAATAAACCCCAGGTGTGCAGGTAAGAGCCTGCACTGGGATCATAACATTAACCCCAGGAGTGCAGGTCCACCAGTATTGGGCTCCAGACATTAACCCCAAGCGTGTGGGTCCAGTCCGCACTGGGATCATGACACTTGGTCATTAAATACCAAATTGGCTCTGTCACTAAGGGGTTAATGTAACATGTATAAAACAAAAAATCTTTATACTTACCTCACCATTCACCTCTCCTGTCCTTCTCCTCATCATCACTCATCCATCCAGTTCTCACCTCATGTTTTTTATTGGCATTACTTGTGCTGAAATCTGATCAAGCGACTGTAAGGTATGACGTTACAACATGCGGCACGACCTTAAGTAAGCATGCGCACAAGTGTCCAGGTCTCACCAGAGCTGGAAGTCCCAGCTTTGAGATTACCAGGAAATTCAATGTGAATGGTGGGGATAAGAAGATGCGGTGAGGACTGCACTGGTGATTGTGAGGAGCTCTTACTGGCAGGGTCGTCATTATTTTGCTCTAATTATTGTATTACATTGAATGTTGTTACTTATGACTTTATACGAAGTGTTGAATTGTAAAGCGCTGAGGAATATGTTGGCGCTATATAAATAAAGATTATTATTATTAGCAGGGGGGACAAAAGAGGTGAGTGGTGAAGTGAGTGCAAGGATTTTTTATTTTATTTTGTGAACTTTTTATGGTCCTTTACGACTCCATTTTGGTTAAACTGTTCGGAAGCAAATTACAAAAATCCACATTTTGGCAAATGTGGATTATTGTAAAAATTGAGTAGCATTCAATTCCAACATGTTTGCTAATCTCTATTTGATACATTGCAGAGAAAAAAAGAATTAGAATGTTTATAAGATAAAATTCAATTTTTCTATCAAATATGGGCAGCACGGTGGCTCAGTGGATAGCACTACAGCCTTGCAGCGCTGGAGTCCTGGGTTTGAATCCCACCAAGGACAACATCTGCAATGAGTTTGTATGTTCTCCCCATGTTTGCGTGGGTTTCCTCCAGGTACTCTGGTTTCCTCCCATATTCCAAAGACAAACTGATAGGAAATTTAGATTGTGAGCCCCATCAGGGACAACCCCATCGAATCCCACCAAGGACAACATCTGCAAGGAGTTTGTATGTTCTCCCCATGTTTGCGTGGGTTTCCTCTGGTTTCCTCCCACATTCCAAAGACATACTGATAGGGAATTTAGATTGTGAGCCCCATCAGGGACAGTGATGATAATGTAAAGCGCTGTGGAATATGTTAACACTATACAAAGATTATTATTATTATAAATCACTGCAGAATTTTAACAAAAAACAGCAGAGGGAAATTCACGTGGAAGGTTCTAGTCTTACATGAGTTGAGTGCGCTTCTTATAGAGGTGGTTCTAATAACATTTCATAAAACTCGTTTACAAAAGGTAGTTATAATCCCTGGAAAACCATTGTAAAAGCATCATGTGTTAACATGTTCATTTTACAATGGGAGACCTGTGGAGCACAACAATCAGCTTGTTAATCTGTCTTAAAATGCTGTTTTTGTATAAAAGAATGGTATGGGAGCATTATTATTTCTTCTACTTGGAATCATACATTTAATCAGTCAGAAACTATCAATTTACAACCAGTCATTCTCAGAAAGGAAATGTAGGTCATTATCAAAACCGTTAATGTGCTTTATGTCTTCTTGTCAATTTGATTATAAATAGTTATGATTCAGTATGATTAGTGATGAATGAGTATATTCGTTACTATTTGATATTCGCACAGATAGTACGGTATTCGGGTTACGCGATGCATTGCAAGTATTTGTGTACTCGCCTCGCTATATCTGGATGTCCCGCCCTGCAGTTTTGGTGCCTCCTTTGCAGTCACTAAACATGCTGGGCTTCTTAACCAATCACAGTAATGCCGCAGACATCTTGGTTGTGGCATTACTGTGGTTGACTGGCCACCCAGCATCATAGGGTCTATTGAAGCCATGCCGCCACCATTTTGCACACATTGCATCCAGAGCCTGCATTCTACAAGCATAGGGAGAGGTCGCTCAGCTGCTAGGGAGAGTCTTTAGGCCTCTTGATAACACAAAAGCCCTTTTCAGGGCTACCTGCGGTGTATACTAGGTCAGTGTAGAGTAGGGAGAGAGAGATACTAGAGCAGGGACAGTTTAAAGGAGCTGGTCACTAGCTCCATACCACAAAAAAAAAACTCTTTTCAGAGCTGAAGACACACAACAAAGTCAGGGAGGGAGAGATTGTGTATTAGGTAAGGAGAGGTTAAAGTGTTCTTCCAGTGTCCATCTTAAAACAGCTCTTTTTAGAGGCAAAGTAATATTTTTCCAGCACACCGAGTACTAGCATTTAGTGTTGCCTTGCTTTTTTAAAGCACCGGCCTATTTTTGGGGTCAGAGCCTGGCTTCTGATGTCCATATTAGTCCACTTAAAAAGGCATTAAGTGCCCTATGCAAAGCAGTAATCCAAACATTTCCTAATCCTTACTACTAAGCATGCACCAGGCCATTTTCCCCGCTGTTTTTGGGGCCAGAGCCTGGATTCTGATATCCAAATTAGTCAACTTAAAAAGGCAATACGTGCCCTACGCAAAGCAGTACTCCAAACATTTCCTACTGCCTGCTACCAAGCATGCACCAGGCCATTTTCCCCACTGTTTTGGGGGTCAGAGCCTGGCTTCTGCTGTACACATTAGTCTACTTAAAAAGGCAATACGTGCCCTACGTGTCCTACGCAAAGCAGTACTCCAAACATTTCCTACTGACTGCTACCAAGCATGCACCAGGCCATTTTCCCCGCTGTTTTGGGGGTCATAGCCTGGCTTCTGCTGTCCACATTAGTCCACTTAAAAAGGTGTTAAGTGCCCTACTCAAAGCAATAATCTAAACATTTCCTACTGCCTGCTTCCAAGCATGCACCAAGCCATTTTCCCCGCTGTTTTTTGGGTCAGATCCTGGCTTCTGCTCTCCACATTAGTCCACTTAAAAAGGCGTTAAGTGCCCTATGCAAAGCAGTAGTACAAACATTTCCTACTGCCTGCTAACAAGCACTCACCATGCCATTTTCCCCACTATTTTGCCTGGTGTGCCATCCTTGCGTTACACAAACACGTGTTAAATAATCTGAACCGTGCTCTCAACAACGCCGTAACCGGGAAGGTCCACCTAACAACAGACACCTGGACAAGTTGTTGTGGACAGGGATGGTACATTTCTGTCATGGTATACTGGGTTAACCTGGTGGAGGGTGGGACAAAGGTGCAAACTGGCACATCACACATCCTACCCATGCCAAGAATAGCAGGCCCAACTTCTGTCAGTGTTTCCGCCTCTTCATATTCCACTTTCTCTTCCTGCTCCTCATCCTCTGCTGAAGTACCCTCCCCATCACTGCCAAGCTGGGACCTATGCAGCAGCGCATTTGCAAAGTGGCAACACGGTCTGCTGAAACTGATCTGTTTAGGTCATAAACCACACTTTGCAGCAGAGCTGTGGCAAGCTTTAAAACTACAGATTAGTGGCTCTCCCCGCTCGCTGCACCTCCATCCTGGTCTGTTCGTCTGCGACAATGGGCGTAACCCGGTGGCGGCTTTAAAGGTCGGCAAGCTGGTACACGTGCCATGCATGGCTCACGTGCTGAACCTGGTTGTTCAGAAATTTCTAAAAAGTTGCGCTGCCTTGCCTACATGAGAAGATGCCCTGTATTAGTGCTCATTTCCGCCATTCCTCTACCACTTTTGCTGGTCTTACAACCCTGCAAAAGCACTTGGATTTGCCAAGACACCGATTTGTGACCTGGTGGAACTCAACCTATCATACTGTATGTTGGAGAGGATTAGTGAGCAGCAGAAGGCAGCAGCTGAATACCAGCTTCAGTATGCCAGGCAGACTGAGAGTCAGCCACCACACATAACAACTGTCAAGTGGGTGTGCCTCGCTGACATTTGTGAGATTCTTGAGAACTGCACCAACCTCGTGAGCGGTGATTAGGCTATTATCAGCGTAACCAATTCCCCCAGCTGTGTCTCTTGAAACAATCACTGCATAATCTCAAAGAGGAAGCTTTGTGCTAGGTGTCAGGTTTCTCCTTCTTCACAGGAGGAATCCCAAGCCTTGCCTTCAGCGGTCTCCTATTCAGTCCCGGCCACAGAGGAGCCTGCTCAGCAAAGACGTCGTTCCCGGCACCTTGCTCAAGCTAGTGCTGGAGGGTTAGTTGCTGCTATCCCTGGTTCAGCTATAGTAGCCTGCACTAGCCAGCGGCGAGCAGCTCCTGGGACTAAGTCCCTTTTTTGCTTCACTGAGCATTGCCTATGCAATCTGCATAAGGCACCACTGTACCACTTATACAGCAGCGTCTGTCAGTGCGGCGCCGTGCACAGATAATGCGCTTTCCAGCTCTAGCTTAGGTTGATTAGTGGTGCCCGCCAGGGCGAAGCTGAATGCTGTTGGAGTGGTTATTTCTAGTCACTTTGTCCAGGCATCGCAGATGCAGTATTGAGCGCTAGTGGGGCTAGAGCAGGGGTGGGGAACCTCAGGCCCCAGGGCCATTTACGGCCCTTAATGACCTTTTATCTGGCCCTGGGCAGATTGTCAGGGACTGCAGTGCTTTGACAGGGAGTTGTATTTTGACTGCCACCAGCTCATTAATTTCTTCTTGCTCTGTGAGCATACACACGCAGTGTTCAGTACTGAACACTGAGGGTATGCAACAAAATATTTCGTCCTGACACCAGTGCCAGAGTCAGGATGTTCCTTGGGGGCAGAGTTTGCACGGCCCCCGAAGGATGGTATAAATATCCAAATGGCCCTTGGCAGAAAAAAGATTCCTCACCCCTGGGCTAGAGGGACTCTAACCCTGTGTCCTTGGGGCAGAGTCCTGTGCCTCTACACTAGCACTCCCCCTGCCAAGTCCTGTACAATTAACAGGCTCTGGCACTTGTTTCAGCGGCTCTGTGAAGTAACAGTGTTCGCTCCTGTACACGACGGGTCAGTGGTTAACCTGCCGGTGTTCAGTTGGTACTCCGCCATTACCGAGCAACAGCTTAGCATCTGTGCACGGTGGACCCCGGGTTGCGATCACACTTTTTTATAATTTATATTTAGTGCAATCCGCAACCCTAACAGTGTATTAGCGCCAGAGTCTGGCTCGTAATGGCGGGCAAGCAGCGACTGTAGCGGTACATGCAGCAGCTGGAGGGCAGGTTGGCGGCTCACGAGCTCTCAGCCTCAGCTGTGGATCTTACCGCAGTCACTGTTCAGGCAGCTACGGAGGCTGCCTCCTGTGTGACCACTGCCATCCCTGCCCCAACTTTGTCCCGCCTTCCACTGCCCGAAAAGTTCTCAGGCGATGGTGTTTCTTGTAGGGGTTTTGTCAGCCAGTATGTTATTCAGCTTAAGCTGCTGGCTGCTCGATTTCCCTCCGAGCGGGCTAAGGTGGGATTTGTAGTTTCTCTCTTGTCGGGCAGGGCTTTGGAGTGGGCCACACCGCTGTGGGAGCATGGTGATCATGTGGTGCAGAGTGCCTCGCAGTTCTTGGCTACTCTGAAGTAGGTCTTCCTGGGACCGCGAGTCACCCATGATACCACGCTCCAGCTGCTGGCACTGTCACAGGGCTCGTCCTTGGTCAGCCAATATGCCATCCAGTTCCGGACCCTGGTCTCTGAACTGGAGTGGCCAGACAAGGTCCTCATCCCTGTGTTCTGGAGAGGTCTGGCTGACCACGTGAAGGACGCCCTATCCACGAGGGAGATTCCCGCCACACTGGAGGAGCTTATTACCGTCTCTACCCGCATAGACCTTCGCTTTGTCGAGCGAGGCTTGGAGCGGGCCCAGTGTAGCCAGAGGTTTAGGTTGGCACCTAGTTTTGCTAAACCTCCGGAATCTCCCGATCGGGCGTCCGAGCCTCAGGGGGCCTGTCATGTTTGCCGGCAGTCTGGTCACCTTGCCAACTGGTGCCCACAGCGGTCGGGAAAACGCTCGTCTCTAGTGGTCATAGGAGGGGGCTCACTAGAATCAGCGGCGTTTTCCTCCAAGCTTACCTTTTGTGAGTTAATTTTCCCCTTCACCGTTGATGTCTGATGAACTCCCTCTGCTGGTGAAGAGAGGTAGTGAAATTGACTGGGTTGGGAAGAACCTGTCATCTGAACAGGTGGAGCCTGATTGGACACCCGGAATCACTGAGTGGATATAAGGCAGCCGACGCCCTACAGGGGTGCTGGTGATCCTTTCTGCTCTGAGCTCTTGCAAACCAGTTCAGTACCTGCCTTCTGAAAGCTAAGTATTTGCTCTCTTATTTTTCCATGAGATATTGTCTGTTTACTTAGTGTTTGTGTTCTGCCTGCCCTTGTTGGTACAGGCTGAGCTCCATTTTTTGTCCCTGGTCAAGTTGATCTTTTGCTCAGTCTTCAGAATATTCCTGAGTGCTGATATAGTGTTTTTGAAGTCTAGTGACTTCAGGGCCTTTTTTCTATCAGACGTGTTGGACATTATTTTGGCAGAATTTTTGCGGATTGCAGCCAGCATCTTTTCTGTCCTTTCCTATTTAGTTAGTTGGGCCCCATCGTTTGCTCAACCTGTCTTTCTGTCTGTGTTTGTGTTTTCATCTGCTTTTCACCGACAATACATGTTGGGGGCTGTCTATTGCTTTGGGGTCTGCTCTGTTGCAGTTTAGATTTTCCCTTTCTTTCTTTAGGCTTATTTAGTTCTCCGGCTGTGAACGAGGGGTCTAGGGCACCATAGGAACCCCCCACGGCTACTGTTAGTTGTGTGACTAGGATCAGGGGTCTGCAATCCGATAGCTACCAACCTCTCCGGTTTTCTGGACTTAGCTTGTATTTTTGTTTTTTCCTCCTTCGGTGACTCATTCATAACACTTACCTTTTAAGGGAACACTTGAGGTTGGTTCATCCACTCTGGCGGTGGAGGTTTGCGTGGACTCCGGAGCGGAGGGCAATTTCATGTCTTCTGCCTTCGCTCAACGGCACGCAATACCCCTGTTTATGATGGCCAAGCCAGTCACCGTCAGGGTGGTGAATGGCGCCACTCTACCCTCACAAATTACCCACCAGACCACCCCGTTGATACTCTTGGTGTCTCCATCTCATCAGGAGACGATATCCCTCCTCGTCATGCCCGATGGTATCGATCAGGTCGTTTTAGGGGTTCCCTGGTTACGGCTCCACTCTCCCCATATAGAGTGGTCCTCGGGGAGGATTCTCGGTTGGGGGTAAAGCCTGTGAGGGTAGATGCCAGAGGGAGTGCATTCAGGTTGCTTCCACTGAAGTCCCCGCAGATCTTTCCTCTCTCCCCACACACTATCAACAGTATGCAGACGTGTTCTCCAAGCGGGCAGCGGAGACTCTTCCACCCCATCGCCCCTATGACTGTCCTATTGACCTCTTGCCTGGTGCTGAGCCTCCTCGGGGTCGGGTCTATCCCCTTTCTCACCCGGAAACAGAGGCCATGTCTCAGTATATCAGGGAGAATCTAGCAAGTGGATTCATTAGGAAGTCAGTGTCGCCAGCAAGGGCGGGATTCTTCTTCATCCAGAAAAAGAACAGAGAACTACGTCCCTGCATCGATTACAGGGGTCTTAACGCCATCACCGTTTAGAATAAGTACACTCTGCCCCTGATATCGGAGCTGTTTGATAGATTACGGGGAGCGAGAGTGTTTACCAAACTTGATCTGGGGGGTGGCTTACAACTTGATTCGCATCCGTGAGGGGGACGAGCGGAAGACAGCATTTAAAACCAGGGATGGGCACTATGAATACCTGGTGATGCCCTTCGGGCTCTGTAATGCTCCGGCCATCTTCCAAGACTTTGTGAACGATATCTTCCGGGATATGCTTACCACCTCGGTAGTAGTCTATCTGGATGATATTCTCATCTACTCTCCAGATATTGACTCCCACCGGAGAGGTGTTTGCAAAGTTTTCGACCTCCTGCGGGCAAACTCCCTATATGCCAAGTTGGAGAAGTGTGTGTTTGAGCAGGAGTCCTTGCCTTTCCTGGGCTATATCATCACCGCCCAGGGATTGGCCATGGATCCTGCCAAGCTACAGGAGGTGATGGATTGGCAGGAGCCCCATTCTCTCAAAGCAGTGCATCACTTTATGGGGTTCATAAATTACTATCGCTAATTCATCACCCACTTCTCGACTTTGGTAGCCCCCTTGGTGGCCCTCACCAAGAAGGAAGCAAATCCCAAGTTGTGGTCGGAACATGTCTCCAAGGCCTTCTCCTCCATTAAGTCCCATTTCGCTAGCGCTCCTATTCTACATTGCCCCGATGTAGATAAACCCTTTGTTCTAGAGGTGGATGCCTCTTCTGCCGGTGCTGGAGCGGTCCTTTACCACAGGGTTCCCCAACTCCAGTCCTCAAGGCCCACCAACAGGTCATGTTTTCAGGCTTTCCCTTGTATTGTACAGGTGATGCAATTATCACCTGGGCAATACGAAGGAAATCGTGAAAACCTGATGTCACGTCCGCCATGTCTGTTTTGCCTCATGAACCCCTGGAGCGGTGTGCATGCGCACCTTGATCATGTGTCCTTCCTAGGATCCTGCACTGTCTGGTTCTGCAATCATCTCGTCATGTCTAGAATCCCTGATCATGTGTCCTTCCTAGGATCCTGCACTGTCTGGTTCGGTGATCATCTCGTCATGTCTGAAACCCTGATCATGTGACTGCGCTCTGTGATCCTGGAGCATCTGAACTAGAAAGTTCCCCCCTGGTCCTGACCCGGAAGAGGAGGTGCTGTGCCCTATATCAGACCACCCCTTCCTTTGCTCAGGGCCTGATTATTGTGTTGCTTCCCTGCACAGCTCTTGGTCTGTGGGGTTGCTCCCTCTATTCTGTGCCCTTGCACTTTGCTCTGTAGTGCGTCTCTGCACACGCTCTGTGCTCGTATTCCGTCTCTTGTCTTGTGCCATGTCTTGTGTTGTCTCTCGTGCCATGTTTGTCTTTGCCATGTAGTCCTTCCGCTGTTCTCTGCTTTAGCCTGTTTTGCTATGTCTCGCCTTAGCTATTCTTTGACTTGTAGTCCTTCCTCTGTTCTCTGCCTTGCCTGTTTCGCCATGTCTGGTCTTTGCAATTCTGAGCCTTGTAGTACTTCTCATGTTCTTGTCTCAGCCTGGTTTTCCACTCTCTGTCCTCTGGTGCTCTCTTGCACATTTCCAAGTCTAGTCCCAAGGTTCTCCCTTGGCCCGGCTCTGGGTTTCGGCCTACGCTCCCCTGCTAGACTCTGTCCTCGCTCTGACCTGGCTCTGTTTCTGCCTATGTTCCGCTCCGTGTTCCGCTCTGTGTTCCATACCTTGTTTCTTGCCTTGTTCCTTGCCTTGTCCTTGCCTTGAACCCCGGCGTGGGTTCCCCTTGGCCGTCTCCTGTGCCGTGGTAAGTGCCTCGTGTTTGTGTACAGCCGTGTGCACTGGCCAGTGTGGCGTGCCTCCTGCATGGCTCCTAGCATGCAGTCCTTCCTTGAACCTTGGCGTGACTCCTAGCACGCACCCTGCCTTGAACCCTGACGTGACTCCTAGCACGCACCCTGCCTTGAACCCTGGCGTGGCTCCTAGCACACACCCTGCCCTGAACCTGGCGTGGCTCCTAGCACGCACCCTGCCCTGAACCTGGCGTGGCCCCTAGCACGAAGGTTCCTTTGCCCGCCTCCTGTGCCAAGGTCGTGCCTCGTGCTGGCGTTACAGCCGTGTGCACTGGCCAGTGAGGTGTGTGTCCCGCGTGGCTCCTAGCTTGCGTCCTGCTCTGAACCCTGGCGTGGCTCCTAGCACGCACCCTGCCTTGAACCCTGGCTTGGCTCCTAGCACGCACTCTGTCTTGTACCTTGTGCTTTGGCGTGTCTCTACACACGCACTCTGTCTTGTACCTTGTGCTTTGGCGTGTCTCTACACACGCACCCTGTCTCGTTTTGTGAACCCTGGCGTGTCCCCTACACACGCACCTTGCTTTGCACCTAGCCTTGAACCCTGGCGTGTCCCCTACACACGCACCTAGCCTTGAACCCTGGCGTGTTCCCTAACATGCACCATGCCTGGATATCTGTCGTGCCTCCTTGCATGAACCCTGGTTTGCCTGCCGGATGCCGGGAACCTGCCGATCGCTGCCAGAGATCGTAAGCTGGATGACTGCGGCCTGATGTCCGGAGCTGATGTCCGCAGCCTGATGCCTAGATCATGTCGATCGTCGCCAGCGGTCCGGAGTCCGATGCCATTGTGCCTTTACCTGTACCTAGGTGTGCCACCTGGCATGTACTATGCTATGGACCTTGGCGTGCCCATGCGCGCACCTCGCACATTTTGCTTGTTTTCACGTTTGCACTGAATGTGATCCTGAAGATCTTAATGAAGATACCTTGCACTTACCTCTTGTCTTGTCTTGTTTCCTGCTTGTCTCTGGTCGTCAGACACTCCCATAGTGTCCCCCTGAGCCGGCCGTCTGGTCCCAGCAGTCGTGGTGGCTCACCCCCTTGGTCTTGCCCCTGACACTCCCTGTATAGGGGGTGGATTCTCACAAGGTCAGCTCGCCCTCAGTGGGTGGGTGCCACGACCCAGAGGGTCCACTCAATAAATGGGCTCAGCAGGAGCTGAGTCCGTCACACCTGACCTGTTGGTGGGCCTTGAGGACTGGAGTTGGGGAACCCTGCTTTACCAGAAGGACTCGCAAGGTCGGAAGCAATCATGCTTCTTTTTCTCCAAGACCTTCACACCAGCGGAGAGGAATTATTCTATTGGGGACAGAGAGTTGCTAGCGATGAAGTTGGCCTTTTCGGAGTTGAGACATCTCCTGGAGGGGGCTCACCACCCTTTCCAGGTGTTCACCGACCACAAGAACTTGGTGTATTTGCAGACAGCCCAGTGGCTGAGCTCCCGCCAGGTCAAATGGTCCCTGTTCTTCTCCCTGTTACACTTTACCCTACATTTTCTCTCCGGGGAGAAGAACGTCCATGCCGATGCTCTTTCTCGCTCCAAGTTGTCATCTGAGGAGGAGGAGCCTCAGCTGATTGTCCCATCCGAGAGCCTGAGGACCGTGGCTCCAGCCGCCCTTGAGTCCGTACCTCCAGGCAAGACTTTTGTCCCTGCCCGTCTGCGACCGGAGGTCCTCTCTTGGGCTCACTTGTCCAGGGTGGGTGGACATTTTTGGACAAAACGGACTTCTGAGCTTCCGGCGAGGACATACTGGTGGCCGCATATGGCCCTTGACATCATGGACTATATTCAGGCGTGCGTGTGTCTCTTGCGCCCAGAACAGGTCTCCTCGGCAGCCGTCCACTGGGCTACTTTACCCCTTGCCGGTAGCGGACAGGCCCTGGGAGATGGTCGGTATGGACTTTGTGGTGGGACTGCCCAAGTCCAGTGGCAGCACGGTCATTTGGGTTGTCACCGACCATTTCTCTAAGATGGTGCACCTGGTGCCTCTTTCCCAGCTGCCTTCTGCACGGGGTCTGGCAGCGTTATTCATTATGCATGTCTTCCGCCTACATGGCATGCCGGACCAGATTGTCAGTGACCAGGGTCCGCAGTTCGCGTCTCAGCTTTGGAGAGAGCTATGTCACCTCTCCTCGGCCTATCACCCAGAGATGAACGGGTTGGTAGAGAGGGCCAACCAGACCCTGGTCACTTATCTACGACACTTTGTCTCGGCCAGGCAGTATGACTGGGCATCCTTGCTGCCATGGGCGGAGTTCGCTTTGAATGACGCTGTGGCCGATTCCACTGGTCAGACCCCATTCCTTCTTAATTACGGCCAGCAACCGCGCGTTTCGGTGCCTATGCCCATGTCGTCCACCGACTCTAGGGTGGCAGACTGGACGGTGGAGGCACTTGACATTTGGACCGCACTCAGGTTGCCATCCGGGCCTCCAAGGAGAGAATGAGGTCCTCCGCTGACGCACACCGACACCCCGCCCCGACCTTTGCTCCTGGCGACTTGTTGTGGCTCTCCGCTCGTAACATCAGGTTGCGGGTCAAGTCCACTAAGTTCGCGCCTCGCTTCATAGGCCCCTTCAAGGTCCTTGACCAGGTTAACCCTGTGGTCTACCATCTGGCCCTTCCTCCACACCTGGGTATCGCCGACACCTTCCACGTGTCCTTTCTTAAGCCTGTTCACATGTCTCATTTTTCTGAGTCATCTACCGGGACATCAGGCTTGTCCTCGGACGAGTACAAGGTGAACGCCATCGTGGGGTGTAAGGTGGTACATGGCAAAAGGTATTACCTAGTGGACTGGAAGGGTCATGGCCCAGAGGATAGGACCTGGTAATCTGTGGAGAATATTCGTGCTCCCCTGCTCATTGCGGCCTTTGAGCATAGCGAGGCGCAGGAGGGGGGTAAAGTTAAGCATCGGGTTTCTCCCTCTGCACAGGAGGAATCTCGAGCCTTGCATTCTGCGGTCTCCCATTCAGTCCCGGCTGCAGAGGAGCCTGCTCAGCAAAGACGTCGTTTCCGGCACCTTGCTCAAGCTAGTGCTGTCGGGTTGGTTGCTGCTGCCATCCCTGGTTCAGCTACAGCAGTCTGCACTAGCCAGTGGCGAGAAGTCCCTTTTATGCACTGAGCATGCCCGTGGCTCAACCTCCCATTGAAGTTCTGGGGTCACATGCTCAGGTCCCGTGTCTGTTCCGATTGGACCACGGGGAAGGTCCCCGCTATAAAAGACTCGCATGGCCACTCAGCAATGCGCTAATATAGACTCAGATGGCTAGCGGTATGTGTGTTGATGGATGCATGAGACTGGTGACTGACTCCTTATGACTCCCTCCCTCTGGTTGTGCTTGAAATAGTATTTAGAGTTAGAGACAGCGCCAAGTAGTGGCACTGCCTTGCACCGCAGTGCTCCCAGCTCCTCTCACACGTTAGTGCCAATGTGTGCCAATCTGCATAAAGCACCACTGTACCGCTTATACAGCAGCATCCGTCAGTGCAGCGCCGTGCGCAGATAGTGCGCTTTCCAGGTATAGCTTAGGCTGGTTAGTGGCGTCTGCCAGAGCGGCGCTGCATGCTGTTGGAGTGGATATCTCTAGTCACTTTGTCCAGGCATCGCAGTTGCGGTGCTTAACGCTAGTAGGGCTAGAGGGACTCTAACCCTGTGTCCTTGGGGCAGAGTCCTGTGCCTCTACACTAGCGCTCAACCTGCCGAGTCCTGTGCAATTAACAGGCTCTGGCATTTTCTTCAGTGGCTCTGTGAAGTAACAGAGTTTTCTCCTGTACACACCGGGTCAGTGGTTAACCTGCTGCTGTTCATTTGGTACTCTGTCACTAAATTTAGTGAAAAAACAGTAAGCTTTCCCGTGTCTGCCCCTCTTTTCTGTCTCATGGCATAGAAACAGGACCTCTTTCTTTTTAAAATACCGTAAATAATTTTAAGCTGTGCAGTAGATGGGTTAACTCAGCTACTCAGAGAGCTTGTCACAAGAACACTTTCCGTTTTCAATTTGTTTATTAAAAAAACGTACTGCATAAACCAGTCCAAAATTACATAAACAAACACGTCTCTTCTGCCATAACAGGAAAACAAAATAGACTACAGTATAGTCTGTGTACCCTTAAGAAGGTCGGTCAGTGGTGCGGATATGATGGCGAAATTCGGGCTAAGGCTCAGATAGTATCCCACAATTCCCACAAACGCCCTAACCTGTACTTGGAGACTGGTTGTGGCCAATTTTGGATTTCCTCTACTTCGCGGCTATATTTCACCCCTTCTGATGATATAGCCTAAATATTTTGTCTCCTCCTTTCCCATGGTGCACTTCTTAGGGTGTGTGGTAAACCATGCCTTCCTCAGCGCATCAAATACTGCCTGGATCTTCTGAAGCTGACTCTCCCAATTTGGGCTGAAAATCACAATATCGTCCAGGTAAGCTGCATGAGGGAATAGGATCCAGTCCATAGACCTCTGGAAGGTGGCTGGGGTTCTCTGCAGCAGGATAGGCATTCTGGTGTATTTGAAGCCACTATCAGGTGTAGAGAAGGACGTCTTATCCTGGGTACTTTGAGACATGGACATTTGCCAGTATAATTTTGTTAGGTCTAAGGTAGTGATGTATCTGTAATTTTCCAACCTATATAACTATGTATATATGTTGCTTTTATTGAAATCCTATAAAAGCTTTTTTTTTTCAATGGTTATGTACATTTTTGGACTGGCTTGGCAGGGTAGGTAAGTGCTGGGTCCCTGGGCGAACAGAGAGGCACTCATCGTTGGGGAGTCCAGCACACTATGGAGCCCGTGAGTTGGGGGAGCTCGGTGCAAGCACTGGCATTGCCCCCCTTCAAACGCTCACCTCTCCCATTCCCCACAGCTCTAACTCTGTGACGTTTCAGGCAAGAGGGAGCGATGATGTCACTACAGAGTGCCCTCTGTGCTGAGGACTGCAGAGAGTTAGGAGGCACTGTGGGAAAGAGGAAAGATGAGTATTTGTATTTTTTTCTATTTTTATGTATGCAGCATTATAGGGGGCAATTTTACTGTATTGAGCAATAAATGGGTCCATCATGCTTTGCATGTTTGTCACACTTAAATGTTTCAAATCACAAAACAAAGTTAAATATTAGACCAAAATAACACAAGCAAACATAAAATGCAGTTTTTAAATTAAGGTCTTGATTGTTAATGGAAAATAAATTCAAACCTACAGGGTGAAAAAGTGATTGCACCCCCCGCCGAAAAAATACATAAATTAACTGTGATTTGCCACATCTTTGGGAAGCTGAGTTCAAATTGACTAGCCACATCTGGGCCAGATTGCTGCCACACCTGTTCTCAATCAAGAAATCACTTAAATAGTACCTGTCTGACAAAGTTAAGTAGACCAAAATATCCTCAAAAGCTAGACATCATGCCACGATCCAAAGAAATTCTGGGACAAATGAGAAACAAAGTAATTAAGATCTACCAGTCTGGAAGAGGTTTTAAAGACATCTCAAGCTTTGGGACTCCAGCGAACAACAATGAGAGCCATTATCCACAAATGGCGAAAACATCGATCAGTGGTGAACCTTCCTAGGAGTGCCCCGTTTTTGACTGATTTGAGTGAGTTAATGGTGAAAAATGCACAACAAAAACCAACAGAGAATTTGCATGATGCAGATTATTTTCTGCACCAAATCTGCAAGTCAAAAATACTCAACTTGTGCATGACACTTCAGGTTTCTCATTCACCTTGCTGGCATCAGGTTTTGTCACAAATCCGTGCAGAAAAAAACAAAACAAAAACGCACCAAATCTGCAATGTGTGCACACATAATACAAAATCTCAATGGCAAAAATCATAATAGAGTATTGGTCAGAGAAATTCCTCGACCACCAACTGGCATTAGCCGCAGGAAAACTCCATCAACCATGTAAACATGCAGAAAAAAGGAGTATATATCCATATATAAAATTACCTCATCATTTTATTGAATCATGTAAATTACATGAAAAATTAGACAGAATAAATGTACAATGTTATAATAAGGCAGAATGTAAAACTGAGAGACCAAGGTGCAACACTAGTGCAGTATTAATGACAGCAGGGTATGCCAAACTATATACACTCACTGGCCACTTTATTAGGTACACCATGCTAGTAACGGGTTGGACCCCCTTTTGCCTTCAGAACTGCCTCAATTCTTCGTGGCAGAGATTCAACAAGGTGCTGGAAGCATTCCTCAGAGATTTTGGACCATATTGACATGATGGCATCACACAGTTGGCGCAGATTTGTCGGCTGCACATCCCTGATGCGAATCTCCCGTTCCACCACATCCCAAAGATGCTCTATTGGATTGAGATCTGGTGACTGAGGAGGCCATTTGAGTACAGTGAACTCATTGTCATGTTCAAGAAACCAATCTGAGATGATTCGAGCTTTATGACATGGCGCATTATCCTGCTGAAAGTAGCCATCAGATGCCTGTTCTTAGCTGAGAGGAGTGGTACCCAGTGTGGTCTTCTGCTGCTGTAGCCCATCTGCCTCAAAGTTCGACGCACTGTGCGTTCAGAGATGCTCTTCTGCCTACCTTGGTTGTAACGGGTGGCAATTTGAGTCACTGTTGCCTTTCTATCAGCTCGAACCAGTATGCCCATTCTCCTCTGACCTCTGGCATCAACAAGGCATTTCCGGCCACAGAACTGCCGCTCACTGGATTTTTTTTCTTTTTCGGACCATTCTCTGTAAACCCTAGAGATGGTTGTGCGTGAAAATCCCAGTAGATCAGCAGTTTCTGAAATACTCAGACCAGCCCTTCTGGCACCAACAATCTTGCCACGTTCAAAGGCACTCAAATCACCTTTCTTCCCCATACTGATGCTCGGTTTGAACTGCAGGAGATTGTCTTGACCATGTCTACATGCCTAAATGCACTGAGTTGCCGCCATGTGATTGGCTGATTAGAAATTAAGTCTTAACACACAGTTGGACAGGTGTACCTAATAAAGTGGCCAGTGAGTGTATCTTGCCAGTGCAACAACATAACAAATGCCCCACAGACAAAGATTGGCAGAGGTGTGCTAAACCCCTAGTGAGGTGTACAAATAACCCAGTGATCCCTCGCCTATCAGTCAGTAGGTCGTAACCCCAGTCACTATTTCTTACCCATAGCTGTCAGAAGGCCTGCACGCTGTGTTATTTGTACACCTCACTAGGGGTTTAGCACACCTCCACCAATCATTGTCTGTGGGGCCTTTGTTATGTTGTTGCACTGGCAATAAATAGAGTTTGACATACCCTGCTGTCAGTAATACTGTGCTAGTGTTGCAACTTGGTCTCTCAGTTTTACACTCTGCCATAACATTGTACATTTATTCTGCTTAATGTTTGATGCAATTTATCTAATTCAATAAAATGATAAGGTGATTTTATATATGGATATAGACTCCTTTTTTCTGCAAGTTTACAATGTGTGCACACAGCCTACATTTTTTAACACGCTTTTTGAGTGCTATATACCAATGAAATGTACCTAAGAACATGTAATATGCTATGGATGAGCAATGTAATACCAATACATTTTTGAACAAGTTATTTGAGGCTTATATAGCAACAAAATTTACCCAAGAAGATGTAATGCCCTATGGGTGAGCAATATGGTATCAATTAAATTGGAACAAGTTTTTGGAGGCTGCAGGTGGTTCCTCTCCCCCTCATGCTCCACATGCTTCCAGCAGCACTTCCAGCCTTGCCTCTGTCCATGTCCTTTGCACTGTCAGGGGGAAAGCCTCCTTCAGTCACAGTGGCTACCGAGTCCATATACTTACAGACAGTGCTTTCTATAACTCTTCCTTCAGTCCCAGTCGTCTGACGGGGAGTTCTCTCACTCCTGGAGCGTGGTACTGCAGCCTGCTCTTTACGTGACGTACGCTCCTCAGTCTCTGATGCTCTCTGCTTTTGCGCCTTCAGTCTGCTCAGCTTCCGGTCCCCAGCCCCTTCTCTTCCCCCACTGCCCCTTTCAGTCACATGGTGCGGTCGGTCCAGGTCAGCAAGTCTTCCCCTTGGCAACCCTGCTGCCCGGCTATGTGGTTCCAGACACGGAGCAGGAGAGGTAACCCCCTTCTGGCTCTTCTTTCTCTTCCCCCCTTACACTGGCCACCAGCTTCTGTTCCTCCTCTTCAGTGTCCACTTCCTCATTGTTACCGAATCTGCGCTTAGCAGATGAGATGGGGCTGGGTTGTGATATTTCAGTTTTTCTTTTTTAATAAATTTGCAAAAATTTCTACATTTCTGTTTTTTTTCAGTTAAGAGGGGGTGCAGAGTGTACATTAATGAGAAAAAAAAGAACTTTTTTTGAATTTACCAAATGGCTACAATGAAACAAAGAAAGCAAAATTTAAAGGGGTTTGAATACTTTCCATACCCACTGTATTACATTTGAAACTAGAAGTTTTCAGACACTATATAAAAAGACACTATATAAAAAGACACATATGTATGTTTTTTCTCAATATCTGACATGAAATCAGAATAAACCTTTCCCGTTCTAATTCAATTAGGATTACCATAATTATTAATATTTGCCAAATGCCAGAATAGTAAGAGAGAGAGAGAGAGAGAGAGAGAGAGAATGTTTTCAAGCATTTTTGTTACTTACTGCAAAGTCAAAAGTTTACCTACATTTCATTAGTATTTAGTACCATTATCCTTAAACTGAGTGACTTGGGTCAAACATTTGGGATATCCTTCCACAAGCTTCTCACAATAGTTGGTCGGAATTTGGGCCCATTCTTCCTGACAAAACTCGTGTAACTGATCCAGGTTTGTAGGTTGACTTGCTCGCACCTGCCTTTTCAGCTTTGCGCATACATTTTCAATAGGAATGAGATCAGGGCTTTGTGATGGCCACTCCAAAATATTGACTTTATTATGCTTAAGCCACTTTGTTACCATTTTGGCAGTATGCTTCGTGTCATTGTCCATTTTGAAGACCCATTTCTGCCCAAGCTTTAACTTCCTGGCTTATGTCTTGAGATGTTGCGTCAGTATTGCCACATAATCTTCTTTTCTCATGATGCTATCTATTTTGTGAAGTGCACCAGTCCCTCCTGCAGCAAAACAACCCCACAACATGATGCTGCCACCCCTGTGTTTCACAGTTGGGATAGTGTTGTTGGGCTTTAAAGCTTCTACCTTTTTCCTCCAAATGTAACGATGGTTATTATGCCCAAAAAGTTAAATTTTAGTTTCATCAGACCACAGGACATGTCTGTAAAAACTAAGGTATTTGTTCCTGTGTGCAGTTTCTTTTAGTGTAATGGCTTCTTCCTGGTGTGAGACAATGACTCCTGTTACAGCTAAGGGGCGCTGTATGTTCTTCTCAGGATATGCATGGAGGCGTAATGGTGATAGTGAGACAGTGACCGGTGTCATTGTGAATGGCCGGATGTGTCACAGAGGACATCCTCTGCGCTGTAAGCCAGTAATGTTGCTCTGGGACCTGTAGTCCTACGAGCTTTGTTTTGTTTGTTTACTTATAAGGGAGGCTTACAGGGTTAGTTGGACAGCTGGGTTGGACTGACTAACCACACATACACCGCCCACTTGTGGGATGGAGACAGCTACATAGTGTGACCATGGTTGGGTTACATGGTCAAAGTGTATGGGCCTGATTGGTAAGAGTGTAAGGTCCTGGGTGGCCGGTGTTGGAAGATCATGGGAGTAGGATCAGATTCCTGAAAAGAACATGGTGGACCTGAAGGCCTGAGTGTTGGAAGGTCCAAGGAGTGGACTTCCTGAATAGTACATGGAGAGGCCGTATGTGCAGAGTCTATGACGGCACTGCATTGGGGAAGCTATTATTCCTTCTGTGGTTCTGGACTGTCGTGAGTGCCCTGGTCACAAGGACGGTGATCCCTGTAAGGCAGCTTTCCCTAGGAGAGAGGACTGAAAGGAGTCAGCATGTGGAGCAGATAAGTATCTGCCAGTGGAAAAGACTGTTAGTGCCTATTATGTTCCATGGATGTTTATGAACTGTGCGGACACCCATGGTAACTGGACGGAATAAGGTCAAGCATGTTTAAAGACTGCAACTTAATGTCGTGTGTTGCTGCCTGCTGTATTCTGTGGATATTAATGAACTGTGCGGTGTGCGGTCACCCACAGTAACTGGACGAAGTGAGAAGTCCAGCGTGTTTAGTGACTGTGAGTTGAAGCTGTATAAAATATGATGTAATGAAGCGCTCGTGGTCCAGTTTATAAGGCTAAATAAACTGTGTGACTGAATTCCATTGCCAAGCGAGTGTTCCCCAACACAAGCAGTAAGCGCTGTCTTACACTGGCAGCCTTTCAGCACATGTTGATACAGTACTCAATTCACTTTCGATATTGACACTATCTTACCAGCTTCCGCCATCATCTTCACAAGGTCATCATCAGTGAGCATTCATTGCTCTTCAGTAGCATGCAGTGTCAGTCACCAGCTTTATGCTGCTGCTGGCGGTCACGTGTGCCACTACTTCAGAGAAATTAATATTCTTCAGTAGCGCGCAGTATCAGCCACCGGCTGCCTGCTGCTGCCGGTGGTCACATGTGCTGCTACTTAAGAGAAATGAATATTCATGGGATTCAGTCACACAGGAACGGTTCCTTCACAAAAGACTATTCCGGTTTATTTAGACTTATAAACCGCAGGAAGCCGGTGGCTGACACTACCCGCTACTGAAGAGCAATGAATGGTCACTGCTCTCTGCGCGCACAGTCCTGACGAGTATTCTGGCAGCTGTGCTCTGATTGTGAGCAGCGCATGACGTCCCTGCCATGCGCTGCTTACAAGCATAAAGCAGTTGCTGGCACCATAGCAGGATGCTGCAAGGGAGCCCTGGGTAGGTAAGTGTAATTTTTTTTTTTAATGTTTTCTGATGGGGCCATGCATACCAGGATGGGGGTGGGGGCCAATTATAAGGATGGGGCCATGCATAACAGGACCGGGATGGGGGATAATAATACCAGAATAGGGATGGGGCCATGCGAACTAGGACGAGATGGGGGCCCTGCATATCAGGATAGGGATGGAACCATGCATACTAGAACAAGATGGGGCCCCGCATACCAGGATAAGGATGAGGACATGCATATTAGGACAAGATGGGGACCCTACATACCAGGAAAGGGATGGGACCATTCATATCAGGATAGGGATGAGGCCATGCATACTCTCATGGTTTGTCTGGCTCGGTTATTCTAGGGTTAATTCTTGTAGCCTCACTCTGACCCTGGGTGGACTTCTTATAGCCTCCATTTGGGAATTTCCCTTGTCAGTAATACTTTCGCCCTTGGCCGAGTATGATGACCCCTGAGTGTGTCTTGTGCCCTGTCCAGGTTTGCTTGATACCTTGGTTTTTGACTCGGTCTGATCTCTGGATACTGCTTGTTGGATTCTGTTTATGCACCTTCTCTGTCCATTTGGTATTGACCTCTGCCTGGCCCTGACTATCCGTTTTGCCTAGTCCCTTGGTACTTTCGTGCTATCCCGTGCTCTGACCCCGGCCTGATCTGGATAACGTCCCTGTCTATGCCCCTTGGTAGCTCTGTCCTGTAGTTACCTTTCTAGGAGTTTTCCTTCAGCTCCTAGCTCTCTGAAGCTTAGGCCATGCCCCCCAGCAGTCTGGTGCTTCAGGTCCCATCTGACCTGAAGCAATCTCTCTTCAGTCCCGTTCGCCTGTTCCTGGGAGCTTGAGGCTGTCTTCGGGACCCTTCATCGGTGAATTTCACTTGCAACCCTTCCCATGACACATACTAGGACGAGATGGGGACCCTGCATACTTGGATGGGGATGGGACCATGCATACCAGTATAGGGATGAGGGCGATCATTCCTGCCAGGATAGGAATGAGGGATCCATGCATACCAGGATAGGGATCAGGGATCCATGCATACAAGGATAGGGATGAGGGGGTCATGCATACCAAGGTAGGTATGAGGGGGCCATGTGTATCAGGATGGGGATGAGGAGACCATGTATACCAGGATAGGGGATATTAAGTACAGAATTGACCACATTTTTTGCTTCAATTTTTTTTCCTCCTCTAAAACCTAGGTGCGTCTTATGATCCTATGCGTCTTATAATCCGAAAAATATGGATTTAGTACCAGTCATGACACTTCTAGTTGACTTGAATTATTTTGTAGATGGGATTTTTTGTCATAGTTTGAATCTGTCATGTTACTTTACATCTCTTACTTTGTACATGTTACTGGTGCCACTTCTAGGAACATTCTGTTTTGGTATATGTATGTCTTTTTGTATTTAAATCTTTTTTAAGTATATTTAATAAATTGTTAGCTTTTATGAGACCTTTGTGTGCACTCCTGTTCATATGTTGGTTAGATTAGTTTCGGAGTGTGTTTCTCTAATATTTTCCTCTTGTTTGCTCAATCTTTGTGTTGGTATTCTCTATCTAATGAATCATAGAATCATAGAATCATAGAATCGTAGAGTTGGAAGGGACCTCCTGGGCCATCTGGTCCAACCCCCTGCTCAAAGCAGGATTTGCTAAATCATCCCAGACAGATGTCTGTCCAGACTCTGTTTGAAGACTTCTATTGAAGGAGAACTCTCGTGGCAGCCTGTTCCACTCATTGATCACTCTAACTGTCAAAAAGTTTTTTCTAATATCTAATCTGTGTCAGACAATTCTGTCATTTACACATCGTTGTAAATCAAAATATTCTTCAAAAAATATTTATATATATATATTTAGAGGAAAATGATAGATTGCAGTAAATACATACAGAATAGGTAGATATATAGATGTGTGTGACAAATACAATTAGTACAGTGTGTGCAGCTTACTGTAAATGTACTTCATTAATAAAACATTATTTTGGGGAAAAAATGGCATGGGCTTCCGCTCAATTTTCCAAACCAGAACAGGGTAAGCCAGTGACTGGGGGCAGGTGTTTATAACCTGGGAAGGGGGGTAATACCCATGGATCTTCCCAGGCTGTTAATATCAGCTCACAGCTGTATATTTAGCATTTACTGGCTATTAAAATATGGGAGCCCCCCAAAGAATGACTTTGGGTCCCCCAAAAATTAATAGCCAGAAAAGGCTATGCAGACAGCTTCGGGCTGATATTCATAGCCTAGGAAGGGGCCATGGATATTGACCCCCCCCCGGCTACATACAACAGCTCTCAGCCTCCATAGAAATGGCACATCTCTAAGATGTGCCAATTCCGGCACATAGCCTCGCTCTTCTCACTTGCCCTGTAGCGGTGGTAAGTGGGGTAATAGTTGTGGGGTTGATGTCACCTTTGTATTGTAAGGTGACATCAGGCCGTAACGGAGAGGTGTCAATAAGATGCCTATCAATAATCCTATAGTTCTGTCCATTGTTGTGTCCCAAGCAGTAATCCATATCTAGGGTAAATTCTATTTTAAACCAGGACGGTGCTGAGATGCTACCGCCCCGGCTGTAAGCTACTGGTGAATGAGGAGATGCTGCTGATGCAGATAAGCCCCTGATCCGACCTGAAAGGTAAGAAAAATTAGTCTCATCCGGGGGTTGGTCTGGTCCTATGGGTGTTGCAGGTTCGGGTCCTCCCATCATCTTAGGATCGCCACCCTCCTGTTTGCTTCATGGTCCTGGGAATCACACTCCTACGCAGGTGTACTAATCTGCCCTGTTGAGGGCAGAGCAAAGTACTGCAGTGCGCAGGCGCTGGGCCTCTCTGACTTTTACCGGCGCCTGAGAACTGCAGTACTTTGCCCTCAACAGGGCAGATAAGTACATCTGCGCAGGAGCACACACTAACATTAAACACTAACAGAGCCTTTTTTCTATTGATAAGCATTTATTGTTCCTCAACCATTGTTATGAAATGGGTTGTTGGGTGTACCTCTGTCACACATGACCTATACTCAAGTGTTACTACAAGAGACCCAAGCCTTAAGATAGGCCGCAGTCCGCGTCACAGTGGACCACTACATTGTGCTTGCCCCCCAGGCTAAAATTTGCCAGCCAGCCCCTGCTGTGTCTCCTCCCATTCAGTTTCATCCCATTGCTTCTAGTCTTTCCTTGTGCAAATGAGAATAACGATGATCCTTCTACAATGTGACAGCCCTTGAGATATTTGTAGACAGCTATTAAGACTCATCTCAGTCTTCTCTTCTGCAAGCTAAACATTCCCAAATCCTGCAACCTTTCCTCATAAGACAGGGTTTGCAGACCAGTCACCATTCTGGTCGCTCTTTTCTGAACTTGCTCCAGTTTGATGTCTTTTTTAAAATGTGGCGCCCAAAACTGGACACAGTATTCCAGATGAGGTCTGACCAAAGAGAAGTAGAGGGCAATAATGACTTCACGTGATCTAGACTGTATGCTTCTGTTACTGAAAAAGATAAATTTCAGCTCACCTTTTGTAAGTTCGTAAGAACTATTGAAAAGCTCTGAGCGCGGACACGTCTCTGCCAGGACGTATAATGACTTCAAGAAAAGGAAGAAAGGTCCAGCTCCAGAAATTTAAAATCCAGGATTTTTATTGTATCATGTTTAAAATACATTCATGGCTGCTTGTGATCAAGTAACGGCAACAAAGTTCACCGCATGGAGATATTCTCCAGGTCTCTGTACGCGTTTCGAGCACAAATGCTCTTAGACTCAGAGTTTGCTTCTGTTACTACATTCTAAAATTGCATTTGCCTTTTTTGCTGCTGCAACACACTGTTGACTCATATTCAGTCTGAGATCTATTAGTATGCCCAAGTTTTTTTTCACATGTGCTGTTGCTTAGCCCTATTCCTCCTATTCTGTATATGCTTTTTTCATTTTTATTTCCCAGATGTAGTACTTTGCATTTTTCCCTGTTAAAAACCATTCTGTTAGTTGCTGCCCACTGCTCCAGTTTATTTATATCTTTTTGAATCCTCTTTCTCTCTTCTCTAGTATTAGCTATCCCTCCTAGCTTTGTGTCATCAGCAAATTTAATCAGTTTACCCTCAATTCCTTCATCTAAATCATTGATAAAGATGTTGAACAATACAGGGCCCAGGACAGAGCCCTGTGGTACCCCACTTGAGACATTCTTCCAACTGGATGTGCAGCCATTTTCGACCACTCTTTGAGTCCGATCACTAAGCCAGTTATGAATCCATCTAACAGTTGCCTTGTCCATTCCATACTTAGCCATTTTTTCAATAAGGATTGTGTGAGATACTTTGTCAAATGCTTTGCTTAAGTCAAGATATACTATATCTACAGCATTTCCCTGATCCACCAAATCAGTGATTCTGTCATAGAAGGAAATTAAGTTAGTCTGACATGACTTATTAGTTACAAACCCATGCTGACTCTGTTTAATCACTTCATTCTTACCCAGGTACTGACATACATGTTGTTTAATAATTTGTTCAAAGATCTTTCCTGGTATAGAAGTCAGACTCACTGGCCTATAGTTTCCTGGGTCCACCTTCTTCCCCTTTTTGAAGATAGGAACAACATTTGCTCTTCTCCAGTCTTCTGGGACTTCTCCTGTTCTCCAAGAATTTTCAAAGATTATGGAGAGGGGTTCAAAAATTTCTTCTGCTATCTCCTTCAGTACTCTGGGGTGTAATTTATCTGGACCTGGAGACTTGAATTCATTTAGGTTAGCTAAGTGTTTCCTCACTATCTTTCTGTTTATAGATATCCTGGATTCTTCGATTCCCTTAATAGGACAGTGAAGAACAGTTGTTACATTTCCTTTCTGAGAAAAAGCAGATGCAAAATAGGAATTTAAAAGTTCGGCCTTCTCAACATCCTGTCTTACCATTTCATCATTTTCATCCTGTAAAAATCCTATAGCATTACATATCCCGAAAATCCTTTAATATTGCTTTTAACATCTCTTGCAAGCCTCAGTTCATTGTCAGCCTTAGTTAATCTGATTTGTGCCCTGCAAGTTCTGCAGACAGCATTATATTCTTCTTTAGATATGCCTCCCTCTTTCCATTTTATAAACATTTCTGCAAGCTATTTCTAGCTATGCTAGACTCTTTAGTAGTGATGAGTGAACGTGTTCACCACTACTTGGTACTCGCTCGAGTATCACTGTACTTGGTGTACTTGGCGAGCACCGAGCATTTCCGGGATTACTTTGTGGAAACTCGGGTCTCCACCCAGCCTTTTTGGTGGACTTTACAGAACCAATCACGATGCAGGGATTGTCTGCCAGACAATGAAATGCCGCAGCCATCTTTGTTGTGGTCGTGCAGTGATTGGCTGGCCGCACAGCATCATCAGGGGTATAAGAGACCGGATGCCGACCTGCTCGCCGCATTCAGCTCCGGATTGAGATAGTGTCGGGACAGCTGCTGCCTTGATAGGGTCAGAATTGGGGATTTATTAGTGAGTGTGGGGTCTACCATCCATCCTAAACAACTCAAATCCAGCTAAACCAACAGTCCTTCTAAAGACTAATTCCGGAGTATATAGGTTTCATTGTTAGGAAGGCAGGGTAGTGTACGTTGCTGTATACACATCAGTGCAAGGCCTGCAGGCACTACATGTGTGTATATACATATCATTGCATATATCAAGAGGGTCCTGTGTTCTGGTGCTGCTGCTACCTTTGGGATATATTGGCCGTATATACCTAGCCCCAGGCATCTTCACATGCATTATGGACAGGGGATTGGCTTGCATGCACAACAGCCGAAGGAGCAGTGGTATCACCCACAGACACTGTTCATAGAGCATCGTGTTCAACCAACAAAGTCTGTTGCTTTGCTGCCATGTGCCTGATAATGCTGGTGGTGGTAAGGCTGGTAGTTTTACTACCCCTGCAGATGCGGCCATGGTGCAAATGTCCTTTTTGGGGTTATTGGCAGAGTCTTTAAAAAACAAGAAGACTGGTATTGGGACATTCATTGTCTCCCTCTACCACACCACATCCTCACCTCGACACCTGTCTTTCCTTGTTCCCCAAGGCTCTGTTCTAGGACCCCTAGTCTTCTCCATCTACACCTTCAGCCTGGGCCAGCTGATGTAATGGCACAGTTTGCAATATCATCACAAAGCCGATGACACGCAGATCTACCTATCTGTACCTGACTTCACCTCCTTACTGACCAAAATCACCAAAATCACACGTCTTCCCCCATAGCCATCCTTCTTTTCTGCTCTCTTTATAAAAGTGGACATGGACAAATCAGAATACATCATCTGTCAAGCATCTCACGCTGAGTACACCAGATAGCTGTGTATGCCTCATTTGGTACTACTTTAGTAAGAGGTAAACATTGACCTAGAGAAAATGATTTTCAAGACATTCACTGCCTTTTTGGAACATTTTTTGCAGCTGTGATCTTCATCTTTTTGGTGTGGATGTGGAAAATTTCTAAGTCGTCATCAATACCATCATCGTCCATATGTTGTAAAGAGGAAACGAGGTATTTCAAAGGGTCGTGGTTATTTACATTTTGTGGCATTCCTTTAACAGTGTTGGTTACACTTGGACAATTAATTTTAAACTGTGATCTTTGTATATTATTGGTAATATGTATGGGTGAAGATGAAGAAGCTTGTTGCACACGTGTGTTTATAGTTATGGTTGGTGCACTCCTCTTTAAATTTAGTTTTTCACGATCATCCATCAGTTTGTTTGGTTTTCTCCTACACTGATCTGCTTTCTATAATTCAGCATTTTAATAACATGTTGCACTTTGCCCTTTATACAGACACATGCGTGTTTGGCAACATATTTTGAACGGGCATTTCTTAGGGCGAGTCAACACGCGCATCTGGTACACCGATCTTAAGACGGGCATGAAACCGATGATGGTAATTGATGGTGGCTAAACGACGAATCATTATTGGCTGTATCCTGGATCTCATATCTCCCATTGCCACTGCTTTTATTAATCATGTACTTACCCATTAATGTCATCACCATGCCCCTTTTCCAGACCACTTCATCGAACGATTCGTCAGCCATATTTTTACTAAAAACTTGCACCTTCCCAGCAGCAACTGTGTAGGAAACCACGTAACAGTTTTGCAAGGTGTTTATGATGCCCCCCCCCAAAAAGGCCACAATATGTTGATATCTACCTCCAGGGGCAAATGTTTGACAGCCAACACACTTAGTGTATGTGCATTCCAAGTCTAGGAGACCCGCTCCTTTGAATTGGGCCTAGTTTTTAATCAGTCTTCCCTCCATGTCTCATCATCCTCTGCCACTAGCCCACCAGCGTTAACGTGTTCCGTGCTGCTACAGCCAGTGTCGAAATCCTAACAAGGGTGGGTGGTTATGCTGGGCATAAAATACTTGTTCTGAAAAAGGTTGAAGTGTACCCCACAGGGGAAATGTTTGACAGCCCATACACTAAGTGTATGGGCATTCCAAGTCTAGAAGACTTGGTCCTTTAAATTAGGCCTATTTTTTAATCAGGCCTGCCTTCAAGTCTCATCATCCACCGCCACTAGATCAAAAGGGTTTATGTGTTCCGTGCAGCTACAGTCAGTGTCGAATTATTAACAAGGGTGGGTGGTTATGCTGTGCATAAAATACTTGTTCTGAAAATGGTTGAGGTGTACCCGACAAGAGAAAATGTTTGACAGCCCATACACTTTATGTATGGGCATTCCAAGTCTAGGAGACCCACTCCTTTAAATTGGCCATAGTTTTTAATCAGTCTTTCCTCCACGTCTCATCATCCGCTGCCACTAGATCAGCCAGTGTCAAACTGCTAACAAGGGTGGGGGTTTTTGCTGGGTGTTAAATACTTGTTATGGAAAAGGTTGAGATGTACCCCACAGGGGAAAATGTTTGTCAGCCCAATACACTTAGTGTATGGCCATTACAAGTCTAGGAGACCGGCTCCTTTTTAATGGAACATTTTTTGCTAAGAGACCCTCCTACATGTTTCTTTCAAGGGGGATTGGGGTTATTGGGGGTGCATATGACTTGGTAGCAGGGCAGGGCTTGCAGTCAAGGCATAAGAAAACAGAATGATAGTACAAAATGAATAATGTGAAGTGGAATTTCCTGTGCCCTTCCAGTATGTGGGTTCAAAGACTTATTGGGGTGCATATGACTTGGCAGTAGGGCAGGTCTTGCTGTCAATGAATAAGAAAACAGAATGGGGGTACATAATGAATAATGTGAAGTGAATTTTCCTGTGCCCATCCAGTACCTGGGTTCAAAGGCATATTGGGGTGCAGATGACTTGGCAGCAGGGCAGGCCTTGCTGTCAATACATAAGAAAACAGAATGGGAGTACAAAATGAATATTGTGAAGTGGATTTTCCTGTGCCCATCCAGTATGTGGGTTCAAAGGCTTATTGGGGTGCATATGACTTGGCAGTAGGGCAGGTCTTGCTGTCAATGCATAAGAAAACAGAATGGGAGTGGAACATGAATAATGTGAAGTGGATTTTCCTGTGCCCATCCAGTATGTGGGTTCAAGGACTTATTGGGGTGTCTGTGGTAACTAGCAGGTACGCAGGATAGTTACGAGCAGGAGGCAGAGCAGGGGTTAAACTCAAGTTTTATGTATAGATATAGGTTAAAGCTGACAACGAGTTTTCCACACAGGGAAGTAAAACACAAATACACAATCTCCCATAGTATAAACAATACGGGGCAAGAGGTGACCGTTATGCGGCCACGGTCTGGGCAGCTAAGGACCGTTGGGGGCTAAATGGGGGGAACAAACAATGGAGAGTCAATTATCGGTCTCTGACATCCTGTAGAGTTGGTGTACGAGGAATGTCCTGACGGCGCCTCAGCCGACGTGTCCAGCCGAGGAAGCGTTGCTGGAGGGTCTGGAAGTCCTTGTGCTCTGGTACCGCGGGGTGTACACGGGCAGAGGAGGCTGCGGGTCCTGGTGATGAGGTCAATGGTGGCGGGCAGGTTGCCCGCGGAGAAGTGCCGTCCAATGCACGGGGGGATGCCGCACCTGAGGGTGCTCCGTGGCCCGCGTTCTGAGGTGGCTCGGGACTAGGCTTCTGCTCCGGGCACTCAGTCTGGGCCCTCCGCTCGGCAAGGTCGGGCACCGCCCCCCTCCCCGGAAGGTGCCGACCCTCACCCGAGGGTGAAGGCCCGCCCGGCACCCCCTTTTGCGCCCCACTTCTCTTCCCGCCCAGCGCTGCCCGCCCACCTGCACCGCTCGCCCCACAGTCAACCTGCCCCCTTTTTGCCTGGTCAAAGGTCGGTCCTGGCCTGCAATTGTACCCCCTGGGAACACGGGTGACAGCCCTCTTAGTTCCGGCCCAGAAACACATTCGGTCCTCTTTCCTGGACCAACTCTCCTACATTCTCCCACCCTTTTTGCTCGCCAGTCCACGGGCGAGGGTCTCAGGTGGTTTGGGCGCTTTTTCCGGCGCCGGATTCCCCTTTGCCATACAAATTGGTTCTGTTCGTAACGTTCGGGGGGCTTTCCTGCTGTTGACCGCTCACAGCATCGTAGGTCGGATGGTGCAGTGGAGTCCTCCGGGGTGGTGGAAGGTGGTTGGGTAGCTGGGGCCACGAGGATGTCGGCCCCCGGCGGATTGGTATTTGCTGTTAGGAGGACTTCGTCTTCTTCTTTGTCCCAGACTGCTGGCACCGGGTCTTGGGCTTCAGGAGGGCTCTCATACCGCTCAGGGTCCGTTGATATACAGGGCCGTAGAATGTTGCGATACACCGTTCGAGTAAGTCGTCTTCCTTCTTTTTCAGACTGTATTTCGTATACAGGTCCATCTGGGCCTACTCGGCATAGTACTCGGTAAGGATCCTCTTCCCACTGGTGCTTTAGCTTGTTCTGGAGGTGTCGCTCCCGTATGAGGACACGATATCCCACTTGAAATTCTGTTGGTTGTGATGGGGGTTTTCCATGATGTTCCAGCTCTCGGAGCCTCGTTTGTACTATTCTGTGTAGAGTTTGTAGATGATACCGGTGATCTCAGACCCATGAGGAGACCCCTGTCCATGGACATTCTTCTTCGGGGTCTAAATCTACTTTGGTGATTCCTTTTCCTTCCTGGCCAAAGAGCAGCGAGTACGGAGTGCAACCTGTGACCCGATGAACACGGTTATTGTACACCCTGACCAGTTCAGGGATGTACTCAGGCCAACGGGTTTTTCGATCATCCTCCAGTGTATGTAGCATCTGGATGAGGGTATGATTGAATCGCTCGCAGGCACCGTTTCCCTGAGGATGGTAAGGTGTGGTCTTGGATTTGTCGATGCCGTACAGATGATGTAACTCCTCCATTACTTTCCCCAGGAAGCAAGCGCCCTGATCCGAGTGAATTCATCGGGGACATCCATAGACTTGCTTGAATAAAGTTTTTACAGATGGCATAGGTGGCAGTTTCCGCCATTTGGTCTCTGGTGGGTGTCACCACGGCGAACTTGGTAAAATGGTCTACCATTACCAGGCAATCCTGGTATCCCTGGTGAGCGGGTCCGATGGTCAGGTAGTCTATCATCAGCAATTCTAGGGGTGCCGTTGTCACTATCATCTGTACAGGAGCTCTTTGTTCCCGTGGCTTAGTCAGTTCGCACTGGCGGCATTTTCTGCAGATCTCTTTGACCTCTGTTTTCAATCAGGTGTGGTAGACTATTCACTGCAGCCACTGGAAAGTCTTTTGAGCCCCGAAGAAGGCCCCGTTTTCATGTGCCTCTGGGGCAATTGCAGCCAGTCGAGTTCCTAGTACTATCACCTGGCAGGTGGTCATCAGCTCCGCCGGCAACTTTACTTTTTGATACAGCAGTCCATCTTTGATCAACAATCTCTCCCACTGGTGTAGCATGAGTAAAGTGTCCGGAGAGAGAGTCCTTCTCTGGGCGCCACTGGGTAGCTGTTCTGAGGACACCCATTGACGTAAGAGAGTGAATTCTCCATCTTCTTGTTGCAGTTGCACCCACTCGTCTCTGGACTGCTCCAGGATGCCGTCCGTTGGCCTCTCACGGGACTGCTCTTCTACAACTGCTACCATCCCGGTGGCGCCGAAGGAAAATCGGATTTCTTCCCCTTCCAATTCCCTGTCCCGACTCAGGCCCGAGGCCACGTATCGGATTCTGGAAAGGGCGTCCGAATGTACATTCTCCGCTCCCCGTTTATACACGATCTCATACTTGAACTTTGCCATTCTGGCCACCCAGCGCTGTTCCAGGGCCCCCAATTTGGCATTCTCGAGGTGGGCCAGCGGATTGTTGTCATGTACTTCACGAACCGCTTCGTCATGGCCCACACCAACGCGAGTAACTCTAGCTTAAAAGAGCTGTAGTTGTCCAGATTTCGTTCGGAGTCGTGAAGGGACCAACTGGCATTGGCGATCACCCTTTCTCTTCCATCCTGCATCTGGGACAACACAGACCCCAGTCCATGCAAGCTCCCGTCGGTGTGTAAGATAAACGGTTGCGAAAAATCCATGTAAGCCAACACTGGGGCCTCCGTGAGCACTGCTTTGAGGTCTTGGAAGGCTTCCTCCTGAGGCTCTTGCCAATGACCTACGATCATGTGACCGCAGGGGGCGGGGCTTAGCGTCCTACTACTGCAGATGATATAGTATACCTGCTACAGGAATACTGAAGTAGAGGAGAGGGGAACTCAGGTCAGGCTAGCCAGGAGGTCATACACAGAGCGGGCAGCGAGGCGCAGGAGGGATAATCACAGAAAGGTCAATACGTAGCCAGGGGTCATACACAGAGCGGGCAGCGAGGTACAGGGGGGATAATCACAGAAAGGTCAATATGTAGCCAGGGGTCATACACAGAGCAGGCAGCGAGGTACAGGAGGGATAATCACAGAAAGGTCAATACGTAGCCAGGGGTCATACACAGAGCGGGCAGCGAGGTACTGGAGGGATAATCACAGAAAGGTCAATAAGTAGCCAGGGGTCATACACAGAGCGGGCATAGAGGTACAGAGTCAGAATACGAGAGACGTTAACCGTGACAGGACCGAATCAAACACCAAGCAAGCATACAAAGACAGGCATGAAGCACGGACAGAACAGGGTCAGGCACACTCAGCTAGGAGTATAAACGACAGGGGACGGCTCCTCCATGAGGCTATATGAACCCTCCCCAGATCCATAGAGAGGCTTCCCAGATTAACCTCTGCACCGCTTAACCTGGAGCCTCAGTAAACCATGACAGCGAGGTCTCACGATGATATCCTGGTCCTCCAGATTGACAGAGCATATGAGCACTGTCCCCTGCCTCACGGTAGCCAGGGCACGGGCCACCAGTAGCCCCGAAGGTAACTGTTCAGAAAACGATGGCTCCACCTGCACCTCCACTCCATCCAAGGGTACATGGGCTCCGACGGGCAACAAGAATACTGTCTGGCCAGGTGGTAATACGAGCTGCGCCGCCATGGGCACGAACACCTTGCCCTACAATTTCCCCTCCCGGCAGGTCTCCTGGACTTGCGCCCCATGCATCAACTGTTGAAAGACCTTTCCTTGGGGGTGTGGGTGGTCCATTGTTTCAGAGTCTCTTGGGCTGGTTCACTGATAAGGAGGCTGCTGAAGTCTTTAGTAGTTCATTCCCAGGGTGACGGTGTGTCCGTCGCCCGCCTCCCCTCAGGTCAGGACCACACCCCATCGGCCCAGTTCTTTGCCGCACAGAGACCTGCATCCATGCTACCCCGACGACCGGAATCGGTAACTGGTTGGCAGCCAGCAGCTTGATTACAGGCCCCCACTGGGGCCTCATGGCCTCGGGGAAGTGCCGCTGGAAGTAGGCCTCTGGCATAGTTGTGACTTGTGAACCCGTGTCTACCAGACAGCGCACGGCATGGCCCTCAAACTCCACCCAGACTAACGGACACTTTGCTACTACGTAGATCCTCGTGACTTCCACCACCCCTTTGTGTGGGTTCTGGCTCCAAGCAGCATCCCCCCAGCTCGGAGCCCTCTAGTTTTAATGGCCGACTGAGCGGGTTCCTCCCACACTGTGGGCACTCCCGAGCGAAGTGTCCCAATTCTCTGCAATCATAACAGGCGAGGGATTGTGGAAACTGGCTTAGGTGAGGACTGCGATGGTTCATAACTTCTTCGTCCGGCCCCGGCTGGCTACCGGTGGCCTCGACCTTTTTCTTCACTTCAGCCAATTCACCTTTGATACTTCGCAGCTCCCGCCTCATTTCCTCCACCCATTGGGGTTCACCCACGGCGTTTACGGAAGCTTCGGTGCTCCGGGCCTTCCCCACGGAGACTGTCACCCCCTGCTCCTGCTCCCGTGTGCGTGCCTCACTCACTATCTCCGAGAAGGTCAGACACGGGTTTACTCGTGCCCGCTCCCGCAGGGCCTGTTTTGTCAGGGCGCCCCGTAGCCCAGTCACTAAAAGGTCACGTAATGTCACATCTACGGGACCCACGCCGACACCATCTTTCCTTTCAATGGCTGTATACAGTTCCTGTAAAACATTAATATATTGCATCACCATCTCCCCCTCTTTTTGCATATGACTAAACAACGTTGGTGGGGTCCCCATGGGTCTCTTCCAGGATCTGCAATACATTGGCAAAGGTGCTCCGCTGTCAGGGGGGTCGCAACATCACCGAGTCCCGGGCCTCCCCATCCAATGCCATAATAGCCACCTCGGTATCCAAGTCAGGGGTTATCGGGTGCATCCTCAACAACCCCTGCATCCGCTCCGTCCAGGTCCAGAGCATAGTATTGCTGCCCGTGAACTTTGGCAAGTTATTCAACATAGCCCCCAACGATATGCTAGACCGTGGACTACCCCCAGCCCCTTGGTCTGCCGCCTCCACGCTGGTAGACTGCATCCTGCCGACTACGCCAAAATGTGGTAACTAGCAGGTATGCAAGATGCAGTGATGAGCAGGAGGCAGAGCAGGGGTAAACTCAAGTTTTATGTATAGATATAGGTTAAAGCTGACAACGAGATTTCCACGCAGGGAAGTAAAACACAAATACACAATCTCCCACAGAATAAACAATACTGGGCGAGAGCTGACCGTTATGCGGCCACGGTCTGGGGAGCTAAGGGACCCTTGTGGGCTAAACGGGGGGGAATGAACAACGGAGAGTCACTTATTGGTCTCTGACGTCCTGCAGAGTTGGTGTACAAGGAATGTCCTGGCGGCGCCTCAGCCGACGTGTTCAGCCTAGGAAGCGTTGCCGGAGGGTCTTGCGCTCTGGTACCGCGGGTAGTACACGGGCCCCGCATAGCTCTCCTGATGCCGGGCCTTCTGCAGTGGAGAGCGGAATGGAGAAGGCCGCAGCTGCGGTGTGGAGCAGAGCGGAAGCGGCTGTGGGTCCCGGTGTGGAGGCCGCAGCCGTGGTGTGGAGCAGAGCGGAGGCAGTCGTGGGTCCCAGTGTGGAGGCTGCAGCCGCAGTGTGAAGCAGAGTGGAGGCGGCCACGGGTCCTGGTGACAAGGTCAATGGTGGCGGGCAGGCTGCCCGCGGAGAAGCGCCGTCCAATGCATGGGCAGTGCCGCGCCTGAGGGTGCACCGTGGCCCGCAGTGGCTCGGGTCCAGGCTTCTGCCAGGTCAGGTGCTGCCCCCCCTGCCCGAAAGGCGCCGACCCATGCCTGAGGGGGAAGGCCTACCTGGTGGCCATCCAGTACGTGGCTTGAAAAAGCTTATTGGGGTGCATGTAACTTTGGGGCAAGCCAGGTCTTGCATTCAATGCAACATTTTTTATGGAAGTCCTCCTGTACCTCTTATGAAAGGGGTATTGTGGTGCGTCATAATTATTGGTAGCCCATCCACTCATTGCATAGACAATAACAGTTTAGGAGACCCATTGTTTAACCCCTTCACCCCCAAGGGTGGTTTGCACGCTCATGACCGGGCCAATTTTTACAATTCTGACCACTGTACCTTTATGGGGTCATAACTCTGGAACGCTTCCATGGATCCCGGTGATTCTGACATCTGAGCTCAGAATGAAAGGAGCGCCGTTTGACTTTTTCAATGCAAAATTGGCTGGAATTCAGATCGGACGCCATGTCACGTTTGGAGAGTCCCTGATGTACCTAAACAGCGGAAACCCCCTACAAGTGACCCCATTTTGGAAACTAGACCCCCCAAGGAACTTATCTAGATATGTGGTGAGAACTTTTAACCCACAAGGGCTTTACAGAAGTTTATAACGTACAGCGGTACAATTAAAAAATCATATTTTTTTCCACAAAAATGATCTTTTCACCCCAATTTTTATTTTCCCAAGGGTAACAGGACCCTAAAAGTTATTGTGCAATTTGTCCTGAGTACGCTGATACCCCACATGTGGGGGTAAACCACTATTTGGGCGCATGGCAGAGCTCGGAAGGGAAGCAGCGCCATTTGACGTTTTTGGCTGGAATTGAGATCGGACATCATGTCGCGATTGGAAAACCCCTGATGTACCAAAACAGTGGAAACCCCCCACAAATGACACCATTTTGGAAACTAGACCCCCTAAGGAACTTATCTAGATGTGTGGTGAGAACTTTGAACCCCCAAGGGCTTCACAGAAGTTTATAACATACAGCCGTACAATTAAAAAATCATATTTTTTCCACAAAAATGATCTTTTCACCCTCAATTCTTATTTTTCCAAGGGTAACAGGACCCTAAAAGTTATTGTGCAATTTGTCCTGAGTACGCTGATACCCCACATGTGGGGGTAAACCACTATTTGGGCGCATGGCAGAGCTCGGAAGGGAAGCAGCGCCATTTGACGTTTTTGGCTGGAATTGAGATCGGACACCATGTCGCGATTGGAAAACCCCTGATGTACCTAAACAGTGGAAACCCCCCACAAATGACACCATTTTGTTAACTAGAACCCCCAAGGAACTTATCTAGATGTGTGGTGAGCACTTTGAACCCCCCCAGTGCTTCACAGAAGTTTATAACGCCCGGGCGGGTGAAAATAAAAAATTCTTATTTTTTCCACAAACATGATCTTTTAGTCACTTTTTTTTTTATTTTCCCAAGGGTACCAGGAGAAATTGGACCACAAAAGTTGTTGTCCAATTTGTCCTGAGTATGCTGATACCCCATATGTGGGAGAAAACTACTGTATGGGCACACGTCGGGGCTCGGAAGGGAAGTAGTGACGTTTTGGAATGCAGACTTTGATGGAATGGTCTGCGGGTGTCATGTTGCCTTTGGAGAGCCCCTAATGTACCTAAACAGTGGAAACCCCCACAAATGACCCCATTTTGAAAACTAGACCCCCTAAGGAACTTATCTAGATGTGAGGTGAGCACTTTGAACCCCAAGGGCTTCACAGAAGTTTATAATGCCAGGGCATGAAAATAAAAAAATCGAATTTTTTCCACAAACATGATCAATTAGTCCCCAATTTTTTCATTTTCCCAAGGGTAACAGGAGAAATTGGACCCCAAAAGTTGTTGTCCAATTTGTCATGAGTACGCTGACACCCCATATGTGGGAGAAAACTACTGTATGGACACACGTCGGGGCTCGGAAGGGAAGTAGTGACATTTTGGAATGCAGACTTTGATGGAATGGTCTGCGGGTGTCATCTGCGTTTGGAGAGCGCCTGATGTACCTAAACTATTGAAACTCCCCACAAGTGACCCCATTTTGAACACTAGACCCCCCACGGAACTTATCTAGATGTGTGGTGAGCTCTTTGAACCCCCAAGTGCTTCACAGAAGTTTATAACGCTCGGACGTGAAAATAAAAAATCATTTTTTTCCACAAAAATGATATTTTTGCCCCCAATTTTTTATTTTCCTAAGGGTAACAGGAGAAATTGGACCCCAAAAATTGTTTTGCAATTTGTCCTGAGTAGGCTGATACCCTACATGTGGGGGTAAAACACTGTTTGGGCCCATGGCAGAGCTTGGAAGGGAAGGAGCACCATTTGACTTTTTCAACTCAGAATTGGCTGAAATTGAGATCAGACGCCATGTTGCATTTGGAGAGCCCCTGATGTGCCCAAACAGTGGAAACCCCCAATTCTAACTCCAACCCGAACCCCAACACACCCCTAGCCCTAATCTCAGCCCTAACCCTAACCCTAGCCCTAACCCTAGCCCTAGCCCTAACCCTAGCCCTGGACCTAACCCTAGCCCTAACCCTAACCCTAATGGGAAAATGGAAATAAATACATTTTTTTTAATTTTATTATTTTTCCCTTACTAAGGGGGTGATAACGGGGGGTTTGATTTACTATTTATGGCGGTTTTTATGTTTGGCAGCTGTCGCACGCTAAAAGACGCTTTTTATTGTAAAAATATTTTTTGCATCACCACATATTGAGAGCTATAATTTTTCCGTATTTTGACCCACCGAGTCATGTGAGGTCTTATTTTTTGCGGGACGAGTTGACGTTTTTATTGGTACCATCTTCGGGCACGTGACATTTTTTGATTGCTTTTTATTCCGATTTTTGGGACGCAGAATGAACAAAAACCAGCGTTTCATGAATTTCTTTTGAGGGGATGCGTTTACACCGTTCAGCATGCGGTAAAATTGATAAAGCTGTTTTATTCTTCGGGTCAGTATGGTTACAGCGATACCTCATTTATGTCGTTTTTTTTATGTTTTGTCGGTTTTATGCAATGAAAACTATTTTATATAAAAAATAATTATTTTTGCATCGCTTTATTCTGCGAGCTATAACTTTTTTATTTTTTCGCTGATGATGCTGTATTGTGGCTCGTTTTTTGCGGGAAAAGATGATGTTTTCAGCGGTACCATGGATATTTATATCCGTCTTTTTGATCGCGCGTTATTACACTTTTTGTTTGGCGGTATGATAATAAATCATTACTTTTTGCTTCGTTTTTTTATTTTTATTTTTTAAGGGGTTCGCTAAAGGGGTTAACTAATGGGACAGTTTTATAGGGCGGGTCGTTACGGACGCGGCGATACCTAATATGTGTACTTTTATTGTTTTTTTTTTTATTTCCAAAAAATGGATTTATTGGGGGAATATTTTTTTTTTTTTCTAATTTATTTGGCGATTTTTTAAAAATTATTTTAACACTTTTTTTAACTTTTTTTTAAACTTTATTACATAGTCCCAGGTGGGACATCACTGTCCTGTGACAGATCGCTGATCTGTCACATCACAGATCACTGTGACAGATCAGCGATCTGTCACAGGCAGTGCAGAAGGCTTCCTCATGCCTGCGCTTTGCAGGCACTGAGGAAGCCAGCTTCCTGCAGGCCCCCGAAGGCCCCCGTCACCATCTTGGATTCGGGGGCCTGCAGGAAAGGAGCCCCCCGCAGCAGCGCTGCACATTGCGCTGCCGTGGGGGGCTCAGGGAAGCACGGAGGGAGCCCCCTCCCTGCCGATGCTTCCCTTTAACCCCCGGTACACCGCGATCATGTTTGATCGTGGTGTGCAAGGGGTTAACGTGTCGGGGGCGGTCCATGACCGCCCCTGACACATTGTGCCGGGTGTCAGCTGTGATAATCAGCTGACACCCGGCCGCGATCAGCGGCGCTCATCACGTGGGCGCCGCTGATCGTGGTAGACGTACTATCCCGTCCATGGGCATAGGGGCCCGGGTCCCATGGACGGGATAGTATGTCGGATGTCAGGAAGGGGTTAATAATGGCCCTTTAAGAAGATTAATGCTGCCTGATGCCCGGGTAAAAATAGGCTCTGTAACTTTTAGAGTCCCTTCTTCATAAATGAAACAAGATGTGTCTGCTTACGTGTCACACACCACATGGCCAGCTAGGGTTGTTAAATGTTACAATGATATTTCCAAGTAAATGAATTGGTATTGGTTGAAAGCAATGTTAAAGTTGAAAACGCTTCAAAAACGCTGCGTCTGAACATAGCCCAAGTGGAGGAGGAACATTTTGGTGTGGGGTTAATTATTTTGCCTTGTATACAAGTCATTAACCTGGAAAGGATGTACCTTTACATATTTCCCAGGAAAATCAATTTTGGTTTCGTTTTGGTATGTTTTTTGGTGCACAGTAAAAATGGCATGAAACTCTGACAACATTGTTTAAAGCTGTGAACTAGGAGTCAGAAATGCTTCTTGGGGCGATCCCCATGATGTCTCCGTGTCATTTGAGCAGTGCTTCCATCATATTCAGAGGTTTTTAGACCTTAAAAGGACCCCCGGGGGGATCGCGGTAAAAATGCTCGGGTCTCCCATAGACTTACATTGGGCTCGTTGTTCTGTCCGATTACCTGAGTATTCCAATTTGCTTGACCTGAGCAATGAGCACCCAAGCATTTTAGTGCTCGCCCATCATTACTCTTTATACTCTTTAGTTTACGCCTAATGTAGGCACTGTTCATTTAGCGCCTATGCAGAAACTTATGCAAATTTTCTATATACTGTAAATTTATTTGTTAGCTGTATAGAGTGTACTGTATATGTGCATTTCATTGTGCAATCTCCGTAAAGTACTTACAAGGGGTGTCTGCAAGTTCTGTTATGTTCTTCTATATTTATTGTATCCCTAGTAGAGACTGTCTTTGAGAACCAGAAGATATATATACAGATGTCACTGCTTTCCATTGCTTAGCTAGCAGTGGCGTTTTGCCCAGACCTTAGGGAACTTTGGAAGTATCATTAAGGCAATCTTTACATAAAGATGAACTGCTCAGGAACAATGTCTCCAAGCATTTCATGCACAAACATGCTCTTATTCATCCTCAGGCAAGCATGACTTCTGGATGGAGGCTTTTGATACTTCAGCAAACACATTTATTAGGACCACTTGACAGAAAATAGCAGCACTCATTGTTCCAGCACATTGATGTCATAGACCATGCTTTTCTTGCTGTTTATGTAGAGTTTGTTGGTACAAGTTATCTGTTTAGTAAGGAGGGGACCTCATGTTAGGATTTAAAAAAACCCACTGCACTTTCATTTTTCCAGACATAGGTGCATATTTAATTCCATGTTTGTGACATACTAGAACAGGCACATTTAGAAAAACCGGCCAGTTTGTTAGTCATTCCTCTGGACAAAAGCATGGACCTACTTTGTTGCTAGTGGGGTATATTTATACTTATAATTTATTGAATCATGCAGATGCCAAACCTTTACTAAAGAGACACTCCCATGAATATTTTTAAATGTGTGTATATGTGTATGGTGTGTAATGTGAGTGTGTTAATATAATCACCTAACGCTGACCTCTCCGGGATCCAGCGTCATCCTTCTCTACTTCTAAGTGACATCACTACACTTTTATGGATCACTCCTTGCTATGTGTGAGCTGGAAGTTTCTTTTACAAATCAAGCCTATAGAGGCTGGTCATGATGCTCCAAAGGCTTACACTGTAAAAGCCATTTTCTGGGTCACACAGAGCACAGTGTGACCGGGGTGTCTTCAGAGTGGTGATGTCACTGACAAGAAGAGCAGAGCTGATCCTGCAGAGAGCAGTGGTAGGCATACCTCCCAACTTTTGAAGAAGGGAAAGAGGGATAAAGGCTGCGGCGCAGCAAATTTTAGGCCATGCCCCTGACCACACCCATTTCACAACTAGTCACACCCATGTCCACGCCCGACCACTCCCATTTAGCACTGCTGATCACACTGGCTGGTACTGAGGGCACAGTGGCTGGCATTATAGGTACAGTGGCTGGTACTGTGGGCACACTGACTGGTACTGAGGAAAAGAAAGAAAGAACAGAGAGAGAGAGAGAAAAGAAAGAGAGAAATAAATAAAGGAGTGGGAGAAAGAAAGAACAGAGAAAGAAAGAAAGAACAGAGAAAGAAGAAACAGAGAGTGAGAAATAAAGAGGGGAACGAAAGAACAAAGAAAGAACAGAGAGAAAGAAAGAACAGAGAGAAAGAAAGAACAGAGAGAAAGAAGAAAGAACAGAGAGAGAAAGAAAGAGGCAAAAGAAAAAAAAGAACAGAGAGAGAAAGAGGGGAAAGAAAAAACAGAAAGAAAGAACAGAGAGAAAGAAAGAACAGAGAGAGAAAGAAAGAACAGAGAGAAAGAGCAAGGAAAAACAGAGAGAGAGAAAGAGGGGAAAGAAAGAAAGAACTGAGAGAAACAAAGAGAAAGAAAGAACAGAGAGAGAAAGAAAGAGGGGAAAGAAAAACAACAGAGAAAAAAGAAAGAAAGAAAGAGAAAGAAAGAACAGAGAGAGAAAGAAAGTGGGTAAGAAAAAAGAAAGAAAGAATAGAGAGAAAGAAGAAAGAACAGATAAAGAAAGAAAGAGGGGAAAGAAAAAACAGAACAGAGAGAGAAAGAAAGAGGGGAAAGAAAGAGAACAGAGAGAGAGAAAGAAAGAGGGGAAAGAAAGAAAGAACAGAGAGAGAAAAAAAGAAGGAGAAAGAAAGAGAAAAAAACAAAGAAAGAAAGAACAGAGCGATAGAGAGAAAGAAAGTGGGGAAAGAAAGAAAGAACAGAGAGATAGAAAGAAAGAGGGGAAAGAAAGGACCAAAGAGAAAGAACAGAGAGAAAGAAAGAGGAGAAAGAAAGAACAGAGAAAAAGAAAGAAAGAATGAAAGAGAGAAAGAACAGAGAGAAAAAAAGAGGTGAAAGACAAAAAAGAAAGAACAGAGAAAGAAAGAAATAATAGAGAGAGAAAGAAACAGAGAGAGCAAGGAAAGATTCTATAAAGATACTATAGCAGCCCTGCTCCTATTGTAGTGCTCACCTGAGCCTCCCGGTGAAGGACATATCATGATCCTCTCACATGGCGGCATCCCCAATTCCAAATCAATCCTGCTGTCCGTACTGTCGGAGGTGGACATGGTGATGGATCTGAAGCATTCTCTGAAGTGCCTCCATGGTTCCGTCACAATCTCCTCATGAAATTACCTCATTTATGGTCAGCTTCCAGCACATCACTTCTGGTGGACCATCATGTTCGAGTTTTAAAGTGCTCCTCGGGGCTTCGCCGTGTACTCCTGTGTCCACGGGAAAAGTAAGCTACCGGCCGGGACAGCGGGGCAGACTCTCAAAATCAGGACTGTCCAGCTGGATCTGGGACGGTTGGGAGGTATGAATGCTCCCCATCATACACCTTGTACACGAACGGCTCTGCACACCTCATACACAAATGGTTCCGCTTTGTATGCCTCGTACACACACGGCTCCGCTCCATACACCTTGCACACACACGACTCCACTCAGTACACACAAGGCTCCACTCCATAAACCTCGCACACACGGCTCAGCTCCGTACACTTCGTACACGCTCCATTTCGTACACCCCGTACACATGCGGCCTCGCTCCATACACCAAGTACACACACGGCTTCACTTTGTATGCCTCGTACACACACGGCTCCGCTCCGCACACACCATACACACACGGCTCCGCTCCATACACCTCATACACACGGTTCCACTCCGTACACTTCATACACACATGGCTCCGTTCCATACACCTCATACACCCACGGCTCTGCTCCGTACACCTCATACACACACAGCTCTGCTCCGCATACCCCATACACATGCAGCTCCACATACCTCGTACACACACGGCTCCGCTCTGTACACTAAGTAAACACACGGCTCCGCTCCGTACACGCCATACACACGCGGCTCCGCTCCGTACACCTCATACACTCATATCTCTGCTCCGTACACCTTGTACACACACGGCTCCGCTCCACACACCCCACACACGGATCCACTCCGTACACCTCACACACGGCTTCGCTCCGTACACCTCATACACACACGGCTCCGCTCCGTACACCTCATACACACATGGCTCTGCTCCGTACACCTCATACACACGCGGCTCCGCTCCGCACACCTCGTACATGCATATATCTGCTCCGTACACCTTGTACAAACATGGCTCTGCTTATCCTAAGTCATATTACAAGACTCGCTAAAGGGTTGATTGTGACTTGCAGGATCGCTACTACCAACAGGTGGCGCTATAGAGTTCAAGTCCTCTTTTTCTCTGAAGAGGCAATTTGCATATTATTTTCCCAGAGGAGCATTGCACGGCGAATAAGCCTCCTTATCTTGACAAGCCAGAGCTGGCATGTCACTCTCCACAAGGAGAAACCTTACCTCTTAGACCTCAGTCCAGAGCCTCTCACCTAGCCAAATCAGTTCTCATACTTTGCACTGACGAGAGCCAATAGCTCGAAACACCGTGTCTGCAAATTGAGATTCTGATTTGGCTTTTATCCTAAGTCATATTACAAGACTTGTTAAAGGGTTGATTGTGACTTGTAGGATCGCTACTACCAACAGGTGCCGCTATAGAGTTCAAGTCCTCTTTTTCTCTGAAGAGGCAATTTGCATATTTTTTTCCCAGAGGAGCACTGCACGGCGAATAAGCCTCCTTACCTTGACAAGCCAGAGCTGGCATGTCACTCTCCACAATTTGAAACCTTACCCCTTAGACCTCAAATAACAGGGGCATTTTACACTACCCCGATGACTTTTTATTCATTGGTCCCCCTGACTCTCGGGTATGCATTGATCTCCTTAATAAACTCATTTTTATTTGCAATAAATTCAGGGTCCCAATTGCTTATGAGAAAACTGCGCAACCTGTTAAGACATTGGGATTTCTTGGTATAACTTTAGACCAGGCCTGGGCAAACTGCGGCCCTCGGGCTACATCTGGCCCCCTGAGTGTTCCTGTGTGGTCCCTGTCACTCACAGCCAGAGGGCTGGAGTCCTCACCTTTGTATGTGAGAGTTAACCATTACCTCCCTCTTCGCTCCCAGCTTGTACTGTTGTATGTCCTGTGCAGGACAGGTAAGGGTTAAGTCCCCCATAGTGCTCCCCCTGTGATCTGTGGCTTATCACATCCACTCCATAAACTGCAGTAAGGATTCCCACCCCCTGCCTGTCAGCTCCTGCCCATATGGGATGTGGATCTCTGCATGTGGAGTAGAGGTAGGAGAAAAACTTTTTTCCAATGTTCCCAATTTATTGCTTGATCAACTGCTACTACGTGTTATGATAAGCTTTATTGCAACAAGTATTGTCAGGCTATGTTCACACAACTGTAATATTTGTCCAAGTGCTGTCTGTGAAAAAAAAAATAAACCCGACCTCAGACAGAGCACTAGGAGCAATGTTATGGAATTGGGCTATCCAGATTACAGCCAGAAAATGTCTGTGTGACAAAGATCACATTACCCACCTGTCTCTTCTGTATTTTGGATGAGACTCGCCTGTTGAAGTCTATGGGTGTGCAAAAATAAAAAAATTGGATCCCATATGAATCATCCGTATAGCATCCGATTTTTACGAATACATTTCCATTACTAACACAGGACACTATTTCTTCTTTAACATTTTATTCACTTCTGATGTCTAAAAATGGATGCCATACAGACGACAATACAGATGGAAAATCGTCTTTTTCTAGATGAAAATAACGTTTTTTTTATACGCTCATGTAAACTTCATCACATAAGCAACTGCTTTTTATAGAGTGACAAAATGAATATTATGCAGAATTAAGGGTGATCTGAAACCAAAGGTGACATTCATGCTAAATTTAATTCATAATCTCATCACTTTTCTAACATATTTCTGTTAAAAAATTTCTACCTTTCCCTCTCTACTCTAACTTCCTGTCTGCTTGTGGTTTTTTTTTAACTTCCAATGACATTTTGTTTGAGAATCCCGGTGCATTATGGGGTACTCACACAGGACAACATCAGGGGGCAGAGGATGCAGTCACTGCCACAGCTGCTTTCCTCACCATGAAAAGAAGCGTCATGTGTTTCAGAGACTGGACTAGTCCCTGCCAGGTCATCTCTTCTCCTTAGAGACAGCAAGGGAGCGCACTGTCACTGTGCATTCAAAGGAATATAGCACAGAAAACTCATACTGAGTATGCATCAGAATTTACGTACGATGCATTATCAGGTGAGCAGGGCTAGCTGAACCTCTAAAACAGACATCACTGATGGCACCTAATTTCAGACATCACTGATGGCACCTAATTTCAGAGAGGGTTCAGAAGCTGTGGCAGTGTCTGCAGCGTCTGCCCCCTGATGACAGCTCATTCGAGTATCCCAGCATGCACTGGTGAACATCAAACAAAATGTCATGGGACGTTAAAAAAAAAAGGAAGTCAGAACGTAGAGGATACGTCAGGGAATTTTTCATTGAAGTATATTAGAAAACAAGATTAGATTATTACACTGAATATGAAATTCACCTTTGGTTTCGGACCGCCTCTTTAAGTTCAGCCGATTGGTTCGGCACTCCACAGCAGTGCCAGTTTCTCATGTGGCCCCTTGGGAAAATTAATTGCCCACCCCTGCCTTAGACTTATCTAAAATGGAATGCCAGCTACCCATAGATAAAATTCTTAAACTGTGAAATACCCTTTTGACTATTCTTTCTAAGGTGAAAGTCAATTTAAAAGAGCATCAGTCGCTTCTAGGCTTGTTGAACGTTGCCCTGAGAATTATCCCAATGGGAAGGGTGTTTTCTAGGCGCCTTTATGACGCCACAAAGACCACCTGTCACCTGGTTGTCACATTAGAATTGGTTTGGAGGTTAAAGAAGATGTTAAAATGTGGCTGGATTTCTTTTCTAATTTTAATGGTAGATCCTGCTGGCAGAGCTCTTTTATTACTTCAGACTTGTTACTTTTATGATTTTTAACAGATATGACCAATGGTTATGGGATTTTCTTTTCCTCTCATTGATCAGGGCAACAGTGGCCGGAGTCGTGGGTTCTCAAAAAGTTTACGAAAAATGCATCGGTGCTCAACCTTTTTTCTCTTTTTCTGTGTATTTATCTTTGGGGCCCTTTAATGGAAAGTAGGAGAGTCTTAGTTTCTTCTAATAACCAAGGTTTAGTGTTTAACATTAACACATTGTCTTCTAAGAATGGTTGGGCAGCTAGGATTTTCAGATATCTGGTCTTATATTGCTTAAATTTCAACATTTGGTTAAAAGCTAGGCAATGCCTGAGTGATTAAATGCTAATCTCTAATTCCCTTTGTCACCAAAAGTGGTCAGTATTCCGTCACTTGGCCCCAGACAAGGAAACAACGCCATGCCCTCCTCATGTTTGGGACATAATATGAGGTTAATTCCTTTTTTAATCGAAAAATCATTAGCTAATAGATCATGGGCTGATTACTCAGCTGCATGGCATCAGTGGTTGAATTTCTGCCTTAAGAACAATTTTGACTATGCAGAATCTTGTCCTGAATCAGCTTTAAGGTTCGCTGAATCTTTAATTAATAAAGGACTGTCTTACTCAGGTTTATCTAAATCATTGGCTGGATTTTCTTTCTTTTTAAAGTTAGCTGGAAAAACCTCTTTAACTGGTCTATTCCCAGTAAAGCAGTTTTTGAAAGGTTTCAAGAGAGGCAATTATAAACGGATAGTAGACGCTCAATAACTTTCGCTTTGTTAAAAGATTTGTGTTTGTCGCTAAATTCATTATGCATTTACTTTGATGAGATGTGCCTGTTTAGTTCAGCCTTTTGCTTGGCATTCTTTGCAGCACTTAGGGTGGGTGAGATAGTTTCATTAAAAAAGTCTGACCCTTCCGGCTTACTGATTTCAGATGTTTTGTTTAAGGATTCTCATATGATTTTATTTATAAGAAAATCCAGAACCGATCAGATGGGTAGGGGCACTAGCATACGTTTAAATCCCATTTCTGATTTTTCTATTTGCCCTGTGGCAAATGCAAAAAGATTGCTTGATAAAATACCCAAAGTTTTTGGCCCATTCTTTATTCATTCTAATAGCGAACTGGCTACCTTATACCAATTTAATTCCATTCTTAAAAAATGCCTAGCTAAGCTTGGTAAAGAACATTTAAAAATCACGTCCCACTCATTCAGGATTGGAGCTGCAACCGAAGCTTCCAGGCTAGGTTTACAGGATAAAAAAATTATAAGAATAGGTAGCTGGGATTATAGGAGATTTAAACTGTATATTCGCCCTGATCTCTATGATGACTAACTTCAATATTCACTTTACAGATCCTCTGATAGTATGGATTGTCGGACACTCATATATTCTGGGCTCAGAAGAGAGCAAGCCAGAGATCTTATACCGAGAACCTTTCCTTTAGTCCTTAAATACAAGTCTTCTGGCACAGTGTCAGGGGAATGAAATGGAAGGATTTGATTACTGAATTGGGAAAATTAGCTATTCGGTTTCCTTCTCCCGACCTAATTATAGTTCACTTGGGCTGGAACGTGTAGAAAAGAGAACCAGGTTGCAAGTGATGCTGAAGTGCCAGGTCTGGAACTGCTGGGGCCGAACCTCCTGTTGCAGGGGGGAAGGAAATTGAGGATGGAGGAGATCCATGACCTGCAGAGAGGGGGTGGTGTGAGTCAGGGGAGTATAAGGAGGTTTGCGTGGGAAAAGAGAGGGGCTTCCCACTGGAGGGCTGAGTGAGAGAGGACCTGCGCCACGCCGTGAGCAGAGATAGACCTCGCGGCAGTGATAAGGGTTTGGTGCAATGAGGTTAGAGCATGCCAAGTGGGAGTTTGTTGGGAAAGGCTCCCGGCCGCAGAGTACAGATCCAGGACGGGCGTAGTAAAAACTCACAAGTACCAGCAGGCCGATTGGAATATAGCTTCACTCTTCAGCTCCGCAGTTAGATGGACTAGGGGCTCTACGCATTACCAAATGATCCTATGGGTAAATAAGCTCAAATTAAGGAAAATATTAAAACATGACTTTTATTTAAAATGTGGGAAAGAAATGTAAAACTACACTAGTTCATCTGTGTCATTGCTGTACTGTTAAGTTTCTAGAAGCTATATACTACATTGATTAATCTAATATTAGTACTGACTCATTGCTATCTCCTCTATGACTACCGTTCATAGGCTAGCTAGTCAGATAGTTATTTATTTAAATAATTAAAAAAAAACACCATGAAGGACCCCTCTAATCCTGATAACTAACCTTGCTGAAGCTGAAATCTGAGGATTGCAGCCCCCAGCTGTGAGTTTTGCCTGGATGGTTATAAAAAATACAGGGGAACCAACGCCATTTTTTTCATTTATTTATTTATAGCGCAGGTGGCGGCTTATGAATACCCCTATTAGCCGCTCTTGCTGTCACTGTTATTAGCAGCAGCAGGGGTAGGCTGATGGGAGTAATAGTCCTATTAGCCACCGCCTGCTGTCTCTTTTATTACGTAAATGTAACTCTCATCGTTCTCTCCTGCTCGCGCCAATTGCCAGCAGAGCAGGGGAGAATGATGAGATCCGTATTCTGCACCCGGTGCCCGGGGAACAGCTCTTACTGCAACGCTTCTTCCCTGGCACCCGTCCATGTGGTACTCATGTGGCACAAATATGCCACACGTGCGCCGCAAGTATTACACACGCGGACACTGACATCTCCGGTACTGGAAATATCAGGACGTGTGAAAGAGGCCTTATAGCGGGTTTTTATGTTTGGCAGCTGTCACACACTAAAAAACGCTTTTTATTGCAAAAAATAATTTTTGCCTCACCACATTTTGAGAGCCATATTTTTTCCATATTTTGGCCCACAGAGTCATGAGAGGTCTTGGTTTTTATGTTACGAGCTGATGTTTTTATTGTTACAATTTTCGGGTACATGTCATTTTTTGATCCCTTTCTATTCCAATTTTTGGGAGACAGAATGAGCAAAAACCAGCAATTGGTGAATTTCTTTTGGGGGGCATTTATACCGTTCCATGTGTGGTAAAATTGATAAGGCAGTTTTATTCTTCGGGTCAGTACGATTACAGCGATACCTCATTTATGTCTTTTTTATGTTTTGGCACTTTTATATAATAAAAACTATTTTATAGAAAAAATAATTGTTTTTGCATCACTTTATTCTGACAGCTATAACTTTTTTATTTTTTCGCTGATGATACTGTATGGTTGATCGTTTTTTGCAGGACAAGATGACCTTTTCAGCGGTACCATGATTACCGTATTTTTCGGACTATAAGACGCACCGGACCATAAGACGCACCCCAATTTTCAGTAGGAAAATAGGGAAAAAAAAAATAATGTGTCAAATGGGGGACCGTCTTACAGTCCGAATTCAGCTTACCTGGGAAGGGATCCGGCACAGGTGGAGAAGTAGTCACAGGGGTCATTCAGTGGTCCAGGCTCGTGCGGTGGTGGCTCTGTGCTGGGGCAGGTTGGTTGTGCTAGGGCAGCTGCGCTGGGGTAGGGGCAGCTGTGCTGGGGCTGGGGCAGCTGTGCTGAGGCAGGGGCAGCTGTGCTGGGGCAGGGGCAGCAGTGCTTGGGCTGGGGCAGCTGTGCTGAGGCAGGGGCAGCTGTGCTGGGGCTGGGGCAGCAGTGCTGGGGCAGGGGCAGCTGTGCTGGGGCAGGGGCAGCAGTGCTGGGGCTGGGGCAGCAGTGCTGGGGCAGCAGTGCTGAGGCAGGGGCAGCTGTGCTGGGGCAGGGGCAGCTGTGCTGGGGCAGGGACAGCTGTGCTGGGGCATGGGCAGCAGTGCTCGGGCAGGGACAGCAGTGCTGGGGCTGGGGCAGCAGTGCTGGGGCAGCTGTGCTGAGGCAGGGGCAGCTGTGCTGGGGCAGGGGCAGCAGTGCTGGGGCTGGGGCAGCTGTGCTGGGGCAGGGGCATTGTGCTGGGGCAGGGGCAGCAATGCTGGGGCTGGGGCAGCTGTGCTGAGGCAGGGGCAGCTGTGCTGGGGCTGGGGCAGGTGGGTTCTGCGGTGGTGGCAGCGGGCGGCGCTCTGCGGTGCGGTGGTGGCAGCGGGCTGTGCTTCGGTGCAGGGGTTGCGGCTCCGCCGGCATTTCTTCGCAGCCCGGAGGCCCCCGCACTTCCCTTGCTGGCCGCCGCCATGTTGCGGTGGACTCCGGGAGCATGGACGCCAGAAAGATGGCCGCCAGTCCGGGGACGGCGCATGCGCGGGATCAGATCTCGTCCCGAGATCTCGGGGGACGAGATTCAAATCTCGGCAACGAGATCTCGTCCCCCGAGATCTCGGGACGAGATCTGAAGCTGCGCATGCGCCGTCCCCGGACCGGCGGCCATATTTCCGGCGTCCATGCTCCCGGAGGTCACCGCAACATGGCGGTGGCCAGCAAGGGAAGTGCGGAGGCCTCCAGGCTGCGAAGAAATGCCGGCGGAGCCGCCGCCCCTGCACCGGAGCACAGCCCGCTGCCACCAGCGCACCGCAGAGCGCCGCCCGCTGCCACCACCGCACCGCAGAGCCCCGCCCGCTGCCAACAGCCACCAGGTTAGTACCGTGTATTGCAACCATAAGATGCACCCCTCACTTTCCCCCAAAATTTTTTGGGAAAAAAGTGCGTTTTATGGTCGGAAAAATACGGTATTTATGTCCGTCTTTTTGATCGTGTGTTATTCCATTTTTTGTTTGGCGGTACGTTTTTTTTTTAATGGTGTTCACTAAATGGGTTAACTAGTGGGACAATTTTAAAGGTCTGGTCTTGCGAACGCAGCAATACCAATTATGTGTCCTTTTATTGTTTAGATTTTTTTTTCATTCAAAGCCCCTCTGCCGATCCATAGGCAGAGAGGCTGTCAGCCTCTGTGCCGGCTTCTGGAATGCTGCGATCTTGTTTTTTGGGGGTTTCAGTGCTGGGAGTGGTTTGTGACCGCTCCTGGCACTTAGTGCCGGGTATCAGCTGTGAGAATCAGCTGACACTCGGCCGCGATCGGCCACGCACCCCCCGTGAGCGCGGCCAATCGCTTAGATGTAATGATCCGTCCATCGTTAAATTGTGCCAGGTCACATGGACGGATCATTACGTCTAATGTCAGAAAGGGGTTAAAAATACACACAAAAATGAATTAAAAAAAGGCAAGTAACCTAATTTAAATAATAGGTGCAGAAAAACTCACCAAAAGCTCATTGGGAAAGTAGCCTAAGCTTAAGAAACAACACTGAAATAAGAAAAATTACTATGAATTTTTCTTATATTACTTTTTACATGGCTCCAACAGCAGAACTTACTAGGCTTTCACTTTTCAGAATAATGTTTTATTTTATAATATTAAAACTCATTAAATTCCTGTCCCTTACTACTGTGTAAGGCCTTCTTCACACATCTGTGTTACTGGTACGTGTGGTATCCATTCTTTTTCATACATACCACACGTAATGATCATAATCTATTGTGCTATGCACAATTCCGTGGATTTACATGGACCGTGCGTCCATACAAAACACACAGACATGTCCGTTTTTATCCGGCAGCACTGATGACAAGAGACCGTACACGTCTATGGGTCCGTGATAAACAGACAGCACGTGGATGGCATCAGTGTACTGTCCATGTTTAACATTGCAAAGTATAGGGGAAGCTTTGTAATTTATTTCTTTATCCATACTGGAAAAACTCAGATGACACTGTAAGTGGGTGAAGCACCGAAGGAGCCGAGGGGAGGTTGCCTTCCTGGCTCCGTGCCTGGAACCATCGAGCAGGGCGTTAGGTTCCCCGGGGGATGCTTTAGGGGACTGCTCTGTGTTCAGGAACAGGAAGAGGTCAGGACTGGGAGCGGGAGATCTGCGCACGCTTCCAGCAGAGCAGCGCAGAGAAGAGAAGCAGGAGGACACTGACGCAGGGGCAGAGAGGAGACGGGTGCAGTGGCTGGAGACTGAGAGACCGCAGACACGGGCAAAGGGCAGTGAGTACTTAAAGCCTTGCAACGCACTGCCAGGGAGACTGTTGACCTCCCTTCTTGAAGAAACTGTGCCCCACAGACAGACCGTGTCCCTTGACAAGACGCCCCCCAGCAGAGAGACCGGAACAAATGCTGAGACGCTCCCCTGTGAACAAGGGGCTTTCAGTAACGAGACGCTGACCTTCAAGGAGAGACTGTGGGAGGCAAAATCCCTGACCCCGGTGGGAGAACACCGCTGTCATAGCAGAGACAAGGACCTTGAGCACAGGGGGATATCGCCATCCTCATACCCCTTGGGCTCCCGTGTAAACCCCCATACTACAGATGGACTATTTCAAGGACCCCAGAGACAGAGGACATCAAGCACCACTGTTGCCTCGGTGTCAACGTTGGACCAGAAGTGATCCCTCCAATCAAGATCCCTGAGGACTGATAAGTTTGCCCCACTAGAGAATAACTGTTTTTCTACTGTTTGAACCTCGTATATTTCCTCAGCAGTCGATATAACCTTATCACGATATTTTCTCTGTTATACTGTATGTTTTACCAGTATTTTCCCCTGTAAATAAACCTCCCCTTTACTGTTGGTCTGCCTGTTCCATGGTGACATATATCTCTCCTGCACTTTATTACATTTGGTGTAGTCGGCAGGATGTCACATGAAGGCGCGAACAGAGCAGACCAAGCAGTCAGGGAAGGCCCCAAGACTAGCATCTCCCTGGGGGCCATGTTGAACAATCTGCCAAGGTTTACAGGGAACAATGTGATGTTATGGAACTGGACTGAGAGAATTCAGGGGTTACTGCGGATGCACCCCTTGGCCCCAGCAATAGAGGCAGAAATAGCATTAATGGCCTTGGAGGGGGAGGCCCGGGACTCTGTCATGCATAGACACCCCCAAGAAAGAGATACTTTTGAAAAGGTGCTACGTATTCTAGAGATGACACATGGGGACCCCACTGACGTAGGGGAACTACGTATGCGACTGTTCCATCGGGTGCAAAGAGAGGGGGAGACCGTGACCCAGTTTATGAATGCCCTACAAGAGCTTCACACTGCGATTAAGAGAAAGGATGGGGTAGGTGTAGGGTCAGTGGATGTGGTACTCAGAGACCAGATGTTGACGGGGTTACGTGACGGAATGATGAAGCCGGCTATGCGAGAGCGCCTGCGGGTGAAGCCAGGCATGACCTTTTCTGAAGTAGGGAGTGAGGCGCGCATGCGCGAGCAGGAGCAGGGTGTGACAGGCTCGGTGGGAAAGGTGCGGAGCGGGGAGGCAACTACCACTGAAGACAAAACCCACCGATGGGTGGAAGACCTGAGGATGGAGATCAGTCAGTTCCGAGAAGAAATGGCAAGTTTCAGGAGAACCCAGGCAGAGAGGCCCGAGCCACGGATGCGGGGAAGAGAAGCTGCAGCTACCCCGAGAAGACATCCCCTCACATGCTACACTTGTGGAGAGCCAGGTCATATCGCCTGGTGGTGTCCCCAGCGGAGACGACCATCCCCACGGCTCCCGTTAAACTAGGTGACTCCGAGCACAAGGGACACTGCCCGGAGCGTGAAGAGCAGAGGAGGAGTGAAAACAGTCCCACCAGCCTTGTTTCCATGTTCCCCTTGGTCTGGGCTGAAATCAACGGGAGAGCTGTGCGATGCCTGGTAGACACCGGTTCGCAAGTGAGCACCATGCCCGAAAATTTTTTTCGTAGACACTTCACAGAGGCGTTGAGGCCGGAGTGGGGTCCAGTCATTAGACTTACGGCGGCCAATCACCTACCCATCCCAGTCGCAGATGTGGGGAGAAACGGAATAGTATTGGTAGATGGAGAAGCCGCTCGGGATCATACTGTAACCCTGGGCATGAACGTGCTTAAAGACCTCGGAAGCCTACTGCTCAATGAGAACCCAGATCAATTCTTACAACAGTGGAGTGACCAGACTCCACAGAAGGTCTTTCAACAACTCATTTGGGCAGCACAGGTGCGGGAAATATGCAGCCGAGGAAAAGAACTAGGCAAAGTCATCGTCCCTGCTTCTTTGAACCGAGTGTTACCCCCTGGACAGACAGTGCTTCCCCTGCTGCTGTGAGCAGGAGTCCCACTAGAAGGAGCAGAGATACAGGTGGAGCCTAGCCCAGCTGATCAATTGCCGTCAGGGATACTAGTCGCGCGGACCCTAGCCACTGTGCGAAACGGCACCGTCCTCGTGCGCTGGGTGAACTTGGGAGAGACTGACGTGACCCTGGCACCCAGGGCAGAATTGGCCCACATTCTAGGTGTACAAGATGAGCTGGTGCCCTCCGAAACAGTGCAGCTGACTGCCAAAGCAGAAGATCCATGATTGGTGACGGTAAAAGCAAAGGTCACCTCGGATCCCAGGGTGTTACAAGAAGGCCGACAGATACTCGAGCAAATGCGGGCTGAACTCTCAGAAATGCCCCCTCATCAGGTTCCCCAAGTGGAGGCCTTGCTGGGGAAGTACCAGAAGTTGTTCACAAAGGATGAAGATGATTTTGGGCGCACGACGGCCATCACCCATGAGATACCCACTGGGAACGCGGCACCGATACGGGAAAGATATCGCCAGATACCCCCACAAATGTATCAGGAGGTCAAGGGGATGCTGTCACAGATGCTGAAGAAGGGAGTGATCCATGAGAGCCAGAGCCCATGGGCTGCCCCCATCGTTTTGGTGCGAACAAAAGATGGAACTCTATGTTTTTGTGTGGATTACCGCCGGCTCAATGCTTGCACAGTGCGAGATTCGTATCCACTACCATGGATAGAAGAGTCCCTGTCAGCACTGGAAAATGCCCGGTATTTTTCCACACTGGATCTGGCCAGCGGGTACTGGCAAATACCCATGTCCGAACAAGACCGAGCCAAGACAGCCTTCACTCTTCCGATGGGACTATTTGAGTTCGACCGCATGCCCTTTGGGCTAGCCAACGCTACGGGAACATTTCAGTGGCTTATGGAGCGGTGCCTGGGACACCTGAACTTCGAAGCCACCCCGATTTACCTTGACGACATAATCATCTTTGCTCCCACCGTTGAAGAACATCTCCAGAGATTGGAGCAAGTTCTGAGTCGGCTACAAAAATATGGCTTGAAGGAGAAACCCCAGAAGTGCCACCTCTTCTGAACACAAATTGACTATCTGGGGAATGTGGTCTCTGCCGACGGAGTGAAGCCCTCGCAAGAAAAGATCGCTGCGGTGCAGGAATGGCCGACCCCAAAAACCGTGAAGGATGTACGAGCATTCCTGGGACTAACAGGATACTTCTGGCGCTTTGTGAAGGATTTCACCCGCATCGCAAACCCTCTCCTGGAATTGATGAAAGGAGTACCCTCATGTGCGAAGAACAGGAACATACACTGGGGAGAGCAACAGGAGAAGGCATTCCAGGCCCTGAAGAAGGCCCTGACTGAGGCCCCGGTGTTGGCCTACGCTGACTTCACGCAGCCATTCATCTTGTACACTGACGGAAGTCTACAAGGACTCGGGACAGTACTCTCACAGATGCAGGATGGAAAGGAGCGTGTCATCGCATGCGCCACTCGCTCCTTACATGACTCAGAAAGAAATCTGGATAATTACAGCTCATTCAAGCTGGAGTTATTGGCGCTGGTGTGGGCAATGACTGAGAAGTTTGCAGAGTATTTGGCTGGCTCGGAAGTCCATGTGTGTATAGATAACAATCCGTTGGCTCACCTCGAAACAGCTAAGCTGGGGGCCTTAGAACAACACTGGGTAGCACGAATGGCAAAATTCAGGTACAGGATCTCCTACTGGAGAGGAGTAGAGAATACTCATGCTGATGCTCTTTCCCAAGTAGATTACCGCCCGCCAGCGCCCAGTCGGGATGAAGAGTTGGAGGCTATAGAGGTTCCAGAGTTTGGAGGGACTGCTAGGATGGTGGCAGCAATGCGGGAGACAGTTCAAGAAAGTACACCCGAGAATTTGTTGGAACAACCCCGAGATGAGTGGGTTTGAATACAACAGGAAGATCGAGAGATAGCTCAGCTGAGACGGTGGCTCATAGCCGAACAGGTGCCCGGCCAGAGTGAGAGGGCAGCCATGTCCCCTGAGATGTTACAAATGTTGCGCCAGTGGGAGTGACTACAGTTACGGGATGGCATCTTGTACAGGAAAGTGTACCTACAATCTGAACTGAGTTTCGTTTGGCAAATGATCATCCCCTCGTCCCTGGTAGAACAGGTGTCTAAGGAAGCACACAAGAAGGGAGCACACTTCGGGATGGAAAAAACATTCCAGTGGCTGCACTGGTTGTCCTACCATCCCCACATGAGGACTGTCATGGAGAAAGTATGCCAGCAGTGCCGAAATTGTGAACTAGTTAAGCCGCCGGAACAGCGAGCCCCTATAGAAACGGTGAGGTCCTCTGCACCCAAAGAGTTACTGGCCATAGACTATTTGATGATTGGCCCAGAGCACCAGGGCTACGAACATTGCCTTTTGATGATCGACCATTATTCCAAATTTGCTGCAGTCACACCTACTCGGGACCAGACTGCTGAATCTGCGGCCTATGCTATCTGTAAACATTTCATTCAAGTGTACGGGTGTCCCAAGCGAATCGATTCGGATCAAGGAGCCTGCTTCCTGGGGAAGGTGATGGAGGAGTTGCATCAGCTGTACAAAATCGATAAGTCACGGACCACCCCTTACCATCCACAGGGGAACAGAGCTTGTGAGAGATTCAACCGCACCCTGATTCAGATGCTGAGGACACTTGAAGAAGATCAGAAAGTGCGCTGGACTGAGTCCGTCCCCGAATTGGTGTGGGCATACAATAACCGTAAACACAGTACCACAGGATTCACGCCCTATTCACTGTTCTTCGGCCGACCCGGGAAGGGACTGGCTGAATTGGCGTTAGAGCCCAAGGAGGACTACCCGCGGACGGGGGTGTACTCCTGGGTTCGAGAACATCGTTGCTGGCTACGTACCATTCAACGGTTGGTGCGGAACCGGCTCCATGGGCTGGAACACCCGCAGGTCCCTCCCCTGAAGGGGACAGCCCTACGACTAGGGGACCGAGTCTTAGTCAGGGATAAGCGCCCTAACAGCAAATTAGAGTGGCGGTGGGAGAAGAGCCCGTATAGGGTGAAACAACGGCTCAGTAGACAGGGACCCATCTACGAAGTTCAACCTGAAACAGGTGAAGAACTCCCCACTCTTACATTACATCGGAATATGTTGCATCCCTGTTTGTCTCGATATCCTCCAGTGGTGCCATCTGTCCCGACGCCCTCGGTGGCTGAACCCATGCTCGTTGCTGAGGACAACGAAGAGGGAGACTCTCTACTCCTTCATGGAAACCCGGAAACAGGGCTGGTGCCTGAAACGATGGGAGTAACCGAGGAGACTCCAACTTCCATTCTCCCTGTGGCTGATTCCACAACCCCCCACTGATCTGAGACGTTCTGAACGATCAACGGCAGGTGTGCCTCCTAGACTCTACAACCAGGACAAATTCATCTGGTAGCAAATTGTACGAGGTCTGGACGATTGTCAACAAGAACTCCAGAAACTCTCGCCTGTGGAATGGCGAGCTCACAGAGAGGGGGAATGTAAGGGGGTGAAGCACCGAAGGAGCCGAGGGGAGGTTGCCTTCCTGGCTCCGTGCCCGGAACCATCGAGCAGGGCGTTAGGTTCCCCGGGGGATGCTTTAGGGGACTACTCTGTGTTCAGGAACAGGAAGAGGTCAGGACTGGGAGCGGGAGATGTGCATGTGCTTCCAGCAGAGCAGCGCAGAGAGGAGAAGCAGGAGGTCGCTGACGCAGGGGCAGAGAGGAGATAGGTGCAGTGGCTGGAGACTGAGAGACCGCAGACACGGGCAAAGGGCAGTGAGTACTTGAAGCCTGGCTCCGCACTGCCAGGGAGGCTGTTGACCCCCCTTCTTGAAGAGACCCTGCCCCACAGACAGACCGTGTCCCTCGACAAGATGCCCCCCAGCAGAGAGACCAGAACAAATGCTGAGACGCTCCCCTGTGACTAAGGGTCGTTCAGTAACGAGACGCTGACCTTCAAGGAGAGACTGCGGGAGGCAGAATCCCTGACCCCGGTGGGAGAACACCGCTGTCATAGCAGAGACAAGGACCTTGAGCACAGGGGGATATCACCATCCTCATACCCCTTGGGCTCCCGCGTAAACCCCCAATACTACAGCTGGACTATTTCAAGGACCCCAGAGACAGAGGACATCAAGCACCACTGTTGCCTCGGTGTCAACGTTGGACCAGAAGTGATCCCTCCAATCAAGATCCCTGAGGACCGATATGTTTGCCCCACTAGAGAATAACTGTTTTTTCTACTGTTTGAACCTCGTATATTTCCTCTGCTGTCGATATAACCTTATCACGATATTTTCTCTGTTATACTGTATGTTTTACCAGTATTTTCCCCTGTAAATAAACCTCTCCTTTTACTGTTGGTCTGCCTGTTCCATGGTGACATATATCTCTCCTGTACGTTATTACAACACATTGACGGTAAAAACGGACACACAGATGCCAATCTGATGCCACACGGATGACATACTGACAGAAAACACTGATGACCTACTGACTGTATAAAAGGACACTCAGATGACACACTGATAACATACTGATGGAAAACACTGATGACACTGGTACTGGTTTTTCACGTAGGCCACATTCACGCGTTCAGTATTTGGTGAGCTTTTTACCTCAGAATTTGTAACCCAAAACCAGGTGATAAACACAGAAGTGGTGATGTGTTTCTATTAGGGTATGTGCACACGCTGCGGAATGCTTTGCGGTTTTGGCAGCACGGATTTTGCAAAGTCCGCAGGTAAATCTGCAGGTCAAAAGACCTGCGGCTTTACCTGCGGATTAGCCTGCGGTTTTGCTCTGCGGTTTTTCATCTCCACAATGGAGGAGATGGCAAACTGCAGCGGAATCCGCAGAAAGAATTGACATGTCAATTCTTTCTGCGGTTTTGAAACCGCGGAAAATTCCGCAGCGTCTGCACAGCGGTTTTTTTTTTCCATAGGTTAGAATGCTACTGTACACCGCAGCAAAAACTGCTGCGGATCCGCAGCAGCCAAATCCGCTGCGGATCCGCAGCAGAATCCGCAGCGTGTGCACACACCCTTATACTTTCTCTCTGATTGTTCCTCTCCTCGTTTTGGCTACAAATACTGAGGTAAAATACTGACCAAATACTGACTGTGTGAACGTGGCTGTACTGTACATAGTTTATATAGACGTGTGAAGGAGGCCTTAAGTCCCATTTATGCATTTAGACATGCCGAGAATTGGTTTTGTGTATGTGCCAGCGATCACTTGTCAAAGAAGCTAAATGCATGTTCATCGGGTGATTGGATTGTTTATATCAGCATCAAATATCATTGTTATCAGCATCACATCCCCCAATATAAAGAGGGAATGTGCTACCATTAACAAGATGCAGTATGTGCACTAGGGTGACCGCAAAAAATCGATGTCGGAATTTTGTCCGTCTGGACCCCACAAAACGATTCCCCTTTCCAGATATTGAGATAGCCAAAATTTGAGCTCGATCAAACGACGTTAACCCGTGCTGCTTGTCACTCAAAGTTTGAAAAAATCCAAATTGAGGTATTTTAAGATTTAGGTATTTTGCATAGTCTGTTAGACTATAAAGAATGTGACAACAACATTGCAGAAATAGCCCTGACCAAATTTTCGAACCATTTGTGGTATTTGAATGCAGAGTTGGTGGGATTATCGTTTTTTGATCCCACCATTACAGACAATGAAAAGTTGTTAATGGTTAATAAATTGCTCAGTAGCACAGATGAACCATCAGAGCACGCTAGGGTTGTAAATCCAAAAGTTAGGAAAGAAAAATTAAAAGAGGTAGGAAGTAACCGACTTTAACGACCTTCTGACAAAAGATGAAGAACAAAGGCAATATGTCCTGCAAGTTGTAAGCAAATGCCGAGCATTATATTCTGACGTTTCAAAAACTACTTTAACAAAAGCTCTAGAATAGATTAGATAACTATGTAAAATTATCAACTCATGTAGGTTAGCGTGCTCTGATGGTTCATCTGTGCTACTGAGCAATTTATTAGCCATTAACAACTTTTCATTGTCTGTAATGGTGGGATCAAAAAACGATAATCCCACCAACTCTGCTTTCAAATACCACAAATGGTTCGAAAATTTGGTCAGGGCTACTTCTGCAATGTTGTCACATTCTTTATAGTCTAACAGACTATGCAAAATACCTAAATCTTAAAATACCTCAATTTGGATTTTTTCAAACTTTGAGCGACGAGCGGCACAGGTTAACGTCGTTTGATCGAGCTCAAATTTTGGCTATCTCAATATCTGGAAAGGGGAATCGTTTTGTGGGGTCCAGACGAACAAGATTCTGACATTTTTTCCCCCCCATATGAGATCCGGTCACCCTAATGTGCACAGAACCCTCATGTTAAGTTACCAACTGTTACCAGTTACCTGTTGCCTGTGTAAACAGGTCACTAACCAACCTCCACTGACTTCTAATGGACCGAACTCAGCCCATCTGACTGCACTTTTACTGTAACTGCACCCAGTAATCTGTACAAATAGTAAGTAATTCATTAGTCATTGCTGTAGAAGTCAGACGTGTGCATATCCACGAGGAGCTACAGAACAATCCTCTACTCACTGAAGCTTGTTTTTATTTTTGGGGTATCTGTTTGATCGCTGTTTCTTTTGATGTTGCACTATTCTTAGTTGAGAGCCGGAAACATATGGTAAGATTACAAAAGGCTTTTGTGTGCCGAAGTTGCATATAAATATTTTTGCTTTCATGGTATGGCATTTTCATGCATTTCACAAATGTGAAAACACATAATACTGTAGTATTGTTTATTTCACAGAGCATCAAGAATTAAAAAGTTAGTGTAAGTGAGACCTTTTGTGAGAGTGATAAAAACATAATTGTGGTTACGTGATGTGGCTCCATCTAAATAATGAACCAAAATATAATTGGCTTCAAAATGAATTCATTTGTAAGGCTAGTTTCACACTAGCGTTTAAACGACGCGCGCACGGCGCCACTAAGCCACGCCCCCTGCCGGCTCCCTGCCCGCCCCTTCCTGTTATCGCCTCCTCCGAGCGCAGAGGGCTGCATGCGTTATGCGCACACTATCTTTAGCATAGGGTGTGCAGGCCGTGCGCAACTATGAATATAGCGTGCGCTGCGCACTTTTGAATGTGCGCCGTGCGCGCCAAAATGCAACATGCTGCGTTCGGCGCGCACGGCGCACCTCCAAAAATGCGCAGTGCACGCTATATTCATAGTTGCGCACGGCCTGCACACCCTATGCTAAAGATAGGGTGCGCATAACGCATGCAGCCCTCTGCGCTCGGAGGAGGCGATAACAGGAAGGGGCGGGCAGGGAGCCGGCAGGGGGCGTGGCTTAGCGGAGCCATGCGCGCGTCGTTTAAACGCTAGTGTGAAACTAGCCTTAGTCTACTTGACATGCTGGCTTTTATCATCTCTATCATCAGTCTCTATTGTGTGCCAAGTGCCAGTCTGCCATTAATAAAGGAAATCAAGTAAATATATTTGTGAATATATGATTTTCAATGGACTAACTCATAGGATTCCACTAGACGTCTTTAGCATACACTTATTCTTTAGATTAAAATAAAACAGATATTTCCTGCTGTCTGTATAATAGCAATATTTTTAATAACATTACGCCCAGTACGGGGTGCTTGTTTTCCTGGCACTTAATCCCGTCCTTTTCTGTATGTTATTCTTATATCTGAGCTAGTGCTTACTCCTGTGTTCCTGGAACAGGAGGGAAACCAATATGTAAGGATGGTGAGCTGTATGTTCTTCACTAGTTACCCATGGATGGGAGATGTATCCTTTCAATATTTGTATTTTCCTTCACATTGACTCACTGAGTTATATTAGTTTATTTGTCCCTGCCTGTACGTAATGTATATTATTTGTGTTATGCTATGTACATAACACAACTTTTCTGTACTGATTACCTAAACAATGGTGCCCAATACTACAGTATGCGGTGCAGCCGGGTATAGATGCTGTGGCTGAGCACGTTTTTTTTTGGCTGTCAGCCTGGCTCATGACTTACAGTGGGGCAAAAAAGTATTTAGTCAGTCAGCAATAGTGCAAGTTCCACCACTTAAAAAGATGAGAGGCGTCTGTAATTTACATCATAGGTAGACCTCAACTATGGGAGACAAACTGAGAAAAAAAAATCCAGAAAATCACATTGTCTGTTTTTTTTTCCTTTTATTTGCATATTATGGTGGAAAATAAGTATTTGGTCAGAAACAAAATTTCATCTCAATACTTTGTGATATATCCTTTGTTGGCAATGACAGAGGTCAAACGTTTTCTGTAAGTCTTCACAAGGTTGCCACACACTGTTGTTGGTATGTTGGCCCATTCCTCCATGCAGATCTCCTCTAGAGCAGTGATGTTTTTGTCTTTTCGCTTGGCAACACGGACTTTCAACTCCCTCCAAAGGTTTTCTATAGGGTTGAGATCTGGAGACTGGCTAGGCCACTCCAGGACCTTGAAATGCTTCTTACGAAGCCACTCCTTCGTTGCCCTGGCAGTGTGCTTTGGATCATTGTCATGTTGAAAGACCCAGCCACGTTTCATCATCAATGCCCTTGCTGATGGAAGGAGGTTTGCACTCAAAATCTCACGATACATGGCCCCATTCATTCTTTCATGTACCCGGATCAGTCGTCCTGGCCCCTTTGCAGAGAAACAGCCCCAAAGCATGATGTTTCCACCACCATGCTTTACAGTAGGTATGGTGTTTGATGGATGCAACTCAGTATTCTTTTTCCTCCAAACACGACAAGTTGTGTTTCTACCAAACAGTTCCAGTTTGGTTTCATCAGACCATAGGACATTCTCCCAAAACTCCTCTGGATCATCCAAATGCTCTCTAGCAAACTTCAGACGGGCCCGGACATGTACAGGCTTAAGCAGTGGGACACGTCTGGCACTGCAGGATCTGAGTCCATGGTGGCGTAGTGTGTTACTTATGGTAGGCCTTGTTACATTGGTCCCAGCTCTCTGCAGTTCATTCACTAGGTCCCCCCGCGTGTTTCTGGGATTTTTGCTCCCCGTTCTTGTGATCATTCTGACCCCACGGGGTGGGATTTTGCGTGGAGCACCAGATCGAGGGAGATTATCAGTGGTCTTGTATGTCTTCCATTTTCTAATTATTGCTCCCACAGTTGATTTCTTCACTCCAAGCTGGTTGGCTATTGCAGATTCAGTCTTCCCAGCCTGGTGCAGGGCTACAATTTTGTTTCTGGTGTCCTTTGACAGCTCTTTGGTCTTCACCATAGTGGAGTTTGGAGTCAGACTGTTTGAGGGTGTGCACAGGTGTCTTTTTATACTGATAACAAGTTTAAACAGGTGCCATTACTACAGGTAATGAGTGGAGGAAAGAGGAGACTCTTAAAGAAGAAGTTACAGGTCTGTGAGAGCCAGAAATCTTGATTGCTTGTTTCTGACCAAATACTTATTTTCCACCATAATATGCAAATAAAAGGAAAAAAAAACAGACAATGTGATTTTCTGGATTTTTTTTTCTCAGTTTGTCTCCCATAGTTGAGGTCTACCTATGATGTAAATTACAGACGCCTCTCATCTTTTTAAGTGGTGGAACTTGCACTATTGCTGACTGACTAAATACTTTTTTGCCCCACTGTATATCACTTACTACTACGTTCCTTTATGTGCTGCATTCTGTGGCCATGTCTTTGTGTCCCTGAGGAAGAAGCTTACAGGGGCCATTGGCAGTTAGTGAGGCGCTATTGTGAGTGATCAGGATCCTCTGTTGGCACAACAAGGGTAAAGAACAGAGTAAAATGGACATTTGTAGTACACCACCATTAGGAATCGCTAAAAATGTTGATCGCTGAGAACAAGTAACAAGAAAGTAAAAGCAATGTGCTCAAAAATATATAGACTCAGGTGGGTCTTCTTCAAGGTTAATTTCCCTGCCCCCAGTAGTATATTTCTCCTCAGTGCATGTAGGTGTGTATAAATGGTTTAAGACATATTATGTATCCATAAGGGATTTATAGCAGGTCCTGATACCCACTATAAAGTCGGCCAAGGAAAAGCATTAGGTTGCCAGTGGATGTTGACTGACAAACTGCATCATGTGCTTTCACAATTGGGATGCTGGGAGGAGCAGGTGTAGTCTCACAAGCTATGTACACTGACTGTTTGCAATACCTGGATTGTGGGGATACTGGCCAAAAGGATGCAGAAGCTGAAGTAGAATATAGCTCAGGTTAGCTCTGTGTTTGTGGAGATAATGCTAACCTGGAGGCAACCAAGTAAGGGCCACCTTAATCCTGAGGGAGCATACAACTGGGTCTGGTCAGTGCTGTGAAATAATCAAGTTCTGTGGGGAATAAAAATGGACCATAGTCGAAACCTTTTAGCCTGGAGACCTTAGTTGTGGGCTGGAAGGTCAGCTATGTGGTATATTAGACTGAAAACAGCTGTCCCTGGAAGTGGGTTGTGCTCTGGGACCCTAGAACCAGGGCAGGGATTAGGGGCAGGCAAACTAGGCATTTGCCTAGGGTCCCCACTCTCCCAGGGGCCCCCAGCCAGTGGCGCACTGCTAATAGAGGCATACCATGCAACCAATCAGTCAGTCAGAGAGACCTGGTGCAGCACCTGCTCCACCCCACCCCCATTCAACTGTATCGGTATCATAGAACAGAGTCTTGTTGAAGTGTATCATAACGCTTAAATTTCAGGCTTTAGAAGAACAGAACCAAAGATTAATTCTTACTGACAGGAAATGGACGGTGTGAGAAATAACAGCTTGAGATTCTGTGGGAGGTGATTAACAGGTTATGGCTATATGAAGTAACACAGTCCTTGTTGTGGACAGTTTAAAGCGAAATGGAACCTGACATAGATTACATTATTGCTGTATTTTTTTCTTGATTCATTTTATTTAGTTACATTGAGTGTGTTGAAAAAAATTAGTATTCTGTACCTCATTTAATTTAGGCAACCATTAAGCCAGGAAACTGAATATGTGTGTGTTAGGCTAGTTTCACACTAGCGTTTTGGCCCACAGCGCACAGCCACCACTAAGCCCAGCCCCCTGCTGCGCCCCCTCCGGTCATCTCCTCCTAGTGTCGCTCATTGCTGCATGCGATCTGCACACCCTATCTTTAGCATAGGGTGCGCAGACCATGCGCTGGCCACGGGCTAGTAGGATTTTGCGTGCGCTGCACCCTTTTGACGGTGTGCCAACGTACGCTGAACGCACCATGTTACATTTTAGTGTGCTCGGAGCACCGTCAAAAGGGCGCAGCGCACTCAAAATCCTACTAGCGCATGGCAAGCGCACGGTCTGCGGACCCTATACTAAAGATAGGGTGTGCAGATTGCATGCAGCGATGTGCGATACTAGGAGGAGATGAACGGAGGGGGTGCGGCAGGGGGCGGGGCTTAGCGGCGGCCGTGCGCTGCTGGCCAAAACGCTAGTGTGAAACTAGCCTTAGGGCTACCTCACACCAGCTTATAACTTGGACGGGTGCTTTCCAATGTTTTATCGGATAGCACCTGAACTAATGTTGTTCTATAGAGTACTGCAGATCTGTGTTTTTTCTCATAATCTGAGGATGCGCAGTTGCGCACCCATACAAGTCTATGGGTGCATGTAAAGTACGTCATCCTAATGCAGTCCGATTTGCGCTGACTCAGACAATGTAGGAGATGGAGAAATTATGTTCTCCATCTTCTAAACACGTACTCCGATTTTCTCATGCAAGAGAATTGGATCACACTAAGCTGAGACTCTGCTCAAACTCGCAGCAGAGTTTGAGCAGAGTGTCGATAATCATAATCGCAGAGAGAATATACAGTACAATCATGTGACCACGGCCTTAGAGTGAAAAAAGGGGATGAACGTAATTCACTGTAGGCACTAACATAAAATATGCCATCCAACCGGATTACAGATCACCCTGCTGGCAAATCTAGGATTCTTTCATGGCTGTGTAGACACAGTAGGGACTTCTCCTTTTAAATGTAATATCTTATAATAAAAGAGATTAAGCAGATCTATATGTTATATCCTTGGATAAAATTTAGAGATGGTGGCAATCAATGTGACAGTTTCTAATAAAGCTGTTTATGCAAATTGAGCAAAGGTTGAATATAAACCTGGTCTGCACAAAGCAAACTTCCTAAAACATCTGCAACTGACAACAGGGTACCATCAATCAGTGAAACAGAGAGTTAGCCAGTGAAACTGTAGGATGAAGCATTCTCTAGACTGCGCTGCCCCTCACATATTGCAATAAGGTCCTCATTTTCAGATGAGCATGAAGAATGTTTTCTGCAAAACTATCCAGATTATGTTTCAACTAAAGGTATTGCTCATCTTAGCACAAGGTCACCTACAAGGACATGTATTATGATAAGGATTTTGGTGCTGACAGACCCCCTTTAAAGAGTACATTTCACCAGTATTAGCAAATCACACTGATATACACTACTGTTCAAAAGTTTGGAGTCACCCAGACAATTTTGTGTTTTCATGAAAACTCTTATTTTTATTAATCAAATGAGTTGCCAAATGAATTTAAAATCTAGTCCAGACATTAACAAGGTTCAAAAAATGTTTTTTATTTGAAATAATAATTTTTTTTCCTTCAAACTTTGCTTTTGTCATAGAATGCTCCCTTTGCAGCAATTACAGAATTGCAGATCTTTGGAATTCTAGCTGTTAATTTACAGAGGTAATCTGGAGAAATTTCACCCCATGCTTCCAGAAGCCCCTCCCACAAGTTGGTTTGGCTTGATGGGCACTTTTTGCGTACCATACGGTCAAGCTGCTCCCTCAGCAGCTCGTTGGGGTTGAGATCTGGTGACTGCGCTGACCACATTCCATTACAGATAGAATACCAGCTGCCTGCTTCTTCCCTAAATAGTTCTTGCATAATTTGGAGGTGTGCTTTGGGTCATTGTCCTGTTGTAGGATGAAATTGGCTCCAATCAAGCGTCATCCACAGAGTATGGCATGGCATTGCAAAATGTAGTGATAGCCTTCCTTATTCAAAATCCCTTTTACTTGTACAAATCTTAAACTTTACCAGCACCAAAGCAACTCCAGACCATCACATTACCTCCACCATGCTTGACAGATGGTGTCAGGCACTCTTCCAGCATCTTTTCAGTTGTTCTGCAGCTCAGAAATGTTCTTCCAAACACCAAACACCTCAATCTTGGATTCGTCTGTCCATAATACTTTTTACCAATCTTCCTCTGTCCAATGTCTGTGTTTTTTTGCCAATATTAATCTTTTCCTTTTATTAGCCAGTCTCAGATATGGCTTTTTATTTGCCACTCTGCCCTGAAGGCCAGCATCCCAGAGTCACCTCTTCACTGTAGACGTTGACACTGGCGTTTTGCGTGTACTATTTAATTAAGTTGCCACAGTTGAGGACCTGTAAGGTGTCAATTTCTAAAACTACAGACTCTAATGTACTTGTCTTGTTGCTCAGTTGTGCAGCGGGGCCTCCCACTTCTCTTTCTACTCTGGTTAGACCCTGTTTGTGCTCTCCTCTGAAGGGAGTAGTACACACCGTTGTGGGAAATCTTCAGTTTCTTGGCAATTTCTCGCATGGAATAGCCTTCATTTCTAACAACAAGAATAGTCTGTGGTGTTTCACACGAAAGTTCTTTTTTTCTGGCCATTTTGAGAGTTTAATGGAACCAACAAATGTAATGCTCCAGATTCTCAACTAGCTCAAAGGAAGGTCAGGTTTTTAGCTTCTCTAATTAGCCAAACTGTTTTCAGCTGTGCTAACATACTTGCACAAGGGTTTTCAAGGGTAATCTAACCATCCATCAGCCTTCTTACACAGTTAGCAAACACAAAGTACCATAAGAACACTGGAGTGATGGTTGCTGGAAATGGGCCTCTTTACACCTATGAAGATATTGCATTACAAAACAGACATTTGCAGCTAGAATAGTCATTTACCTCATTAACAATGTATAGAGTGTATTTTTGAATCATTTAATGTTAGCTTCATTGGAAAAAAACTTTGCTTTTCTTTCAAAAATAAGGAAATTTCTAAGTGACCCTAAACTTTTGAACGGTAGTGTATATCAAATGTTTATTTTATTACATCTCTTCGTTGAAGGAATAGTAGCTTGTAATGTTTATATTATAATTTATGATAACTCCAATTGGATGTTACCAGAGATTTTTCTTTGGGGGAGTGTACTTCTTGCAATTCTTGACACTGGTATTGTCAAAGTTCCTGTGGGGATAAACCCTTACAAATTGCCCCCCCTTTTAACCATACCACCCAAAAATACTACCCCTTGAAATAAACAGTGACAACAAATTCTTTGGATAATTATGGCCACAGCAGCCTTTATTTTAAACAAACAAACAAACAAACCATAAAACATTAAAGTATGAATAACATTTACACGCTGAGAGGAGTCCTTGAAGCTCCCAAAAAATCTTGTGATTACCAAATATATAAAGTGAACACAAAATTACCAACAATTACTCCCAGCCGTTACCCCACTGGCTCTGTAGCACCATAACCCCAAGGGTTCCAATGTTCACTTGAACTTCCTGGGGATCCTACAACCATTGCCGAAAATCCCCTCCACATTTCACCAGATCAAAACCATATTAAAACCCAAAAGGAGGAAACCATATGTCGATGGATCCCCTAGACCAATTTTCAACCAACTTCAAGGACTCCCACCAACCGCCAAAAGCCACCATGACCCAAGAAATTGCCTTAAACACATCACGCACATAATCCCAGAAACATAAGGGTGGGCGGAACCAAACTCGACCTCGGAGAGTAGGAACTGAAGGGGCCACACCCCTAACCCAGCCATATAAATGACCCCACCATGGCCATCCCACTAATCAATATCCCCTACCTCCTGCAACCCATTGTCATGCCGGCTTCTGCCCACGCCGTGGGGAGGGGGGTCGGCTTTGCTCCGGGCTTTTCTTTAGATTAGTTAGTCACAAACAGGCTGTAACACACAGTGGAAAAAAATAACATGCTCCCACAATAGCTTAAAGTGGATTTCTACATGGGAGTCATGGAATGACAGACAGCTGGCACACCTTATTGGTCTCACTGCAGAGCTGTGTGTGATTACAAAGTGCCTGGAGTAGAGCAGAGATAAGTGTGATTACATACACCTTTCAACTTTCATCTCCTGGCAGTCAGTGTGGGGAAGAGTCATTACTGCACACCTGTGTCTTTTGTCAATACAAACACGTATGCAGCTGCAGTTTTCTTTTCACTTTGCTTTCCTCTCCTCCCACACTGACTGCTGTGTGATGAAAGCCTAAAGGTGTATTTAACCCCTTACCGAAATATGATGTACAGTTACATCAAATGCCGACTCCCTGACTTTGATAGGGGGCTCAGAAACTGAGCCTGCATCTTTCCTGGCATATGCTGTGATATTCAGCCATTATCTTCCTCCAACAGATCAGATTCAGATCTCGTCCCGAGATCTCGGGAGAGGAGATCTGAATCAGCATGCACGGGCTCCGGCGGCCATTTTCCCGGAGGCCACCGCATCGCAGCAATGGAGCTGCCTGGGCCTCCAGGCTTTGGGGAAATGCCGGAGGAGCCCTGACACTGCCCAAAGAGCCGCTGCAGCCGCCCCCCAGCACAGCCCCCCCACACTGGACAAAGAGGAGCCGCTGCCGCTGCCGACCCCCAGCACAGAGCCGCCACACTGCAGATGGAGGAGCCACCGATCCCCAGCACAGAGACCCGCAGATAGCACTGCTGCCACCAATGAGGTAAAAGGGGGATGATAACTCCACTTACACCCTCCCTTCGTCATCGGGACCACTCCCCCGCCATATTCATATTGCTCCGCACATGGCACATAAGATGACACACTGCATATAAGAAGACACCCCCGACTTTAAGGAAGATTTTCTATTTTAACTGGAAATGTTGGGGGGTCGTCTTATACGCCGGAAAATACGGTATATGGTATCATTACATTCCTAAAAGTCTAATCTATTAAAAATAAATGAACCCAATTGATAAAGTGTGTAATGAGGAAAAAACAACAGAATTACATTTTTTCGGCCGCCGCAACACTGCAAAAAAAATAAATGATCGATCATGACATCATATCTACCCATAATGGTATCAACAGAAACTTCAGCTCAGTGCACAAAAAATAAGCCCTAACACGTCCCTATTGACCAAAAATTTTAAAAGTTGTGGGTCTTGGAAAATGGTGTCATAAGCTATTTTTTTTTTTTTACAAATATCTGAATTTTTTTCACCAATAAAAAAAAACTATGCATGTTTGGTATTTCTGGAATTGTACTGACCTGGAGAATCATATTGCCAGGTAATTTTTACATTATAGTGTACACAGTAAATAAATACCAAAAACAATTGTGTCATTGAACTTTTTTGCAATTTCGCTGCATTTGGAATTTTTTTCACGTTTTCCTGTACATCACATGATAAAATGAATGAAGCAATTCAGAAGTACAAGTCGTCCTGCAAAAATCAAGCCCTCCTATTACCGTACTATGTCAACAAAAATATAAAAAAGTTATGGCTCTTGGAACAAGAAGAAGAAAAAGCAAAAGCGCAAAAAAGACAAATAGTTATGTTGGGAAGGATCACACTCATCTCTCCTCTGCTCCAGGCATTATGTAATCACACACAGCCCTGTAGTGAGACTAGTGAGGAGATCCAGCGATCTGTCCTTACATGTCATACAGAAAAAGCTTGTTCTAACCTATTGTTGCAGCGTGTTCTTTTTCCTCTGTGGGCTGCTGCCTGCTTGTGATTGGTCTACCTGATACAGGGGAAGAAGTACACACCCCGTTCTTGAACATGTACTGAGAATTTACTAAAAACATTTTTTCATATAATTTTGTGATTATTTAGGGTAATTCCCATTTATTATTATATCAGGAAAGTAGATCATTTTTAATTATAGTGAAGAGACATTGAGTACAAATTATCATTTGTTTTATTATTGTTAATGATAATTTATATCACATCTTCCACCTAAAACAATGAACAGATGAAGGTGAATCCCTTCACAAGCATAAAGAAACCAAGCAATGATTGACTTACTAGTTTTTTTTATTAAAATATTTCCACATGGACAGTATCTCAGAAGGCCAGCTGTACACTTGGCATCTCATCGGTGGGAAAGCATGTTCCTTTCTCATGCCCACTCTGTGAACTGAGTTCTATTTTCTGCTACAGTAAATTTGCTAAAGCCACTTTATGGCTGGATCTTGATCTTTCCATCATAGCTTGTTAAATGCTAAGTGAAATCTGTTCAGCTAAAAAAGAAACCCTTTGTTTTAGAAAATGATTTATTGATTTATGTATACTATTTAAAGGGGTTGTCTAGGCACATAATATTGATACCAGGTTCCTCCAACACCCTGTCCCCCACACATCAGCTGTTTTCCACTCTGGTGGTGGCCACATACAAACAGTAAATGGAGCTATTCACTGTCTAGTGGCCATTCTCAGGTACTGCAGCTCAGCTCCTATTGGTCTGAATAAGAGCTGCAGCACTCAAGAACTGACATTACATAGTGTCTGGGCTAAATAGACGATTTTCAGTTTTACAATATACGTCCAGGGTCACACTAGCAATGAATACGGATGATTGCTATGCGATAAAGCATCGCATAGTACTCAGACCAGTATTCATCTATGGGGCAGCTCCCATCAGCGTTTTTTTTCTCGGCCGTTTTCAATGTGCGGGTGAAATCGCAGCAAGCTGCGATTTGCACTGACACTTTGCCGAGTCTCAGCTCACTCCCAGCCATATAAGTCTATGGGTGCGAGTGAGACAACGCACATCACTCAGATATCATCGGATGTGCTCCGATCCTCTCTGTGCGAGAGGCTCCAAACACAGATGCATGACACTCGGCTCCTCCTCGCAGCAGAGCAGGAGACGAGGGTCATTAGCATATAAGTCTATGGGTGCGAGTGAGACAACGCACATCACTCAGATATCATCGGATGTGCTCCGATCCTCTCTGTGCGAGAGGCTCCAAACACAGATGCATGACACTCGGTTCCTCCTCGCAGCAGAGCAGGAGACGAGGGTCATTAGCATATAAGTCTATGGGTGCGAGTGAGACAACGCACATCACTCAGATATCATCGGATGTGCTCCGATCCTCTCTGTGCGAGAGGCTCCAAACACAGATGCATGACACTCGGCTCCTCCTCGCAGCAGAGCAGGAGACGAGGGTCATTAGCATATAAGTCTATGGGTGCGAGTGAGACAACGCACATCACTCAGATATCATCGGATGTGCTCCGATCCTCTCTGTGCGAGAGGCTCCAAGCACAGATGCATGACACTCGGTTCCTCCTCGCAGCAGAGCAGGAGACGAGGGTCATTAGCATATTGCATCCGATGCTCTTGCATCAGGTGCCATACGCTAGTCTGACCCCGGCCTACGCTGTATTACAGTATTGAAATGTTTTATACGAGCAATAAAACAAATGCAGGTTCAATAAAAATTGTACAAAAAAAAACCAGTTAAAATATCTTTACACATAAAAATATCGTTATATAAAAGTTCAAATCACCACAAACAAAATAAACTAAAAAGAGATCAGAAAATCTTATGTACTCAAAATAGTACAAAAAATGACATTTTGTGCTGAAAAAAACAAGCTCTCATACAACTCTTTTGACCGAGAAATAAAAAAAAAAGCTATGGGTCATTTTTTTAAAGTAGTAAACATATTTAGTAAAGGTATCACTTTTTTGGGCATGAAAGTATTTACATCAATATGGTAATGTATTATTTTTTTTCAGTTCCACAAACTTAGATTTGAATACATTGTATGACAAAATGAATGGTGTGATTCAAAACTACAAGTTGTTCTGTAGCTAAGAAGCCCTCAAACAGCTATGTCTATGGAAAAGTTATGTCTTTTGGAAGGCATGGAGGAAAAAAAAAAAAGCCAAAAAGTAAAAAATAGCTGCATCTCCAAAAGGTAGTGATGAGCGAGCATGCTCTCCACTGATCGATACTCAATCAAGCATCGGGGTGATCAGGCACGCTTGGTACTTGATGAGTGTCGCGGGTCCTCGAGCGCCATGCTTGAGTCCCCTGCCCGCATGTATTGCGGCTGTTAGACAGCCAATAAACATGGGGGGGGATTGTCCGCCATACATAGTAATGGCATAGCCAGGTTAGCTACTGGCAATACAGTGATTAGCTGGGATCATTTACATCATCGGGTCTTATGGACCCGGTGAAGTGATGCTCAGCACATTGTCCTCTGGAAGCAGTTCAGAGAAAGTTGTTATACGAGGGAGAGCTTAGATTAATGTCTGCCCCCTCCTCTAAATATTATAAAGTTGCACCCTTTAGTGCCTTTCATGTGGCACTAAAGGGCATTTTTAATCTTTTTTTTAAACCTATTCAATAAATAATTAATTAAAAACAATGACCTAAGGTCCCCACTATTTTTGATAACCAGCCCAGGTAAAGTAGACAGCTGTGGGCTTATATTATCAGACTTGGAAGGTCCATGGATATTTGGCCTTTCCCAATGTAAAAATACCAGCTCAAAGATACCCCAGAATTGGCGCATCACATTTGATGCACCAATTCTGTCACTTTGCCTGGCTGTTCCTGATTGCCCTGGTGCGGTGGCAATCGGGATAATATTTTTTGGGGTTGATGTCAGCTGTGTAATGTCAGCTGGCATCAACCCATGGGGTTAGTAATAGAGAGATGTCTATCAGACACTCCCTCCTCCAATGTTGTCCATGTTCCTCGGTGTTTCTGGTGACTGTATGGAGCAGTAAAGTACAGCTATTCATAGGCACTGGATAGTGACGACAACTGGCTCTAGCTGAGTGCAGTATTGAGCCAGCGGCTGTGATGAGACTTGACATCAATAAATTGGTGAGCAAGTTATAAAAAATAGGGGAGAGCCCACGTCATTTTTTAAATTATTTATTTATTTAGTTCCCAGCAGTGACCTGGCAGTCAGAGATGTGTTCGGGCATCTTCCCTATGCTGTTCCCATTCCATTTTAGTGCTGTTTCCATCCATTTCAGCAATTTTTCTGCACCCCCCAGCCCTCTTGTTAGGGTCTTCCTAAAAAAATGCGCAAGTTTCCCATTGACTTCCATTATATTCATTACTTAAATCGAGTCCATCCGAGAATCCAACCTGCTCGATTCGAGTACCGACACGCGATCATTTTAATGCTTGATCATCAATACCAATGAAAATCCTTTCAGTACATTTCACATATTTTAGAAAAAAGGCAGCTCAGCTCTCTGACTTTAAAGTGATTTCCAAGATTAGAAAAAAAAGTGTTTACACGATAATAAATGTTGCATAATTAGTATAAAATATTTTATAAGCAGGTTTTAAAGTGGTTTCCAGGATAAGAAAACCATGGCTGCTTTCTTCCATTAACAGCATCACACCTATCCACAGGTTGTGTGTGGTATTGCAGTTTGGGTTCATTCCTTTCAATTGAGGAGAACTGAAAAAACAGATAAGACTCATGGACGCTATGGTGCTGCTTTTGGTAAAAACTGGTGTGAGGTGGTGGTAGATCCCCTTAGATGGGAAGGAAGTTAGACAAGTACCATTTTTACCCTCCCAACATCCCACTTAAGTGTTGTACACAGAATAATAGGCAAACAGCTAAGTAACAAAATTAGTGATGATGATGATAATATCCAGTATAATTACAATAACATTTGCATAATAGAGTTAGTATGTTGATCGTCTTACCAGCATGACCCAGTTTTTGACAGGACCAGGATGCACTACTTCAATATTCAATGTCTTTGAAAAATTAAGTAATTTTTGTTAATGGCAGTCAGCATTGTTTTTAATTGCTAGAGATGAAAAACAAGAGAGAAAAGTGAACATGTTGTTCCAGATAAATAGATAATGTTGTAAAATGTGTAATACTATGCAATACCTAATTCTGTAAATGAAAGACAGGACGTTATGTCTTGAAGCTATAAAGACCTCAGTAATGTTAACTCATATGTACTTCCATTTCCTGCTAACTTAAACCCCTGACTAATCAAAAAAGAAAACATGTCTTCATTAAGAGGCCAAGCAGAGACCGCCAGGATAAACAACCGGACCTGGGAACTTTACCAGTGCAAGGAATACGCACGGTGCTTGAGTTCAAAATAAAAGTAAATATAGATCTACATTAGAAGGAAATACCAAAAATGTAAGCAATATATGAAAATCAATAAAAAGTATTCATTTGTGGCAAAAAGATAAACGTAAAATGATGAAACTAAATAAAAAATAACGATAAAAAATGCTAAAATAAAGTTTTTTCATGTCTGAACTAACACTAATGCCTTAATCACACTGCTTGTGCTGCATGCTATAAAGGGATATATAATCCTCTACCTCCCCCTATACATCCCCCAAAAACCTTTTGATACTCTCCCATGCTTGTCCGATCCAATAGATGTCCTTGCTGAGGCATCTATCCCTCCTCCTGACTTCTGATCACCGTCCTCCTGCTATGATTGACGTGGATGTCACATACTGTGTCATCCACATAGCCGGGGGGGGGAAACCTCACGCTTCTGCAGAGACATCGCCGACTGGTGCCTGGGCACTTTGCTTTGCCCTACTGTGGGCAGAGCCTAAAACATAAAGGAGCATGCACTCAGCCATGTTATACGCTTGTGTGAGCGAGCCCTTACTTTGAAAAACTGTGCGGTGTTTCAGAGAAAACATCATTTGAATAGCTGGTGGCTTTACCTTGCCCTGCTCTGCTAGTCTGATAAGTCTCCTTCCATACACACCCATTGTTTTGTCCTCACTAAATGAAGCAGAATTCATGTAGCTTATTCAGGCAGCTAAACCGCTATACCGGGGTCCAATAAGGAGACTGTAGGTTGAATCTGTGCTTTATTGAACGTGATGGTATATTGGCGCGGTGAAACTACAAACAAAAACATATATGCATACAATCAATACTGGGTTCATCAGGGATTCATGTAATATATAAATATCTAATATATAAAGCTCAATGTGTGTGTTAACCCCGTGCGTTCCAATTCACCAAACAATTTTGCCCCTAGGTACATAATGGGGAAAAAAGTGTATGTATGTGTGTATGTCCGGGATTGGCATCTGCACCGTCACAGCTACAGCCACAAAATTTTGCACAGTCACACGTCTGGACCCCGAGAGCGTCATAGGCTATGTTATGAGGTGAAATTTTAACCCCGCATGTTCCAAATCACCAAACAATTTGGCCTATTATTCTTATCATTTCTATGGTGTTATCGTCCTTCTGTAAAGCTGGAAATAACACAATTTATTACCATGCTTACACAGACCACCCTCTGACACAGACTGCAGGGGGAGCCCAGTATCACACAGGATAGGATTAGATACACGGCTCAGCAGTCAGTATCACACAGGAGAGGATGGGATACACAGCTCAGCAGTCAGTATCACACAGGAGAGGATTAGACACACGGCTAAGCAGTCAGTATCACACAGGATAGGATTAGATACACAGCTCATCAGTCAGTATCACACAGGATAGGAATAGATACATGGCTCAGCAGACAGTATCACACAGGATAGGACTAGATACACAGCTCAGCACACAGTATCACACAGAATAGTATTAGATACACGGCTCAGCAGACAGTATCACACAGAATAGGATTAGATACACGGCTCAACAGTCAGTATCAAAAAGGATAGAATTAGATACATGGCTCAGCATTCAGTATCACACAGGATAGGACTAGATACACAGCTCAGCACACAGTATCACACAGAATAGTATTAGATACACGGCTTAGCAGTCAGTATCACACAGGATAGGGTTAGATACATGGCTCAGCAGATGGTATCACACAGGATAGGATTAGATACACTGCTCAGCAGTCAGTATCATACAGGATAGGATCAGATACATGGCTCAGCAGTCAGTATCACACAGGATAGGATTAGATACACAGCTCAGCAGTCAGTATCACACAGAATCATAGAATCATAGAATCATAGAATCGTAGAGTTGGAAGGGACCTCCTGGGCCATCTGGTCCAACCCCCTGCTCAAAGCAGGATTCGCTAAATCATCCCAGTCAGATGTCTGTCCAGCCTCTGTTTGAAGACTTCCATTGAAGGAGAACTCACCACTTCTCGTGGCAGCCTGTTCCACTCATTGATCACTCTAACTGTCAAAAAGTTTTTTCTAATATCTAATCTGTGTCTCCTCCCATTCAGTTTCATCCCATTGCTTCTAGTCTTTCCTTGTGCAAATGAGAATAAAGTTGATCCTTCTACAATGTGACAGCCCTTTAGATATTTGTAGACAGCTATTAAGTCTCCTCTCAGTCTTCTCTTTTGCAAACTAAACATTCCCAAATCCTGCAACCTTTCCTCATAAGACAGGGTTTGCAGACCGGTCACCATTCTGGTCGCTCTTTTCTGAACTTGCTCCAGTTTGTTGATGTCTTTTTTAAAATGTGGTGCCCAAAACTGGACACAATATTCCAGATGAGGTCTGACCAAAGAGGAGTAGAGGGAAATAATGACTTCACGTGATCTAGACTGTATGCTTCTGTTAATACATCCTAGAATTGCATTTGCCTTTTTTGCTGCTGCATCACACTGTTGACTCATATTCAGTCTGTGATCTATTAGTATACCCAAGTCTTTTTCACATGTGCTGTCACTTAGCCCTATTCCTCCCATTCTATATATGCTTTTTTCATTTTTATTGCCCAGATGTAGTACTTTGCATTTCTCCCTGTTAAAAACCATTCTGTTAGTTGCTGCCCACTTCTCCAGTTTATTTAAATCTTTTTGAATCCTCTCTCTCTCTTCTCTAGTATTAGCTATCCCTCCTAGCTTTGTGTCATCAGAAAATTTAATCAGTTTACCCTCAATTCCTTCATCTAAATCGTTGATAAAGATGTTGAACAATACAGGGCCCAGGACAGAGCCCTGTGGTACCCCACTTGAGACATTCTTCCAACTGGATGTGCAGCCATTTATGACCACTCTTTGGGTCCGATCACTAAGCCAGTTATGAATCCACCTAACAGTTGCCTTGTCCATTCCATACTTAGTCATTTTTTCAATAAGGATTGTATGAGAGACTTTGTCAAATGCTTTGCTGAAGTCAAGATATACTATATCTACAGCATTTCCTTGATCCACCCAATCAGTGATACCATCATAGAAGGAAATTAAGTTAGTCTGACATGACTTATTAGTTACAAACCCATGCTGACTCTGTTTAGTCACTTCATTCTTATCCAGGTATTGACATACATGTTGTTTAATAATTTGTTCAAAGATCTTTCCTGGTATAGAAGTCAGACTCACTGGCCTATAGTTGCCTGGGTCCACCTTCTTCCCCTTTTTGAAGATAGGAAAAACATTTGCTCTTCTCCAGTCTTCTGGCACTTCTCCTGTTCTCCAAGAATTTTCAAAGATTATGGAGAGGGGTTCAAAACTTTCTTCTGCTATCTCCTTCAGTACTCTGGGGTGTAATTCATCTGGACCTGGAGACTTGAATTCATTTAGGTTAGCTAAGTGTTTCCTCACTATCTTTCTGTTTATAGATGTCCTGGATTCTTCTATTCCCTTAATAGGACAGTGAATAACAGTTGATGTTACATTTCCTTTCTGAGAGAAAACAGATGCAAAATATTAATTTAAAAGTTCAGCCTTCTCAACATCCTGTCTTACCATTTCATCATTTTCATCCTGTAAAAATCCTATAGCATCTTTGACTTTTCTTTTACTTTTGACATATCCCCAATATCCTTTATTATTGCTTTTGACATCTCTTGCAAGCCTCAATTCATTTTCAGCTTTAGCTAATCTGATTTGTGCCCTGCAGGTTCTGCAGACAGCATTATATTCTTCTTTAGGTATGCCTCCCTCTTTCCATTTTATAAACATTTTTTTTCTTCCTTTTTAGCATGTGCTTAAGTTCTGTGTTCATCCATCCTGGTTTCCTTAAATGCTTCCTATTCTTCCCTCTTTTCGGAATTGTTAACAACTGTGCTTTGAGAATTTCATTTTTCAAGATTTCCCATCCTTCCTGGACATTTTTGTCTTTAAGGATATCCAGCCATTGGATCCCTCCAATTCTCTTTCTGAATCCCTTAAAATCTGCCTTTCTGAAATCTAACCTTGACGTCTGAGTCTTCACAGGTCTTCCGCCTCTAGTTATCCAAAATTCTAAAATAGCATGGTCGCTACCTCCTAGGGTCCCAGCCACTTTTCCCTCCTCAACCATTTCCTCCCTGTTTATAAGGATTAGATCCAAGGTAGCAGTTCCCCTTGTTTTCTCCCTTACCTTTTGGAAGATAAAGTTGTCAGCAAGAGAGGATAAGAATTTCCTTGACGTGTTAGTTTTGCCTGAGAGAGATTCCCAACAAATGTCTGGATAGTTGAAATCTCCCATGACAACTATGTCATATTTTTTGGAGAACTTGGCCATTTGATGCATAAAGAGTTCATCCATATCTTCAGCTTGCACAGGCGGCCTGTAGTAAATGCCTACAATGGTGTCCTTTCCATTGTTCTGTCCTTGTATTCTTACCCAAACAGTTTCCACAGAACTCCCAGTCTCTGAAGCTTCAATCTCTGTGCAGATATACGCGTATCTAACATACAATGCGACACCCCCTCCTCGTTTTAAGTCTGTTTCTTGCAAATAAGTTGTATCCTTCTAGTCTTGTATTCCAATCATGTGTATTGTCCCACCAAGTTTCAGTGATTCCAATGACATCATATTTCTTTTCCTGTGTTAGTAGTTCCAATTCTCCTTGTTTGTTGCCCATGCTTTGTGCATTAGTATAGAAACATTTTAGTTTGTGATTAGTTTCTCTTTCTCCAATATTTTTATTAATTAGATTCTTTCGTCTTTGTTCTTCCTTTCCACTTCTAATAGCAGAGTTCTCAATAGCATTTGTCAGGTGTAAGGCTTTTTCTGGTCTTTTGCTTCCCTTCCCATGTTGTTCTAGTTTAAAGCTCTCCTTACAAGTGTAGCAAGGCGACTTCCAAATACATGCTTTCCAGTCTTCGTAAGGTGCACCCCATCTCTAGCAAGTAGTCCATCGTATAAGTAGTCCACTCCGTGATCCAGAAATCCAAATCGTTGCTGACGGCACCATCGACGTAGCCAGTTGTTCACCTGCAGAATCTTATTCCACCTCCTTGTTCCATGGCCATCCACTGGGAGGATGGAAGAGAAGACCACCTGCGCTCCCAGTTCTTTCACTTTCTTGCCTAAGTCTTCAAAGTCTCTGCAGATGGTTTCCAGTTCGTTTCTTGCGGTGTCATTTGTCCCCACATGTAGTAGCAGGAATGGGTAGTCATCTGTAGGTCTGAAGAGTCCTGATATCCTGTCAGACACATCTTTAATTTTTGCACCTGGAAGACAGCACATTTCTCTTGAAGTTATATCCGGTCTGCAGATAGCGGCCTCTGTTCCTCTCAACAGGGAATCCCCCATGACCACCACTCTCCGTTTCTTCTTCACAACATTTTTCTTTCTCCATCCAGGAGGACTCTGAAGGCGTACAAGGTTGCTGTTTGTTGGCAAAGTCTTATCCTGATGTATTTCTTCATCGTTTTCCTGCGTGAGAGCCTGGTACTGGTTTCTGAGCAGTATGGGTGCTGACTGCCTCCTGATCCTCCTGCTTCTCTGGGTCACATGTCTCCATTCCTCTGTTTCTTCAGGTGCACTTTGAATTTCTTCTCTTTCTGTAACATGAAGAGATAATTCTGCTCTGTCCAAGAACTTTTCACCTTCCTTAATGATCTTCAACGTAGCTAACCTCTCTTCGAGATTTTGCAACTTTTCCTCCAACAGGGTCACAAGCTTGCATTTGTGGCATGTGAAGTTTGGCTTTTCCACTGGTAAATCTGTGAACATGTAGCAAGAAATGCAGCTCACCAAATGGCTAATAACTAACAGGATAGGATTAGCTACACAGCTCAGCAGTCAGTATCACACAGGATAGGATTAGATACACAGCTCAGCACACAGTATCACACAGATTAATATTAGATACACGGCTCAGCAGACAGTATCACACAGAATAGGATTAGATACATGGCTCTGCAGTCAGTATCACACAGGATAGGATTAGATACACGGCTCAGCAGTCAGTTTCACACAGGATAGGATTAGATACATGGCTGAGCAGTCAGTAGCACACGATAAGATTAGATACACAGCTCAGCAGAAAGTATCACACTGGAGAGGATTAGGTACACAGCTCAGCAGACATTATCACACAGGATAGGGTTAGATACACAGCTCAGAAACAGGATGTGCCAAAGGAGAGGACATTTTCATTCCAAGAATTCCACTCATTCCATCTGACTTGTTTTTTGATTTTAAACGCCTCCAGTTTCCAGTTCAACTGCTATTTGCAATGGCCATTAACAATGCTCAGGGACAGTCCTTTAAAGTAGTAGGGATCGATTTGCAATCTCCATGCTTTTCTCATGGTCAACTTTACGTGGTCTGTTCAAGAGTTGGAACTGCCAAAAATCTGTTCATCTTTGCACCGAAAGGAAAAACCAAAAATCTTGCATGAGTTGAAAATAAAATACTATCAATACTTAGGTAATTGTTTAGTTAATTTGTGTTGCAAATCTGTAGTGTTGAATATATGACGTGAAATGTTTTTATGTGCAATATAATCATTATAATTTGTTGGTTACTATGCCCAGGCAACGCCAGGCTCTTCAGCTAGTATATACATAATACATCATCTGCACTAATAGCTTACCAGGGGAGAACTAACTAAGCAGGCTAATAGGAGACAGGAATTAGATGTGGGAAGCATAAATACATACCAGCAATGCTATCACAAGTGGAGAAGAGAAATGAGATGCTTCCTGAATACAGGCAGAAGGAAAATGGAGAACTGGAAGGAAATGGGGGTTGAACTAACCATAATCCTTTGCAAAGGCTACCAGGATGCATTGCAACCTTACCAGAATACACTGCAGCGGAGGGAAAAGCAAGCAAAGTGAAAGTAAAATAACACTGCTGTTATGACTCTCCATCATCACTAGATGGAGCCAAAAAACACTGTAAACATTAACAAGCAGGTAATCAGGATTATGGATAAGATGTCAGAGACAGAATACCCATTAAAAGAGAAGCATAGACCTCGGCCATCTTTTCAAACTGGTTCACGCTGCTTCATGATTTTTTTCAGCCAGTGTCCGATTGATAGTATAATAGTTTAAATGCACATCTATAGTGATGTGAACTTATCCACAAACTGTAACAAGAAAAATGCTTCTTGTAATCACAGGTCCATACTAGTTGATACAGAGAACTCTTAAGGCCCCTTTACATTTAGCGATGCACCAGCGATCCCGACCACGATACGACCCGGTCAGGATCGCTGGTGCATCGCTAAATGGTCGCTAGTGAGCTGCCACACAGGCAGATCTCACCAGCGTTGTAGTGATGCTCAGCGGTCGTACTTACCTTTCAGACGAAGCGATGACCGCTGTCTTCCGCCCGCATCCATAACTCGCTCGCTGGCACCAGCAGGAAGCCGATGACGAGAAATGGGCGTGGACGATTTCGCGCGATCAGCGATAGCCAGTGGGGGAGCCGGTCGGAGGTAAGTATCACATGTAGCGATATCGCTGCTGCGTCACAAAATCGGTGACACTCTAGCAATATCGCTAGCGATATCGCTATGTGTAAAGCCCCCTTTATCCTTAGGCTCCCAAGTAAGATGTGTTCTGCTCAAGGTCATGTTTAAAGCCTTCACACCTCCAAAAAGGGTCTGATATCTGGCTCCTGTCTCTCTGTTCTTGCTGTAGTGGTAAATTGCGCAACCACAACTGGATGGGCGGTGGGGGGGCTTTTTTGCCTTGTCTCTTTTACTGCAGGTCTTGGTCAAGACCATGTCCAGCACTGACATGACCCTTGTACTTACCAAGCTGATTTTACTTTTTAAAATACCGTATGTATAAGTTAACTGGTTGTATTTTGATAATTTGTTCATGAAAACCTTAAACTACTTTTAATATCCGCTTGATAAAATGCCTATATAGACACATAAAGTTCTAAAACATGAAACATATTGCTGTGCTGTAAATGCATATTGGCATTTTTCCAGTTAATAACTTTCTGAGTCACTAATAAAGATATGATATCATATGTGTCAGATAATGTACAGTACATCTCCTGTCAGTGGTGACCTTTCGAAGTGATCTGTTTCTATACAGCAGTGATGTCATGATTGGCATGTTCACATACTCTCCAACTCTTATTTGTGGAGCTCGGCGCAGAGACGATCCTATGGTGTTATCCCTGTGCTGTGTTTACAGAGCAGATATAGTATTACATACATAGGCAGGTGGGAGCGATGACAGATGATTTGGGTGATGTAATGGCATTATTCTTAGCTTCCAATGGTTACAAAGTTTGGTACGCAATTCCAGCACTCTTGTTTCTGCCAGCACATTGAGTAGGTTAAACTCCCTTAAACAGATCCATACTATGTAAAAGTTTATGCTGCTGGGATCTAATTGTTGCAACAGTAACCACAAAAACTAAACTTTATGTCTGGCCTAAGCACATTGTAATAGAGGTCCAGGTGGTAAATATATCTGCAAGGCATTCTTTCAGTCTTTCTGTTAATAACCTTGGAAAATAAATCTTCAAGAGACTGAAAAAAGTGCTGACATGTTGGAACAACCCAAGTAGAAGAATGGAAATGCTGTCTATGCTACACATTATACAAACAGACATAATTGAGCCTTTTTATGAAAGTTGATACAATAATACAAGGAAAAAGATATTGATCATCACTATTATTTCTCAATGTCTCCAACTTATGTGACAATGGAAATAAGGTCATTGACGACTGAGATCAGTGAAATTCTCTCACATGTTCATGTTATATTACAACACAACTCATGTGGAAAATGATAACGTTTTTATTATGAGCTCAGCTTTGCCTTTGAGAATGCTGTGATGCAAACAAAACCATATGCTCAGGTTTAACTGTAAACAATTCCAAATATTTATTATTTTTTGTGTTATTGTCTATAATGGAAACCACAATGTAAGGGTGGATCCATTGTATGATTGATATTGACAATTTTCTATGGATCCCATCGGGCCGGCTTCACCACCCGGCGCACCCGGGCAGGTGCCAGGGCCCTGGATGAAGGGCCACTCGCTGTTGGGGATAGCATCACACTATGGGGCCCATATATTCACCTCTTCTCGTTCCCCGCAGAACCAGTGTCTTCAGCGCCTTCTGAATCTCTGTGATGTCTCAGGGCAGAGGGCGTGATGATGTCACTACAGCGCACCCTCTATGTTGAGTCAGAAGATGCTGAGGAGAACAGAGCCTTTTGCAGCAGGGAATGGGAGAGGTATTTGATTTATTTATGTTTTGTTTAATGTATGGAGCATTATATGGGGCCCATTATACTGTATGGAGCATTATATGGTTGGCCATTATATACTGTATGGTGAATTAAAAGGGGGCCATTATCTACTGTGTGGAACAACATATATGGGGCCCATTATACTATATGGAGCAATATATGAGGCCCATAATACTGTATAGAGCAATATATGGGGCCCGTTATACTGTATGGATCAATATATGGGGCCATTATACTGTACGGATCAATATATGGGGAACATTATACTGTACGGAGCATTATATGGGGCCCATTATTCTGCATGGACAATTGTACGGGGCCAATTATATTGTATGGAGCAATATATGAGACCCATTATACTGTATGGAGCAAAATATAAGGCCCATTATTCTGTATGAAGCAATATATGGGACTACTATACTGTATAGAGGATGACCATGTGGGGCCCATTATACTGTATGGAGTAATATGTGGGACCCATTATACTGTATGGAGCAATATATATATATATATACTGCTATTCAACGGTTTCTTAGCTGTGACATTAAAAGTGGTGTTACATAGATCTCTTTTCTTTCCAGGAAATGTGATGCAATCTATCAACAGAGTCGTAATTACACCCAAAAACTAGTTAGTTACATGGGCAATATCTTTACGAGACAACAGTTTTAGAATGTATAGATCCAGAAAATATGTAACTGACAAAGAATGCTTCATTAAAGACAGGGTACTGGGGGTAAGGAATAGAGGATAAGGAATGAATAGCTATTAGTGAGCAGATCATTCTGCAGAGTATCTAGTTTGAGTCTAATTTCCTGAAATTTGGAATTTCACACTTATTCAAATAATGAGATTTGATTAATGGTTTGCAAAAATATCCTAATACTTACCCAGCACCATTTCACACTGCTGAATCATCAGAGACAGGGATAATTTATTTTTGTGTTGTCATGGAGGCTTCTCCATAATGACCTACAGGTATGACATTTTATATCATATCTTGTACAGTGGTGGTTTGTATTTTGGCCGTCACAGCTGAGAGGTTCCCAGTAGGCACTACAGCTAATCTCTGATGAAAACCTAGAACAAAAAATGATTGGAGCACAATTATTTTGGTGACGTCTGAAATTTGTGGTTTCGCAAGAATTTGAACATTTTGAGATTTGATTAGAGATTAACAAAGAAAAACTAAACTTGCCACGATTTCCCAATTTCTCTGACTGCTGAAGCATCAGAGATCAGGTTAGCATAATTTTGCATTTCCGCGCAGTCCTCCCCATAATGCCGTGTAGCGATGACATCTAGAGTATTATCATAATTTGTACAGTGGTGGTCAGTACCTGGGCCATCACAGATCAGCAGATCCCAGTGAAGCACAGGTTGTACAGCAGAGCCATTTTCCATCTCCAGAGTCACTAGGTAAGTCCCTCCATTCTTTAGTGTGGCATGTTATGATGAGTCACCGAAGGAGGAAAAAACAAAATACCAGCTAAGTCCAGAAAAACCAGAGAGGTTCGCAGCTATCGGACTGCAGACCCCTGAACCTATCCACAACAACTAACAGTAGCCGTGGGGGGTTCCTACGGTGCCCTAGACCCCTCGATCACAGCCGGAGAACTATATAGCCTAAAGACAGAAAGGGGAAAAACTAAACTGCCCCAGAGCAGACCCCAAAGCAATAGGCAGCCCCCAACATATAATGACGGTGAAACAAGATGAAAACACTAACACAGATAGAAAGATGGGTTGAGCAAATGATGGGGCCCAAGCTAACTACATAGGACAGGATAGGAAAGCTGCTGTCTGCCATCCGCAAAAACCCTATCAAAATGAGCCAACCGACTGATAGGAAAAACAGGCCCTGAAGTCGCTAGGCTTCAAAAGACTATATCAGCACTCAGGTATATTCTGAAGACAGAGCAAAATATCAACAGATCAGAGACAAAAATGGAGTTCAGCTCACCCCCGGCCGAGGATGGCAGAACTCCCAAAAAAACAAGGCAAAACAAAAACCAAACTTAAGAGTACAAAGCAGAGCAGAAAAACTTAGCTTTGAGATGCAGGAATCAGACTGGTCTCCAAAAATCCAGCAGGAAAATCACCAGCCAGGAAGAAGGGCGTCAGCAGCCTTATATCCAGTCCTCAATTCCAGCCACCCAGTCATCATCTAGCTGCCCATGTGTTTGGTAATTAGTCTCACTACCTTCCTTCACCAGAGGAGGGAGTTCATCAGACCTCAATGGTGAAGGGAAAAATGAACTCACAACAGTACCTCCCCCTTGAGGAGGGGTCACCGAACCCTCATCCATGCCACCAGGGCGATCAGGGTGAGCCCGATGAAAGGCACGCACCAATCTTTCGGCATGAATATCAGAGGCAGAGACCCAGGAATTATCCTCCTGACCATAACCCTTCCACTTAACCAAATACTGGAGTCTCCGTCTAGCCAGACGGGAATCCAGTATCTTCTCTACCTCATATTCCATGTTACCTTCAACCAATATAGGGTCAGGAGGTGCCACCACAGGAACTACTGGTTCAACAAACCTCTTCAACAAGGACTTATGAAACACATTATGAATTTTAAATGTGACAGGAAGAGCCAACCGAAAAGAGACCGGATTAATAATCTCCAAAATCTTGTAAGGTCCAATAAATCTAGGCTTAAACTTAGGAGAAGCCACCTTCATAGCGATATTTTTTGATGACAACCAAACCATATCACCCACCTTAAACTGGGGACCAACGGTCCTACGCCGGTTGGAAAACCGCTGGGCCTTTTCCTGGGAGAGAGGCAACTTATCCACCACTTGGTCCCAGATCTGGTGCATTCTCTCCACCACAGTGTCAACACCTGGGCAGGCAGAAGGCTCCACCTGCCCTGAAGAAACTCAAGGGTGAAAACCAAAGTTACAAAAAAAGGTGACATCAAAGTGGCAGAACTAGCTCTATTATTTAAAGCAAATTCGGCCAAGGGCAAAAATGAAACCCAATCATCCTGATCGGCAGAAATAAAACATCTCAAATACGACTCCAAAGTCTGGTTTGTTCTCTCCGTCTGCCCATTGGTCTGAGGGTGAAACGCAGAGGAGAAGGACAACTGAATTCTCAGCTTGAAACAGAAAGTCCTCAAAATCTAGACACAAACTGAACTCCTCTGTCAGACACAATGTTCTCAGGAATCCCATGCCAGCGAACCACCTGTTGCAAAAACAAGGGCACCAACTCAGAGGAAGATGGCAACTTAGGAAGTGGTACAAGATGGACCATCTTAGAGAATCTATCACAAATCACCCAAATAACAGTCATTCTCTGAGAGACAGGCATATCAGAGATAAAATCCATTGAAATATGGGTCCATGGCCTCCTGGGCACCGGCAAAGGCATCAACAAGCCACTAGAGCGAGAACAATGTTTAGACCGGGAGCAAGTCCCACAGGACTGCACAAAATTCCTGACATCACGAGACAAGGCGGGCCACCAAAAAGATCGACTCACCAGATCTCTAGTACCAAAAATACCTGGATGACCAGCCAATGCAGAGCAATGAACTTCAGACATCACTCTGTTCCTCCACTGGTCAGGAACATACAACTTTCCACTGGGACAACGCTCAGGTTTGTCCTCCTGAAACTCTACCAGAGCACGTCTCAAATCGGGCGAGATGGCAGAAAGAACTACCCCCTCGCCTAAGATGGTAGCAGGCTTAGTCACAACAGGAGAATCAGCAAGGAAACTCCTAGAGAGGGCGTCTGCCTTGACATTCTTAGTGCCCGGAAGAAAAGAGACCACAAAATCAAAACGTGTGAAAAACAAGGCCCACCTAGCCTGTCTAGGATTCAAGCGCTTGGCCGACTCCAGGTAAATCAAATTCTTGTGGTCAGTAAGGACCACGACTTGGTGTTTGGCTCCCTCCAACCAATGTCTCCACTCCTCAAATGCCCATTTCATGGCCAACAGTTCCCGATTCCCCACATCATAGTTACATTCGGATGGGGAGAACTTTCGGGAAAAGAAAGCACAAGGATTCATTTTAGATGTCATAGGATCTTTTTGGGACAACACCGCTCCTGCACCAATCTCAGAAGCGTCCATCTCCACCTGAAACGGGAGTGAGACATCAGGTTGCCTCAAAACCGGAGCAGAAGTGAATCTTCGCTTCAGCTCCTGAAAGGAAGAAACAGCCTCCGGAGACCAATTCAGCACATCAGCACCCTTCCTAGTCAAATCCGTCAATGGCTTGGCAATACCAGAAAAATTAGCTATAAATTTCCGATAAAAATTAGCAAAACCCAAAAACTTCTGGAGGGCCTTCAAAGAAGTGGGCTGAACCCAATCATAAATGGCCTGTACCTTGGCCGGGTCCATTTGAATAGTTGATGGAGACAAAATAAATCCCAAAAATGAAATCCTCTGTACCCCAAAAAGGCATTTCGATCCCTTGACATACAGGGAATTCTCCCTCAAAATCCGGAACACAGTCCGAACATGTTCCACATGAGAGTCCCAATTCTTGGAGAAGATCAAAATATCATCCAGATAGATAATCAAAAATTTATCCACAAAGTCTCGGAATATATCGTTCATGAAGCACTGGAAGACAGAACAAAATATCAACAGATCAGAGACAAAAATGGAGTTCAGCTCACCCCCGGCCGAGGATGGCAGAACTCCCAAAAAAACAAGGCAAAACAAAAACCAAACTGAAGAGTACAAAGCAGAGCAGAAAAACTTAGCTTTGAGATGCAGGAATCAGACTGGTCTCCAAAAATCCAGCAGGAAAATCACCAGCCAGGAAGAAGGGCGTCGGCAGCCTTATATCCTGTCCTCAATTCCAGCCACCCAGTCATCATCTAGCTGCCCATGTGTTTGGTAATCAGCCTCACTACCTTCCTTCACCAGAGGAGGGAGTTCATCAGACCTCAATGGTGAAGGGAAAAATGAACTCACAACAGTGGCAGCTCTTATAGTTATTGGGGTCCTCTCTCACTCTTCTGTGGAATGTGAGCTCTTATGGTCAGTGGAGTTCTCTCTCAATCTTCTGTGGAGTGTAAGTGTGCACCCCTGAAGGTTCAGTCTCCACAGAAGTACTGCACCTCAGCCAGAGGTGTGGTACTCCGCTTTAAGGTAAGGAGGGAGCACCACCCAGAACTCACACACTCGCATCCAACACCAGACATGTCAAACGCAGGGAGGGACTGGGTAGAGAGTGTGGGTGGAGAAAGCAGCAGGGGGAGAGCTGAAGGAAGTGAAAGAGAGAGAGTGAGTCAGTTGGAGCTGGGGACTTGAGCAGTGAGGAGCTCGCCCCTAGACCAGAAGACAATAGAAAGAGAGTGTTAGGAACGGCGGAACACACTAAATAAAAATAATAATAAAGTGCGTTCGCCGCTCGGGGTCCACCGTGCAGTAGATGATATGACTGCTGCTAAGTGGTGGCAGGCAAGCAATATGGCGGAAATGCGCACGTGGGTTAAACGTCACCCAGGTGCACAGAGCAATCTCTGTTAAGTCACTAGAGGTGCCAACAAAGACAAATACAATAAGGCTGAGCCTGTTGGAGTCACAGTACTCAGAGTAAATGCACACACGGTATCTGGTCACAGGAGCAGAGCCAAAGACAGCGGAACTGCGTCCGTCTAGACCTACCGTGCGTGCGACGTTGCAACTGCGGATGCCAAGGAGGGCTGCAACTGCAGCGCGGAGTAGGACAATGCCGCTAGATGACAAAGTTAGTACGCAAGCGCAATGTCGGACGCTAGCAACTGTGGAAGATGTAGTAGTGGCGCGCTGGCGCTGACTCTACGCTTAGTCCCTGTCCACATATGTAATATCAGAGGGAAGGGGTTTCAAATGAGTCATTCACCAGAATCATACATCCATCATCATTCACACAGTAGCAACTAGAGACTATACTAGCGCATGGCGGAATGGCCATGCGCGCTTTTTATAGCAGCCGGGATCTTCCGGACGCTTCCAGATCTCTGAGATGGACCAATGAGATCTGGAGCAGGACTTGAGCATATGACTTCCGATCTCCAATGGGAAATCATCTCATGAGCATGCTCAGTAGGAGGACAGAGGGACTTAGCCCCTGGAGAGATTTGCTGCAAGGCAATCTCCTCTGCGGTAGATAAACAGCAAGAGACCGCAGAATGTAAGGGTCTGGATTCCTGTAGAGCAGACGCAGAAAACTGACGCCTAACAGAGAGACAGGAAAGCCAGAAGAAACAGAAAGATAAGCTTCAGTGGAAGAGAGGAAGAAGGGGTCCTAGGGGCACTGGTAGTAAGGAATCCACCTGTGGGGCCTGTATCCACGTCAACCGTAGTTGGGTGGAGGGACCAGGTCGCAGTAGGGGTCCGGCCCCAGACAAGTGGAGAAACTACACTGCGTGCAAAATTATTAGGCAAGTTGTATTTGAGAGGATTCTTTTTATTACTGAACAACAACTATGTTCTCAATCAAACCAAAAGACTCATAAATATCAAAGCTTAATATTTTTGGAAGTTGGAGTGGTTATTTTTTTAGATTTGGCTCTCTTAGGAGGATATCTGTTTTTTCAGGAAACTATTACTGTTCAGAATTATTAGGCAACTTAATTAAAATCAAATATATACCCATCTCACTTGTTTATGTTCACCAGGTAAACCAATATAACAACACAAAATTTAGAAATAAACATTTCTGATATTCAAAAACAAAACAAAAAAAATCAGTGACCAATATAGCCACACGATGACACTCAAAAGCCTTCCATTCATAGATTCTGTCAGTTGCTTGATCTGTTTACGATCAACATTGCATGCAGCAGCCACCACAGCCTCCTAGACACTATTCCAAGAGGTGTACTGTTTTCCCTCCCTGTAGATCTCACATTTTATGAGGGACCACAGGTTCTCTATGGGGTTCAGATCAGGTGAACAAGGGGGCCATGTCATTATTTTTTCTTCTTTTAGACCTTTACTGGCCAGCCATGCTGTGGAGTATTTGGATGCATGTGATGGAGCATTGTCCTGCATTAAAATCATGTTTTTCTTGAACGATACAGACTTCTTCCTGTACCACTGCTTGAAGAAAGTGTCTTCCAGAAACTGGCAGTAGGTCTGGGAGTTGAGCTTCACTCCATCCTCAACCCGAAAAGGTCCCACAAGTTCATCTTTGATGATACCAGCCCATACCAGTACCCCACCTCCACCTTGCTGGCGTCTGAGTCAGAGTGGAGCTCTCTGCCCTTTACTGATCCAGCCTCGGGCCCATCCATCTGGCTCATCAACAGTCACTCTCATTTCATCAGTCCATAAAACCTTAGAAAAATCAGTCTTAAGATATTTCTTGGGCCAGTCTTGATGTTTTATCTTATGTTTCTTGTTCAAAGGTGGTCATTTCTCAGCCTCCCTTACCTTGGCCATGTCCCTGAGTGTGGCACACCTTGTGCCTTTTGATACTCCAGTAATGTTGCAGCTCTGAAATATGGCAAAACTGGTGGCAAATGGCATCTTGGCAGCTTGACGATTGATTTTCCTCAGTTCATGGGCAGTTATTTTGCGCCTTTTTTTATCAACACGCTTCTTGCGACCCTGTTGGCTATTTGCCATGAAACGCTTGATTGTTTGGTGATCACGCTTCAAAAGTTTGGCAGTTTCAAGACTGCTGCATCCCTCTGCAAGACATCTCACAATTTTTGACTTTTCAGAGTCTGTCCAATCTTTCTTTTGACCTATTTTGCTAAAGGAAAGGAAGTTGCCTAATAATTAAGCACACCTTATATAGGGTGTTGATGTCATTAGACCACACCCCTCCTCATTACAGAGATGCAAATCACCTGATTTACATAATTGGCAGTTGGCTTTCAAGCCTATACAGCTTGCAGTAGGACAACATGTGTAAAAAGGATGATGTGATCAAAATACTCATTTGCCTAATAATTCTGCACACAGTGTAAGGACTCAGCTAGCTATCCGGAGGTTGCAGTATCTGCATGTGCTGCAGCCACATCCAAACACATTCGTTGAAAAGGCAGCTGGATAGGATCAAGGGGACCTAGAGCATGTCGCTCGACAGGATCCAGGGCTGTTGGCTTGGGACACTGTGTGTGAAGGCACAGGGCAGGAGAGATGGGAGCCAGCACAGTGAGACGGCCAGGGAAGAAACATCTGAAGGGGGTTCTGACACGATGTATCCCAAACTACCTGAGAGCTGGCTGGACCACCGACCCGGAGGACACAGCACCCGGCTGGTGATTGTAACTGGAAGAACTGTGAGTAAAAGTGTGAAGACTGCACTCCACTGTGTCCTCTGACTTATTTACAGTGTCACCTGCCTTGCACCACGACTACAACCACCAACGTCATCTCTAACACCTTTAACTGCCCTGGGGCTTAGCTCTACCCATGGAGAGCTGTAAAAACTCTGCAGCATCACCAACAGCCCCAGCGGTCTCTTTTGCAGCATCGGCTATCACCTTCCTTGCTGAACACCATGGGTGGCATCACGAATCATCCCCATCTTTATTCCCTAAAATAATCATCATCTTTATTTTTATTGCACGCCCAGGGCTACGGACCAGGTCACTGCTGCCGTGACATCCCCTTTAAGAACTGACTGGCCCTGTTCCGAATAACGCCGGCCCTAGGGGGAGCTGCATAAGCTCTTATGATCAGTGGGATTTTCTCTCGCTCTTCTGTAGAATGTATGCTCTTATGTTTAGTGGGGTTCTCTCTCACCTGAAGACAGTAAGCTCTTATGATCAATGGGATCCTCTCTCGCTCTTCTGTAGAATGTAAGCTATTAGGGTCAGCAGAGTTCTCTCTCGCTCTTCTGTAGTGTGTAAGCTCATATAGTCAGTGGGGTCCTCTCTCGTTCTTCTGTAGAGTGTAAGCTCATATGCTCAGTGGGGTCCTCTCTCACTCTTCTACAGTGTGTAAGCTCTTATCGTCAGTGGAGTCCTCTTTCACTCTTCTGTAGAGCGTAAGCTCTTATGAACAGCAGGGTCCTCTCTCCCTCTTGTGTAGAATGTAAGCTCTTATGGTCAGTGGGGTTCTCTCCCTCTCGCCTGTAGAGTGTAAGCTCACGATCAATGGAGTCCATTCTCAATCTTCTGCAGTGTTTAAGCTCATATGTTCAGTGAGGTACTCTCACTCTTCTATAGAGTGCAAGCTCTTATGGTCCGCAGAGTGCACTCTCGCTCTTCTGTAGAATATAAGCTCTTATGATCAGTGGGGTCCTCTCTCACTCGTCTTTAGTATGTAAGCTCTTATGGTCAGTGGTGTCCTCTCTCTCGCCTGTAGAGTGTAAGCTTTTATGGTCAGCAGAGTCCTCTCTCGCTCTTCTGTAGAATGTAAGCTCTTTTGGACAGTGGGGTTCTCTCCCTCTTTCCATTGCCTGTAGAGTATAAGCTCTTATGATCAATGGGATCCTCTCTCCATCTTCTGTAGAGTGTAAGCTTTTATGGTCAGCAGGGTCCTCTCTCTCTCCTGTAGAGTGTAAGCTCTTCTGGTCAATGGTGTCCTCTCTCACTCTTCTGTAGTGTTGGCAGTGGATTATTCAGGATACTCTCCAAGCGTGTGATAACATCTTCCTCTCTCTGGATTTGGATTCCCAAATAATATGTCACATTTCCAAGGTCCTTAGTCTAAAAGTGCTGGTTGAGAATTTCACCTAGCTTTGCAATTTCCTTTTCATCTTGATGAGACATAATTACATTGTCTACATATAGGAGCGCATACATCCACTCCTTCGCTACATTATTTGTATACAAACATGGATTAGCTTTAGATCTTTTAAATCCTTCATTCATCATAGCTTTGTTCATTTTCAAGTTCCAAGCTCTTGCCGACTGCTTATTTTAGGAAAGGATTCTCTGGACATTTTATCTTTAAGACAGCTAGTGCACTTCATCACTTGACTACACTGGTTGATTTCAATACCATTTGCAAGTTGAGCTTGCTTCTTTACTGCTTCTGGGTTTCTGTGCCCAAAATGTATGTGCTATACATGGATTGGATAGAGTTCTTATGTAGATTTTGTCTAGCACTGTACACTCTTTCTTTGCATTCTAGCTGATAAGGTTCATCTTGGATTTTTCCTTCTGCAAGAGTGTGACCCTTCTTTGAAATGATTCAGAAGTTATCTTTAAAAGTAACTACATTTTCCTTTTGCGTGAGCTTCTTTACTACAGAAGATTGCTTTCAATGCTGGGAACAAAGAGAACATCCTTTATGGGGATCTTTCTGCTGAGGAAACTGGACAGTGGAGGTAGACGTCTCCTACTCCTTCTGAAGTCATATAGTGACCATTAGCTAAGATGACCTTTTCTGACTTGCTTTCATTAAGGTCAGTAAAGAAATCCTTGTTATTTGTGATATGACTGCTTGCACCAGAATCTATACACCATATTTGCTTTGCAGATGGGCCTGTACTGGCATCAAATGCAGCTTCAACACATGCAGAATCTTACTTTACAGCTGTTTTAACCTTTTGATGACTATTCTGCTTTTTAAGCTGATTCATTCTTGCTTTCCAAATTATGCAGTCTGCTTTAAGATGGCCAGGCTTTTTACAGACTAAACATTCACGAGTTTCTCTTAGATTGCTCTTATATTTAGGAAAATCCTGTGTCTTTAATGCTGTTTCTGCTCTGGATTCATTGTTTGCAAGCTGCATTTTTCTCTTGAATTCATCCACAAGTTTGCCTTTAACATACTCTAGTGTCAGCTCATCATCTGTCTGTGCATCTAGTGCAGTCATGAGTGTACAAAGAGACTGCCCCCAAAAAAATACTAACACGGTCACGGAGGACCGTGAACAACAGACAACCTACATGAGAAACAAATCCTCCAATAGTCTTTTTTCATATAAAACACAAATTTTTATTGAACAATGTCATTACAATTTAAAAAAGGGATGATGACACACAGAAAAACCAATGCAAAACATTGTGCGGAAGGATAAGTTTTTTTTTTGTTTTTTTCCCCCCACCCTATATATAATAGTAAACACCAAAGCCTAGATTTCCTAAAAATGATGAATGCAATAGTAAAAGATAGAACACGTGGGATTTGGAGGTTATAAAACTATCTGAGAGCGCAGAAACAAATCCAAAGGACAAATAGTAAGGTTAAATATTTGTGCAAACTTGCAAAAGAAAAAATGCACCAGTTAATATTCAACAAATATGATGAAGAGCCTGAAGAAAATTCCTAAAGCTGGATTTTTTTGCACACCATGATCAAACCACATGTAAATAATCCTCATGATTTTAGAAAAGTAACAGTGATACAGCTTGAATAATAGACAAGAGGCTAAAGGGTGCAAATATTTACCCAATGTTCAGGACCGTCACAACGTACCCCCATGACGCGCTTTTCGATTTCTTCCTCAGAATTGGTGCACTGAGGAAGAAATCGAAATGCGCATTGGTTTTTCTGTGTGTCATCATCCCTTTTTTAAATTGTAATGACATTGTTCAATAAAAATTTGTTTTTATATGAAAAAGTCTATTGGAGGATTTGTTTCTCATGTAGGTTGGCAGTCATGAGTGTGTCAGAACTCTGTGGAAGACCACTTAATAGGAGTGCAGCAACATGAAAATCTTTAATTTCTTCTCCAATACCCCTGAGATCCTCCACAATCTCTAGGGTGTTTCTTATATAGCTTGCATATTCTGTCCATCACTTAGCTTAGACTGATACATCTTTCTTATGAGATAAAGCTAATTGCTGAGATTTGAATTTTCATGCACTTTCTGTAACTCACCCCACATCTCCTTTGCAGTTGCACACTTGCATATATGCACAATCTGATTATCATCTACACTGAGGGAGATCATGCTTTGTGCTTTCTGATCCTTCTCTAGCCAATCATCTGGTAATGGATGAGGCACTTGTTCCTGAGTATATTTCCACGTACCTTCTCTTATGAGCAGCATCTTCACCTTGAATTCCCAGGACTGATAGTTCTGGTTAGTGAGGCTTGGCACTGAGAACGTGATAGGATTGCTGCTAGTGGACATCTTCTCTGTTGCTCTGTGCTACTTTTGCTCTGAGCTTCTGTTGCTGTGTTACTCTGGCCCCATAACCTGTTGGCAGCGGATTATTCAGGATATTCTACATGCGTGTGACAACAGAGATTATTTAGGAACAATCTGCTTAATAGATCAGGAATAAATCATTTGTGTGTCTCTATCTGTGCATCATCTACAGCAGGCTGCTTCTCTCATTCACAGACACAGGAAAACAGGAAATGCAGTCACATGCTCTCCCTGTGTGAGCCCCTGGAAGTTTTTTTGTTCTAACTTTATGAAGAGCATACAAATCTAGACACAAAACACTCATAGACAGGAATGGAGTTGTTGCACCAATCATATTCCAACATGTAGAGTGTAAGCTTTTATGGTCAGTGGGGTCCTCTCTCACTCTTCTGTAGAGTGTAAGCTTTTATGGTCAGCAGGGTCCATTGTCTTCTGTAGAGTGTAAGCTCTTATGGTAACAGAGTCCTCTCTCACTCTTCTGTAGAATGTAAGCTATTATGGTCAGTGGGGTTATCTGTCCCTTTCTCTCTATCTTTCTTCACCCATGTGTATTTTCTGAGCATTTACAATCTTTACAGTGTTGAGATTTGCACAAATTTGTTTGCTGCAAATTAAGTTCTTGAGGAAATTCATTAAAGCTGGCAAATTTGAATTTCAAAATATCCGCTCATCTCTGAGAGCTATGAACAGGTGATAACTTTCTATCTTTGGACTAACCATTTAAAATACCAAATATCACCATCATTAAAGGGCTGGCACATGATGTACCCATAGCCATTCCTGCTGCACCTTCTGTACTCGAATGGTTGTGCAACTTCTTTTTTCTCATACAGCATATTTATTGTGCAATGGAGAGGTAAAGGCTAAAGTCCAACTGAGCAGCACTACATAGCATTCCCGTGCTATAGTGGCATCCGGTAAAGTGAGATCTGTGTGTATGTCATATTAATTATTCTGGCTTCAAGGGAAAAATGAAATACTAAGATTTTTATGGTTATGATGAGGAAGTGCAAGTTTTCCTGTAGTATCACGGTCGTACAGATTCACAAATTGATAGAGTGTTTTGCCACAAGATGGTGCTGAAGAACATTGAAGTCATTTCTAGAAAATCAGATTGAAATCCCAAAATCAGTATTCTAAACTTCTGCTGCTAAAGATGGGAGTCTAAGGCCGGGGTCACATAACAATAGATTCTCTTATCCAAGAAAATCGGGTCGATTATGCTTAATGACACTACGATCAAATGTATATTTTAAAAATATTTAGAAAACCATGTGATCTTTCCTTTATACTTCACAAATATTTGCGACTTTGTGTTGGATTATTACGCAAAATCCACATTTATGTTGGTGAAAAAATGTGGAAAAGTTCACGGGTTATGAATTCTTTTTCAAGGCACTGTACATCGTATAATAGTACTACATAGAAACGTCATAAATAGAAACACCATAGTCATGAAGCCCCGATTTTGGAACAGACGTGAACAAGGCCATGTTTAGACAAAGTGGGACCCCAAATGCTTACCTATTGCACCATAACACAAACATACACAGTAAGGTGCATTTAAATAAGCTGATTTCAGAAAATTTAGCGAATATATTGAATCGATATATACCGTAGATCAAATATATTCAAGTTAGCGCTTGTTTACCAGCCTTTTTGTAGAGTTGGAAGAAGAATGCTAGTGACAGGACGATCAATAGATGAAGATTGATCTGGTTTATTCTGTCCTGCTAAACCAAAAATACAATGAAGGAAGCACCAGTTAGCTGCCATTACGCAATACTCCTGGTGAATCAAGTCACAACAGATGCTAAGCTACCACTAGCAAAATAGCTATTTGGTAAGCTAAGCTATAAGCTAATGGTTCTATGTCATATGTCTTGCTGCCATGTTCTGGTGATAAGACACGATGTCATTGCAAGCAGGTACGCGGGATGCAGTGACGGGCAGGAGGCAGAGCAAGAATTAACAGCTTTATTTTGCAGGTGAATACTCCATGCAGGGAGGTAAAGGGTTAAACAAGGGATTAACAGTATAAATGGCAAAAGGATATGGTGAGTAGAAGAACAACGGTACAGATCATGTCGGTTCCGATGACAGTCACTGGTTCCTCAGTCCATTAAGTAAATAGCGCTGACAACGGCTGGCGCGGTGTCCTTTTCAATGGGGTCCGGTAAACAATAGTACCTTGTCTTTTGGCGACGGTGGTCGGTCTCCGGTACCTTCCACTGCCCCTTGTCCATATGCTGTAGTGGCTGACCAGGGTACGGGCCACAGTCCTGTACGAACCCAACGTGGCTCTGCAACTATAATCACTAATGAAGTCAGGTCACAAGTCTCAGGGCAATTATTAGTTGGCAACGTCACGGTGTAGATAACGGTCACCCACCCAGTCTCTTTCAGGTGGCACAAGCGTGGTACTCACAGGCCCGAAGTATCTGGCACCTTGCTTTATGGTGGTCACCAGGAACACACTGCACGTCTCTCCCTCTCTGGTCCCCACTATTGGCGATGGTGGACGCTGACCTGAGCGACGCTGGTGCTCCTCTCTCTGGCTTCTACAGCACACCTGGCCCTTCTCTCTTTTGCGGCATGGCCCGCTCGGCTCTGCTCTGTGTGCACGGCTCTGCAGGTGACGGGGGCCCTCTCTATGCGGTCTGTCACAACACTGGTATTCTCTGGTGGGGGCAGGGGGAGCAGAGCGCGCCTCTCACCGCTCTGTGCGCTGCACTCCATTGGCGCCAAACTGTTCTGTAGCGCGCGCTTTCTGCTTTTATCCCACCGCTGATGCGCACGCTTTTTTCTCCTTCTTACCCCACCTTCCTGGGACAGCAGGAAGCTCCGCCTCACTAGCGCTTTCGCCCGGGAACAGGGGATGAAACCTTTTCTGTTCAGGACCCGGCATACAGGTACCCGCGGTCCGGTCGTCCCCCTTACAACTTAATTAATTTTGGTGACATCAATGTGCTGGCTTCATTGACATCATTCAGGTGGCAATTGGTGGATTGTCAGTATTTTTCTCAAAAATCAAGTTTAATAATCAATATAATACACAAAATAAGAAAGCCTTCATCATTTACAGGAGAACAGTATATTTCTAGATGTTCGCATTAATCCGAATACAAGATGTAGGTAAAATACATATGCATATGATTTTTCTGTAAGGAAATGGCGGCAGACTGTTATGATGTTGCTATGGTACCCAAAACCATCATATGATCATTCTTTCTAGTAGTATAACATGACATTTTATAGAATAAATGGATTCTTTATTATGTCATTTCTCAGTGTCCTTAGAAGGAAGTCAATGATTACTGCAGATGCAGCAATTACAGTGAGGAGTTTTATGTGTCGCTGCTCTTTCCTGCTAATGAATAAGCACATTGAATATCAGGACAAATAAATAGCACAAAAATTGACCGTCATCTTCTTCATTTAACAATGCTGCTATTCTGGTCTCACACTTCTCATTAGAAATAATTGATCTGATGAGTAGATAGACATTACATAACGGGTCACATATGTATTTTCAAGAAATTCGGATTTGGCACCAGTACTAATAATCCAGACTTCCATAAAGGGATTAAAATATACATTAATGTGGTAGAAAATAAATCTACACTTTGTCTATGTAGAAGCCAGAAATCTGCCTTTCATTTCATATACTGTATCCACGTCTTAATAATTCTTTTTTGGCCAACAATCAGGCTTTGTGTACATGGTTAGCATGTCTTCGTCACCAAATTAGCAGTTCGAAACCAAGGTCCCATAAGCTACTTTTTCACAGGAGACCTCTATAGTTGGTGTCCATCCCTGCATGAGTTCCCCGCCATTTCTCTTGGTATAATATGAGGGTATGTCTGACTTATCAATGTAATATGTTTTTTTGATTATTAAGTATTTTTTCTATTTCTCTTGTATTTTTCTTGGTAAGGCCTCTCCCACAAGGGCATATAACACAGCCGAGTGCTATTCAATGTTAAGGAACAAGGCCTTAATTTTGAAATCGGACCACTTTCACTTTATGTGCTTATAACTCTGGAACGCTTCAACGGATGTCGCTGATTCTGAGAATGATTTTTCATGATATATTGTACTTCATGTTAGTGGTAAAATTTCTTCGATATGGCTTGCGTTTATTAATGAAAAAAGGAAATATGGCGAAAATGTTTAAAAATTTTGCAATTTTCAAACTTTTAATCTTATGCCCTTAAATCAAAGGGATATGTCACAAAAATTGGTTAATAAATAACATTTCCCACATGTCTACTTTACATCAGCACAATTTTGGAACCAAAATTTTTTTGGTTAGGAAGTTATAAGGGTTAAAAGTTGACCAGCGATTTCTCATTTTTACAACAAAATTTACAAAACCATTTTATTTAGGGACCACCTCACATTTGAAGTGAGTTTGGGGGGTCAATGCAACAGAAAATACCCAAAAGTGACACCATTCTAAAAACTGAAGCCCTCAAGTTGTTCAAAACCACATTCAAGAAGTTTATTAACCCTTTAAGTACTTCACAAGAATTGAAGCTATGTGGAAGGAAAAAATGAACATTTAACTTTCTTTCCCCAATATTTTTCTTCTAACACAATTTTTTTTATTTTGTCTAGGGTTTCAGGAGAACATGAACCACAATATTTGTTGTGCAATTTCTCCTGAGTACACCAATACCCCATATGTGGAGAAAGACCAATCTTTAGGCGCACGGCAGTACTCAGAAGGGAAGGAGCATCATTTGAGATTTTGAATGTCAAATTGGCTGAAATCGAGAGCTGACGCCATGTCGCGTTTGGAAAGCCCCTGATGTACCTAAACAGTGGAAACCCCCCATAAGTGACCCCATTTTGGAAACTAGACCCCACAAGGAACTTATCTAAATGTGTGGTGAGCACTTTGAACCCCTAAGGGCTTCACAGAAGGTTATATTGTAGAGCTGTAAAATTAAAAAATCATATTTTTTCCACAAAAATGATCTTTTCACCCTCAATTTTTATTTTCCCAAGGGTAACAGGACCCCAAAAGTTATTGTGCAATTTGTCCTGCACTCTGATACCCCATATATGGGGGTAAACTGATATTTGGGCACATGACAGAGCTCCGAAAGGAATCAGCGTCATTTGACTTTTTTGGCTGGAATTGAGATTGGACACCATGTCGCGTTTGGAGAGCCCCTGATGTGCCTAAACAGTGGAAACCCCCCACAAGTGATCCCATTTCGGAAACTAGACCCCCCCAAGGAAATTATCTAGATGTGTGGTGAGAGCTCTGAACCCTCAAGAGCTTCACAGAAGTTTATAACAGAGACATAAAATTAAAAAATCATATTTTTTCCACAAAAATTATCTTTTCATCCCCAATTATTATTTTCTCAAGGGTAACAGGACCCCAAAAGTTATTGTGCAATTTGTCCTGAGTACCCCGATACCCCATATGTGGGGGTATACCACTGTGTGTGTGCATGGCAGAACTTGGAAGGAAAGGAGCGCTGTTTGACTTTTTCAACGCAGAATTGGCTGGAATTGAGATCGGACGCCATGTCGTGTTTGGAGAGCCCCTGATGTGTCTAAACAGTGGAACCCCCACAAGTGACCCCATTTTGGAAACTAGATCCCCCAAGGAGCTTATCTAGATGTGTGGTGAGCACTTTTAACCCTCAAGTGCTTCTCAGAAGTTTATAATGTAGAGCCGTGAAAATAAAAAAATCATATTTTTTTCACAAAAATGTTTTTGCTCCAAAATTTTTATTTTCACAAGGGTAACAGGAGAAATTAGACCACCAAAGTTGTTGGGCAATTGGTCCTGAGTACGCTGATACCCCATATGTGGGGGTAAACCACTGTGAGGGCGCATGGCAAAGCTTGGAAGGGAAGGAGCACCGTTTGAATTTTTCAACACAGAATTGGCTGGAATTGAGATCAGATGCCATGCTGCGATCTTTGGGAGGCAGAATGAACAAATCCACAAAAAATGAAGAATTGGTTTTATTTTTTACAGCGTTCCTCGTGTGGTATTAGTGATTAAGCGATTTTATTCTTCGGGTCGGTGCGATTACAGCGATATCAGATTTATGTCCTTTTTTCATGTTTAGCTTCTGTCACACACTAAAAGATCCTTTTTTTGGAAAAATGTTTTGTAAGAAATTTTAGCATGGCCGTATTTTGAGAGCTATAATTTTTCCATATTTCGTCCAACAGAATCATGTGTGGGCTTGTTTTTTGTGGGTCGAGCTGATGTTTTTATTGGTGCAATTTTCGGGCACATAACATTTTTTAATTGCTTTCTATTCCGATTTTTGTGGAGGCAGAATGAACAAAAACCAGCAATTCAAGAATTGTTTTGTTTTATTTTTTTTTTCTCCATTCGAATGTGGTAAAATTGGTAAGGCAGCCTTATTCTTCGGATCACTATGGTTACAGCGATACCTCATTTTTTTTTTTTTGTTTTGGCGTTTTTTACACAATACAAACTTTTATAGAAAAATAATTATTTTTGAATCACTTTATTCTGAGAGCTATAACCTTTTAATTTTTTCGCAGTACCATGTTTATTTATATCCGTTTTTTGATAGCGTGTTATTGCACTTTTTCCAAGCGGTATGATGATACCGCTTGGAAAAAGTATAATTTGCTACTTTTTTGTGTTTTTTTTACGGCGTTCACTGAATGGGTTAACTAGGGTGACACTTTTATAGATGGGATTTTTACGGACACGGCGATACCAAACGTGTATTTTTTTGTTTCATTTTTTTTTACATAAAAATGTGTATTTTTTTAGGGGAATTTTTTTTATTATTTTTTAAATTTTTTTACATTTTGTTTTGTAAAATGTTTTTTTTTATTACCTAGTCCCTTTATGGTATAATACATTGCAATGCTCCATGGGACATGTACTGGTCACACTACACATGTTAGCATATTTGTGAATGTTTTTAATCTGTGGATTTGTCCTGCCTTTTTTATAGGGTTTACAATAAAGATTTGCTATTAGTTATTATGATATCCTTTGTTTATACATGCTTCTTTGACTTGTTTCATTTGGTTATGCTGTCAGCATGTGACACAGCCACAGACTGGACAACTATTCTATGCACTGAATTATGGATTACCCAAGTGTTTAGGTCACGAGATGCCATAAAAAAATTGGAAAAGTCCACTTGCAGAAGCTGTGGGTTAAAGATGATTAAGGTCACCTTGTAACTATAGCATTAGGACTATATTAGTATTGACACCCCTGCAATTTTGTCAGATAATACTCAGTTTCTTCCTGAAGATGATTGCAATCACAAATTCTTTGGTATTATTATCTTCATTTAATTTGTCTTAAATGAAAAAACACAAAAGAGAATGAAGCAAAAAGCAAAACATTGATCATTTCACACAAAACTCCAAAAATGGGCCAGACAAAAGTATTGGCACCCTCAGTCTAATACTTGGTTGCACAACCTTTAGCCAAAATAACTGCGACCAACCGCTTCCGGTAACCATCAATTAGTTTCTTACAATGCTCTGCTGGAATTTTAGACCATTCTTCTTTGGCAAACTGCTCCAGGTCCCTGATATTAGAAGGGTGCCTTCTCCAAACTGCCATTTTTAGATCTCTCCACAGGTGTTCTATGGGATTCAGGTCTGGACTCATTGCTGGCCACCTTAGAAGTCTCCAGTGCTATCTCTCAAACCATTTTCTAGTGCTTTTTAAAGTGTGCTATGGGTCATTGTCCTGCTGGAAGACCCATGACCTCTGAGGGAGACCCAGCTTTCTCACACTGCTGCAAAATTTGTTGGTAGTCTTCAGACTTCATAATGCCATGCACTCGGTCAAGCAGTCCAGTGCCAGAGGCAGCAAAGCAACCCAGAAACATCATGGAACCTCCGCCATGTTTGACTGTAGGGACCGTGTTTTTTTCTTTGAATGCCTCTTTTTTTCTCCTGTAAACTCTATGTTGATGCCTTTGCCCAAAATGCTCTACTTTTGTCTCATCTGACCAGAGAACATTCTTCCAAAACATTTTAGGCTTTTTCAGGTAAGTTTTGGCAAACTCCAGCCTGGCTTTTTTATGTCTCGGGGTAAGAAGTGGGGTCTTCCTGGGTCTCCTACCATACAGTCCCTTTTCATTCAGACGCCGACGGATAGTATGGGTTGACACTGTTGTACCCTTGGACTGCAGGGCAGCTTGAACTTGTTTGGATGTTAGTCGAGGTTCTTTATCCAACATCCGCACAATCTTGGGTTGAAATCTCTTGTCAATTTATCTTTTCAGTCCACAACTAGGGTGGTTAGCCACAGTGCCATGGGCTTTAAACTTCTTGATGACACTGCGCACGGTAGACACAGGAACATTCAGGTCTTTGGAGATGGACTTGTAGCCTTCAGATTGCTCATGCTTCCTCACACTTTGGTTTCCCAAGTCCTCAGACAGTTCTTTGGTCTTCTTTCTTTTCTCCATGCTCAATGTGGTACACACAAAGACACAGGACAGAGGTTGAGTCAACTTTAATCCATGTCAACTGGCTGCAAGTGTGATTTAGTTATTGCCAACACCTGTTAGGTGCCACAGGTAAGTGACAGGTGCTGTTAATTACACAAATTAGAGAAGCATCACATGATTTTTCGAACAGTGCCAATACTTTTGTCCACCCTCTTTTTTATGTTTGGTGTGGAATTATATCCAATTTGGCTTTAGGACAATTCTTTTTGTGTTTTTTCATTTAAGACAAATTAAATGAAGATAATAACAAAGAATTTGTGTTTGCAATCATTTTCAGGAAGAAACGGAGTATTATCTGACAAAATTGCAGGGGTGTCAATACTTTTGGAAACAACTGTACATCAAATATACAATGAAATTTCATGCATATTACAGACAGTATGCACTCTCATTCATTATCACATTCCATTGTACAATGCTTTAGGTGAAATTTGCGGCAAATCCACAGCAAAATCCACATGTAATTCATGCTGATTTAGCCATGAATACTTCCGCTCAATTTACATCCCATGTAGATGTGACCTAAAGTGAGTAGGCCAATGCTGCATTAAAGTGAATCTGTCACCCCATTTTTGCCCCATAAGCTGGAGCCACCACCATCAGGGGCTTATCTACAGCATTCTGTAATGCTGTAGATAAGCCCCCGATGAAACCTGAAAGATGAAAAAACACGTTAGATTATACTCAGCGGGGGGTGGAGTCGGGTGCGGTGGGTGTCGCGGTCTTGTCCTGCGCCTCACATCTTCATACGATGATGTCCTCCTGCTTGCTTCTCCCTCTGCTCCTGCGCACGCGTGCTTTATCTGCCCTGTTGAAGGCAGAGTAAAATACTGCAGTGCGCAGGCGCCGGGAAAGGTCAGAGAGGTCCGGCGCCTGCGCACTGCAGTACTCTGCTCTGCCCTCAACAGGGCAGATAAAGTACGCGTGCGCAGGAACCGAGTGAGAAGCAAGGAGGATGACATCATCGTATGAAGATGGGAGGCGCCGGACGGGATGGTGACACCCATCGGAACGGACCGAACGCCGGGGTGAGTATAATCTAACTCTTTTTTCTTATCATTCAGGTTTCATCAGGGACTTATCAGCAGCATTACAGAATGCTGTAGATAAGCCCCTGATGGTGGTGGCCACATCTTATGGGGCAAAAATGGGGTGACAGATTCCCTATAAATACAGATTTTCTATTTTCTCTGTTTTGGATAAGAATAGTTAACTGTTTGCTTTTATTATTATTATTGGATCATAACTCTCTTAAAGGGAACCTGTCACCATTTTTTGCCATATAAACCATGCCCATCCTACAATCCCTTTACAACCCCAGAGATACCTTTGCATCAAGTGCTTTATTCATGTCCCATGCTGCATACAAATTGTGTGTTCTGGGCCAATGGGCAAAACCAGATCGTGCACTGTCCCGATCCCTTCAAACGCCACATCTGGATGGAAGTGGATGACATCTCCTACATCATCCACACAGTGCTCAAAGTTTTTCACAAGTGCAGTGGAATCTACATAGGTGAGCCTCACTATGCCATATTGAACAGCCAAGGAGCTGGTGACATACAAGTGTAGCTGTCTCTTGAGCATTACATAACTTCACACTGCCAGTCTCGAAACTTCGAGCACTGTGTGGATGACGTAAGAGACGTCAGCCATTTCCATCCGGATAAAAGAGGCGGCATTTGAAGGGACCCGGGCAGCGCTGACCATGATCTGAATTCACTCTTTGGACCGGACCACATAATTTGCATGACATGAAATAAATGACTTTTTCTGAGGTATGCTGGGGTATCTCTGAGGGTATAAAGGGGTTTACATGATTTTAAAGGTGATGGGCATGGTTTATAAGGCAAAAAATGTTGAAAGATTCCTTTTAAAGTTTCCCTATTCAGCAGTACATGAAAGTGTGAGGAGACTCTATTCATATATTTGCCTTTGAATGTTTAAGAAATCATAGCTTTTATTATTGGTTAAAAAAGGAAGAAAAAAAAATCAAATCTGAATGCATGCACACTTCAGGTGACGTGGATAGGGGCACATACTTATTGTATTTATTCTGAAGTTATTCTTCCTTTTTGGTGTTTGAGGGACTATATTTAGATTATTCTACTTGGTGTTCTTAAGAATGCAGGATCTGACCTCTGACCCATAGAAAGTGCCATTCTTTATTAGAGTTCACCGAGCCATTCACTTGAGTTCTTCAAGGATATCAGGCCGACATACAGCTGTTCCATAGATCACACTAGGACAGAAATATATAGCATTCGTGATGTTTCACTTTTTTACAGAGAAGACACTGTGAACATGAGAGAGAAAGTATGCGTGTTAATAGTCATGCAATGCAAATACTAGCTTCGCTAATGTCACGGATAAGCTGCGTGGAGCGTTCAGAGCCCGTGGTCACATAACATTGGGACAGGTCTAATTACATCAACTGGAAACCAAGCAAAATCATATCTAGGGCTGAGAGGAAATGTAATCCACATGCTAGACTAGTTGGGAATTAAAAACCGCTTGGCCACGGACTCTGTGTGTCTTGTGTGTTCATAACACATACCATACAGTTAAAGCACTCGGCAGCAGAATATGTAATTCCGGACTTATATCCTGGAGAAAACTGTGCCAATTAGCTTCTCTGACGGGAAAATGGCAAGTTACATAGGAGTGCATTTGTTTGTAAAAGCCTTGAACTCTCCAGCAGACCGCCTGTCAGAAATCTCTTTAATTTATTCACCGTGGCCAGACTGGGATATTGGATTTCACACCACAAAGCAGGCTGGCTGGGGTGACAACTATTTTGGTAATTTTAACCTGAGAAATTTCCCGTCTCTTGATCCCATGCAGACAGTCTTGTGAAAGGCAGCTCTGTTCAGCCAGAGGAAGTGAAGGGGAATGTGAAAGTTTGCAGTCTCCCCTAACTAACTTTAATAACAGGTGTGGGGGATCTCATTCTCTGAAAATAAGTGTGGCGACTGCAGCGATTTCTAATCTTCTTTGCTTTTTGAACATTGTAGTATAAAGTATTGTAATGTTTTACTTTTGTCATGATAATGTCTACAAATCACTCAATTGACATACTTGATCTTCACCTTGTTGAATGGATTGTTGGTAGCTTACATACCAGGTATACATATAGTGGAGAGTATATGCCAAATTACAGAATCCCTAACACGTCTTTGAGAGATACATTCAATGTGAATAGATGATATTAGTTTTAGTCTAATAAGAAAGTATATCAAACATAGTTAAAACAGCTTTCCTAAATGCCCTCTAATTAAGTAAATATATCATTTACTCCTTCACCCTGAAGCCTATTTTCACCTTAGAAAAAAATTGGAGTCCAACTCAACAGGACTGGATTTTTCTTTTCTTTCTCTTTTTCAAAAGAAAATATAGTGTGTACAAAAGAAAATATTCAGTGTCGACGTGACCCAATCGACGCGTTTCGACTGCACTAAGCAGTCTTATTCATGAGTAAGGCTAGTCTCACATTTGCGTTGTGCAGCACTGCGGATGGCAGCCTACTTCCTCCTTTCTTCCTCCGTTAAGACCTGCCCACTGCCGCACCTCTTCCTTCAGCTCCGCCTACATCTGCATGCGTCCTGCATACCTATTTTTAACATTGGGTACACAGGCCATGCGGATGTATGCTAACGCATCCACATGCGTCATTTTGACGCACCCGCTGACCGCAGCAAAATGCAACATATTGTGTTCACCGTAGCTTGATGCAACATCAAAACGACGCAAGCGGATGCATCAGCATACATCTGCATGGCCTGCGTACCCAATGTTAAAGATAGGTACTCAGGATGCATGCAGATGTAGGCGGAGCTGAAGGAAGATGTGCCACAGTGGGCGGAGCTTAATGGAGGAAGAAAGGAGGAAGTAGGCTACCATCCGCATCGCTACACAACGCAAGCATGAAACCAGCCTAAGACTGCTTAGTGCAGTCGAAAGGCATAGACTGGGTCATGTTGACCATGAAAATTTTCTTTTGTACTTACTATATTTTCTATTGAAAAAGAAAAAGAAAAATCCAGTCCTATTGAGCTGGACTCCAATTTTTTCTGTTATCTTTGATGGGAGGCCAGGGCGAGGCCGGTGTCTGAGCCACAGGTGGATGAGCATAGAGCAACTGGGTGAGCTGGAATCAAGTTTTTGCTATTTTCACCTTCCTAACCAGGCCAAATTTTTAAATTCTGACCTGTGTCACTTTAGGTGGCTATAACTCTGGAACACTTCAAAGGATACCCCTGATTCTGAAACTGTTTTCTTGTGACAAATAGTACTTTGTGATAGTGGTAAAATTTGCATTTATTTGTGAAAATATCGGAAATTTTGTGTAATGTGTAATATTTTGCAATTTTAAAAATTTTATTTTTATGCCCTTAAATAAGAGAGTTATGTCAAACAAAATAGTTGATAAATAACATTTCTCACATGTCTACTTCACATCAGCACAATTTTTGAAACTTTTTTTTGTTTTGTTCGGAGGTTATAAGGGTTAAAAGTTGACCAGCAATTTCTCCTTTTTCCAACAAACTTTGCAAACCCAATTTTTGTAGGGACCACATCATATTTCAAGAAACTGAGGGGTCTATATGATTAAAAAAAAACCAAAAGTCACACCATTCTAAAAATTGCACCCCTCAAAGTATTCAAAACCACAATAAAGAAATTTATTAACCCTTCAGGTGCTTATCAGGAATTAACCCCTTCACTACCAAGGGTGGTTTGCACGTTAACTCCTGGGCCAATTTTTACAATTCTGACCACTGTCCCTTTATGAGGTAATAACTCTGAAACGCTTCCATGGATCACGGTGATTCTGACATTGTTTTCTCGTGACATATTGTACTTCATGTTAGTGGTAAAATTTAATTCAAATAACTTGCGTTTATTTGTGAAAAAAATGGAAATTTGGTGAAAATTTTTAACATTTCGCAATATTCCAAATTTCAATTTTTATGCCCTTAAATCACAGAGATATGGCACGCAAAAAACTTGATAAGTAACATTTCCCACGTTTACTTTACATCAGCACAATTTTGGAACCAAAATTTTTTTTGTTAGGAAGTTCTAAGGGTTAAAAATTGACCAGCGATTTCTTATTTTTGCAACACCATTTTATTTTTACGGACCACATCACATTTGAAGCCACTTTGCGGGGTGTATATGATAGAAAATACCCAAAAGTGACACCATTCTAAAAACTGCACCCCTTAAGGTGCTCAAAACCACATACAAGAAGTTTATTAACCCTTTAGGTGCGTCACAGGAATTTTTTGAATATTTAAAAAAAATTAACATTTAACTTTTTTTCACAAAAAAAATACTTCAGGTTCCATTTTTTTTATTTTACCAAGGGTAACAGGAGAAATTGGACTGCAAAAGTTATTGTGCAATTTGTCTTTAGTACGCTGATACCCGATATGTGGGGGGGAATCACTGTTTCGCCGCATGGCAGAGCTCAGAAGGGAAGGAGCGCCGTTTGACTTTTTCAATGCAAAAGTGGCTGGAATTCAGATCGGACGTCATGTCGCGTTTGGAGAGCCCCTGATGTGCCTAAACAGTGGAAACCCCCCACAAGTGACCCCATTTTGGAAACTAGACCCCCCAAGGAACTTATCTAGTTATGTGGTGAGAACTTTGAACCCACAAGGGCTTCACAGAAGTTTATAATGTACAGTGGTACAATTAAAAAATCATATTTTTTCCACAAAAATGATCTTTTCACCTCCAATTTTCAGTTTACCAAGGGTAACAGGACCCTAAAAGTTATTGTGCAATTTGTCCTGAGTACGCTGATACCCCACATGTTGGGGTAAAGCACTATTTGGGTACAAGGCAGAGCTCGGAAGTGAAGGAGCGCCATTTGATGTTTTTGGCTGGAATTGAGATCGGACACCATGTCGCGATTGGAAAACCCCTGATGTACCAAAACAGTGGAAACCCCCCACAAATGACACCATTTTGGAAACTAGACCCCCCAAGGAACTTATCTAGATGTGTGGTGAGAACTTTGAACCCACAAGGGCTTCACAGAAGTTTATAACGTACAGCGGTACAATTAAAAAATCATATTTTTTCCATAAACATGATCTTTTCACCCCCAATTTTCATTTTACCAAGGGTAACAGGACCCTAAAAGTTATTGTGCAATTTGTCCTGAGTACGCTGATACCCCACATGTTGGGGTAAACCACTATTTGGGCGCAAGGCAGAGCTCGGAAGGGAAGGAGCGCCATTTGACGTTTTTGGCTGAAATTGAGATCGGACACCATGTCGCGATTGGAAAACCCCTGATGTACCAAAACAGTGGAAACCCCCCACAAATGACACCATTTTGGAAACTAGACCCCCAAGGAACTTATCTAGATGTGTGGTGAGAACTTTGAACCCCCCAGTGCTTCACAGAAGTTTATAATGCCTGGGCGTGAAAATAAAAAAATCGTATTTTTTCCACAAACATGATCTTTTAGTCACCAACTTTTTTATTTTCCCAATGGTACCAGGAGAAATTGGACCCCAAAAGTTGTTGTCCAATTTGTCCTGAGTACGCTGACACCCCATATGTGGGAGAAAACTACTGTATGGGCACACGTCGGGGCTCGGAAGGGAAGTAGTGACGTTTTGGAATGCAGACTTTGATGGAATGGTCTGCGGGTGTCATGTTGCTTTTGGAGAGCCCCTGATGTACCTAAACAGTGGAAACCCCCCACAAGTGACCCCATTTTGGAAACTAGATCCCCTAAGGAACTTATTTAGATGTGTGGTGAGCACTTTGAACCCCCAAGGGCTTCACAGAAGTTTATAATGCCCGGGCATGAAAATAAAAAAATCATATTTTTTCCACAAACATGATCAATTAGTCCCCAATTTTTTTTATTTTCCCAAGGGTAACAGGAGAAACTGGACCCCAAAAGTTGTTGTTCAATTTGTCCTGAGTACGCTGATACCCCATATGTGGGAGAAAACTACTGTATGGGCACACGTCGGGGCTCGGAAGGGAAGTAGTGACGTTTTGGAATGCAGACTTTGATGGAATGGTCTGCGGGTGTTGTGTGCGTTTGGAGAGCCCCTGATGTACCTAAACTATTGAAACTCCCTACAAGTGACCCCATTTTGGAAACTAGACCCCCCATGGAACTTATCTAGATGTGTGATGAGCACTTTGAACCCCCAAGTGCTTCACAGAAGTTTATAAACGCCTGGGCGTGAAAATAAAAAAATCATTTTTTTCCACAAAAATGATATTTTTGCCCCCAATTTTTTATTTTCCTAAGGGTAACAGGAGAAATTGGACCCCAAAAGTTGTTTTACAATTTGTCCTGAGTAGGCTGATACCCCATATGTGGGGGTAAAACACTGTTTGGGCGCATGGCAGAGTTTGGAAGAAGCACCATTTGACTTTTTCAACGCAGAATTGGCCGGAATTGAGATCAGACACCATGTTACATTTGGAGAGCACCTGATGTGCCCAAACAGTGGAAACCCCTAATTCTAACTCCAACCCTAACCCCAACACACCCCTAACCCTAATCCTAGCCCTAATCCTATCCCTAATCCTAACCCTAGCCCTAGCCCTAACCCTAACCCTAGCCCTAACCCTAGCCCTAACCCTAGCCCTAATGGGAAAATGGAAATAAATACATTTTCTTTTAATTTTATTATTTTTCCCTAACTAAGGGGGTGATAACGGGGGGTTTGATTTACTATTTACGGCATTTTTTATGTTTGGCAACTGTCACACGCTAAAAGGCACTTTTTATTATAAAAATAGTTTTAGCATCACCACATATTGAGAGCTATAATTTTTCCATATTTTGACCCACCGAGTCATGTGAGGTCTTATTTTTTGCGGGACGAGTTGACGTTTTTATTGGTACCATTTTCGGGCACGTGACATTTTTTATCGCTTTTTATTTTGTTTTTTGGGACGCAGAATTTACAAAAACCAGCGTTTCATGAATTTCTTTTGGGTGGTGCGTTTACGCCGTTCCGGGTGCGGTAAAATTTATAAGGCGGTTTTATTTTTCGGGTCAGTACGGTTACAGCTTCCTGCAGGCCCCTGGAGGTCCCCGCCGCCATATTGGATCCACGGACCTGCAGGAAAAGAGCCCCCCGCAGCAGCGCTGCACATTGCGCTGCCGTGGGGGGCTCAGGGAAGCACGGAGGGAGCCCTCCCTGCCGATGCTTCCCTTTAACCCCCGGTACACCGCGATCGTGTTTGATCACGGTGTGCAAGGGGTTAACGTGACACATTGTGCCGGGTGTCAGCTGTGATAATCGGCTGACACCCGGCCACGATCAGCGGCGCTCACCACGTGGGCACCGCTGATCGCTGTGACGTAATATTCCGTCCATGGTAATTAGGTCCAGGGTCACATGGACGGAATATTACGTCCATTGTAGGTAAGGGGTTAATGGAATGTGGAGAGAAAAATTAAAATTAAAATTATTTTCGCAAAAATTTTACTTTAGATCGAAATTTGTTTTATTTTCGCAAGGGTAACAGGAAAAAATGGACCCCAAAATTTGTTGCTCAATTTCTCCTGAAAACGCTAATACCCCATATGTGGGGGGGAGGGAGTGGGAACTATTGTTTGGGTGCACTACAGTGCTTAGAAAGGATGGAATGACGTTTTGGAATGCAGATTTTGATGGAATGTTGTGCAGGTGTCAAGTCATGTTTGGAGAGCCCCTGATGTGCCTAGACAGTATAACACCCCCACAAGTGACCCTAGTTTGAAAACTAGACCCCTCAAGGAACTTATTTAGATATGTGGTGAGCACCTTGAACCCCCCAGGTGCTTCACAGTGAAAGTTAATAACGTTGAGCCATGAAAATTAAAAAATCCCATTTTCTCCCACAAAAAATATTCTTTTAGCCCCACATTTTATTTTCACAAGGTTAACAGGGAAAATGGACCCAAAATATATTGTGCAATTTCGCTTGAGCACACCAATACCCCATATGTGGCCGAAAACTACTTTTGAGGCACAGTGCAAAGCTCAGAAGGGAAGAAGCGCCATATTGGAGTTCAGATTTTGCTGGACTTGTTTGAGGGTTACATTGTTAGAGCACCTAAGGAGCAAGCATAGCAGAAACCCCCCATAAGCGACTCAATTTTACAAACTACACCTCCAGTAATTTATCTATGGATGGAGAGATCATATTGATACCACAGGTGAGTCACATAATTTACCACAAAAATAAACAAAACATAGAATAAGACTAGGGACAGGACACATAAGACCAAATACAGCAGAACTCCCACAGAACATATCAAATAGATATTAAGTATATAAGGTCACATTAGATATGTTTATGGAATCATATCACAATAGACAGTATCACAACTCAATATAACATGGCTATATTGCAGAAAGAGCCATGAGTGGCACACTAAATCAATAAATATATAACATTAAGTAATCACATAATTTTATACTATTGGGCAGTGAAGTAAAAATAATTACTTTTTTATTACCAAAACTTTTTTTTTAGCCCCAGATTTTACATTTTCATTCTGGGAAATGGGTAAAAATGGCACCAAAATTTGTCCCAGAATTTCTGGTGAATGTTGAAATACCTCATGTGTCGCTGTACAATATTGCTTAGCCACATGGCGAGACTCAGGAAAGACGGAGCTCTACTTTCCTCCTGTAGCGCAGATATTGTTAGAATAGTTTGCATTTTTTAAACAAGTCCTGTGAAGGAATGAGGTTAAAATAGAACATTGGTCAAAGTATCTGTAGAGAAAAAAGGGCACAGAATTTCAGGAAAAGAACATCGCAACCAACCATTAACCATGGGGGTATATCAATCATGATTTGGGGTTGTGTTTCAGCCAATGGAGCGGGGAATTTTCCCATGCCATGGCCTCTTCCCAACACAGAATGTCCACCACAGCCATTTGTAATGGTTGGGGATGAGGCATTCCAGATGTGCCAAAACCTGCTCAAACCCTACTCCAGCAGGGACTTGGACCACACCAAAAAAAATTTTAATTACAGGCTGACCAGGGCCAGAAGAACTGTAGAGTGTGCCTTTGGTATACTTGTCTCCAGATGGCGCATTCTCGGAACAGCCATTAATCTGAAACTGGAAACAGTGGATGAGATGGTGAAGGCCTGTGTGGTTCTACATAATTTTGTGATGGCTAAAGAGCACCCGAACTTTGAACTCGATGATGCAGCTCCTAACCCATTGCCTGAATTCACTCAGCACCCTCTCTGGTCATCCATTGAAGTTGGTCAAATGAGGACCATTTTGCGGCCTACTTCATCTCAGATGTAGGACGGGTGGAATGGCAAGATCAAATGGTGTAAAAATGTTTTCTTGTGTGTATGTTAATAAAAATCCTGTTTTAATACCTGTACTGAGTGCACTCTGTGTTTTTACACTCCAATACAATAATCAACTGGCCAGGTGTACCAGTGAATTCATGATGCTGTGTTTTGTGCATCATGAATTTACTAGTACTCCTGACCAGGTGACTATACATACACACACAAGTTGTATTACCTTTATCATCTCTACAGTTTGTGTTCAATTTGCAGCAGCGGTGGAGATAATACAACTAATATTTGTGTCACCTGGCCTGATGTTACAAATAGTGATATGGGGATGCACTAGCACCAGTCACTCTTTATGACACCTGACCATGTGACTATAAAAATTATTTGTAGGATCACCACTGTTGCTTGAGTTTGAACGCAGACTGTAGAGATAATAAAGGTTATACAACTTCTACAATTCTCAGGCCTGGTGTCATGCTGAAGTGAGGATGCCCAAACTAACGCATCCTGACTTCAGAATGTTATCACACTTGGGCATGAGAATACACATATGAGTTAAGCTGCAGCATCGCTACAGTCTGCTTGAAATATATGCAGACTGAAGCGACGCTGCAGGTTTAAAACTCATGTGTATTCACCTGCCCAGGTCCCCATCATCTTCTCAGTTTATTCAACACACACGGAATAGAGGATGTGGTTAATTACAAGGTATATCTAGAATCCCCTTGTCTTGTCTCACAAATAGTTAAATGATGATGTAAAAACACACCATCCTCAATTAACTTTTTATGATACCTTGCAAGGTAACAATAGATATGCCTTGCACTCAACACCATCCTCTATTCAGTCTGTGCAATATTAGCAGACAGAAGAGACTGGTGGTGAAAATACAAGTCATAGATTTGTGTTTTTGACTACACATATCTCCAGGACTGACACAAGAAACATGTGGCAAAAACACAGCGCAGTGTGTGTAGGCAGCGAAAGACACATTAATGAAACCATATTAGGTGAAAGCAGAATTGCACATTTGTTTAAAAAAAAAAAAAGATTTTATTGTGAAGGACGTTTGGGGGAAGATTGGGATACTTTGGGGGTGTGGAGAGACGAGGAACGGCTGGAAGTTGAGGAAGGTGTTCTAGGGGAAGGGGCGAAGAAAGTAGTGGGGAAAGGGAGATCAGGGATGGAACTGGAGGCAGGGTGAGACACATTAGGAGGAGAGGGGGGAGGGACAAACAAAGTATTTTGTTTTTTTTGCTTCTTTGGAGCAGGAGTCTCCTGCCTGGACCGACTTCCACTGTGTGACCTCCTTACATTGCTCGACCGCCTTGAGCTGCTGGACTGTGGCCTTGATGGGTAAAAGAGGGAATGTGGGTCACCCCTCTGATGCTCAGTGGTGGCGGTAGCGGTGCTCCTAGAAGGAGAAATGGTGGCTGTGCTACTAGAAGGAGAAGTCGTGGCAGTGCTCCTAGAAGAAGGAGGAGAAGTAGTGTCGGTGCTCCTAGAAGGAGAAGAGGTGGTGGTGCTCCTAGGAGGAGAAGTCGTGGCGGTGCTCCTAGGAGGAGAAGTCGGGGCGGTGCTCCTAGGAGGAGAAGTGGTGGCGGTGCTCCTAAAATGGTGAGGAGTGGTGGCGGTGCTCCTAGAATGATGTGGAGTGGTGGCGGTGCTCCTAGAAGGATGAGGAGTAGTGGCAGTGCTCCTAGAATGATGAGGAGTGGTGGCGGTGCTTCTAGAAGGAGGAGAAGTTGTGACGGTGCTCCTATATTGATGATGAGTGGTGGCGGTGCTTCTGGACGGAGAAGTCTTGGCAGTGCTCCGAACAGGAGAATTGGTGGCGGTGGTCCAAGCAGGTTCTCGGGTGGTGGTGCTCCAAGAAGGTTGACCGGTGGCTGTGGTGGTGCCCCAGACAGGAGCAGCGCTTGCCATGGTGGTGGCGGGGGTGAAGTGTCCAGCAGCACTCGGCATTGGTGTGGTGTAGTGGTGTCCGGCTTGGCTTGGAATGCAGGTGGCCGTGCAGTGGTATGCAGCAGAAGTTGGTAGTGAGGTGTAGCGAGTCAGTGGTGGCACAGTTGGAAATGACACCCTAACTGCTGCATGTACCGATTCTGCTGCATAGCCTGCAAGTAAGCAGTGTTGCAGGCCTGCAACACATTCAGCTGTTGCTCAGGACTAAGGTGTTCTGCCATGCCCCATTCAATTTTACTGAAAAAATGGTGCTCTGGTCTGTTGAGGTCGGCCTCCAGCTGGTCAAGGCACTGGTCAACAGAGTGGAAGCGGTGTTCCATGTGGGTAAAACCGCATTCCATGAGTGAAAAACCGCTTTCCACTCTGTCTGACAGCGACTTGAGGCTGGCATGAAAGGCCTCGCTCAAGTGCATAAACTCGGGCAAGACAGGCCTGTCCGAGGCCCTCTGCCACTGGCGGGAAGTGCCCGCATAACCAGTGGCAGAGACCAGGGACAGGGGAACACCTGATTGACCAGCTTCCCGGTCACCAGCTGTCCGTGTTGCTGACCTGCAAGTTCCTTCCTGGCTGTCGAATGGCTGGGACGGGTCCGAGGTCATCTGATGAAGGATCGCTCCGGGGACAGGTTGCAGGGTGCTGCTCCAGGTGCTGTGGAAAGAAAAGAAAAACATTACTATCATGCATTGACAAGAAGCATCAGCTGAGGAATAGAAAAGCACAGATTAAAAAAATAAATAAATAAATAAAATACTTATGCTCTGGTGGCAAGGACCGGTCTTAGGAACGCCAACTCACGATGATAGCGGTATTTTGTTCTGGTCCTTGCCGCTGAACCACTGCGAACCTGTCCCTCAGCACGAACATCAGTGTTTAAGCGGTTCTTCATTGAGCGCCAACATGTGGGGACTTTGCTCACTGTTGGAAAAACAAAGAAAAAACGTTATACAATCCACTAATGGAAACATCTGTATCATCACACACACCTGAGTGAACTTGGGAAACAGTCAATGCGGCATCACAAATATAACAGTGACTGCATTGTATATTGTACTGCTGTATTGTTCATGCTTTAACTCTTGCTCCTGATGATACTGTTGTGTTTCCTGCTAGAGTATATTCTAGCAGGAAACACAACAGTGCCATCAGGAGCAAGAGTCAAAGCAGGAACAATACAGCAATACTATACACAATGCAGTCACTGTTGATCCTGATGACACTGTTGTGTTTCCTGCTAGAATATACTCTAGCAGGAAACACAACAGTATCATCAGGAGCAAGAGTTAAAGCATGAACAATACAGCAGTACAATATACAATGCAGTCACTGTTGATCCTGATGACACTGTTGTGTTCCCTGCTATATTCTAGCAGGAAACACAACATTGCCATCAGGAGCAAGAGTCAAAGCAGGAACAATACAGCAATACTATACACAATGCAGTCAATGTTGATCCTAATGACACTGTTGTGTTTCCTGCAAGAATATATTCTAGCAGGAAACAACAGTATCATCAGGAGCAAGAGTTAAAGCAGGAACAATACAGCAGTACAATACACAATGCAGTCACTGTTAATCCTGATGACACTGTTGAGTTTCCTGCTAGAATATATCTAGCAGAAAACACAACAGTATCATCAGGAACAAGAGTCAATGTGGCATCACAGAGCATTGAAATACTTACTAAACGCCTTTTTGGAAGTTGGTGAGGCGCTGTCCCAGCCATCCATCAATGCTGCGGCCACTTCATTCCAGAGCTGCCGGGTCACCACAGTATCCTTGTACTGTAGAAAAAAAAATACATTATAATCTTGGAAATTTTTTTTGAAGGAAAAAGATAGAAAAATAGAAATAAAAGAAGCAAGATAGAAGATGAAAAACAGGACAGAAAAAAGGAAGAGAAAAAATAAATTTTAAAAAAGGGACATTCAAAGACTATATACTTACATTTCATCTCCTCCCCGGGACTTGGCTAGGCTGCTCCCGCTGTTCGGCCTCACTTGCCGGGTCCAATGATGATGATGTCTGTAAAAGAAAAAAAATTGTTACACATTTGTAGAGGCAGCTATACTTACCCGAAGGCAGCAAGATTACTCACCTCACGCTCTGCTTGGGCCAGTTCTTGCTGGGATGGAGAGTATACCGATCCAGAAGACATGCTGCAATGTAAAAAAAATAAACATTAGTACATAATAAATTAGAAAGGACAGGCAGACATTAGGTTTAAGAATACTCATATTTTGCTGCTGCAGCTTGAATCCAAAGGGCTCTGGAATTTCAAAGGCTGTCTGGTCTCTTCCAGGCTGTCTGTAGAGTAGTGGTCTAGCACTGCAGACACCTTCTTTTATGTACACTCCTCCCAAACAATGTTTCTTGTGTTGGGTGTGGTTTAAACAAGTGTCTAGACATTGTTTACTCTAAAATCGCGTGCGCACAAAAAGCACTGATGTGCGCACGTCCATGCTCACGCATGCGACCCCATAGACTGTAATGTTATTTTTTGCGCATTCCGTGCTCACACGATTTTTTTAATGAGGTTGGGCGGAACAAAAAATGCAACTTGTAGCGTCTTGAGTGTCTGGGCGCAAACCTGGAAAATGCGCAGAGCACGAAAACACTGATGAATGCGTGCAAGCGCTAGACCCTGCACCCGCCATGTTAATTATAGGGGACCATTGCGCGTGCGCCCGATAGCACATGATGCTTTGCGCGATAAAACGCTAGTGTGAAACCAGCCTTAGTGCAACAGATGAGTAATGCAACATGCATACTTAGCTCGAAACAAGATCAACCAGTAGGACCCAGCAAAACCCACCTCCTGGCAGCAGGTGCTCTGGAATTTTAAATGTTTGTCTGCAACCTGTAACAGACTCCAATTTTTATACTGTAAGACTGAAGAGTGGTACAATAATAGGTGATTGTAGGCAGCAATGAATAATGATGGAGCTTTGTATCATGTTTGGGAATACATTTCAGCCAACTGACTTGAGGAATTGGTCAAAATTAGTGGTGTCCTCAATGTTGAACAATACAGGCAGATGCTTTTCCATTATGTAATACCATCAGGAAAGCATATGATTGACTCTAAAATTATTCTGCATCAGGAAACTTCCAAGCTTCTTCAGTGTAAAGAAGAACAAGGGGTATTGAAAGCGATGACATGGTCTTCAAAGAACCCTAATCTCAATATCATTGAGTCTGAGATTATATGAATAGACAAAAGGATTAGCATAAACCTTCATCTACATAAAATCTGTGGTTAATTTTCCAAGATGTTTGGAGATACCTCACTGCCACCATTTTGCTAAACCATAGAGGGATAGCAAAAGGTTCAGTCTGCTTCACCCTGCACCGGGGCTTCCAGTGAAGAGTAGACCTCTGAAGTCACTGCATGCCATGCTGACACTTTGTACAACGTGATTTCACAACATGTATCAACCAGGTGTTGAATAGGCCTCGGGCAGCGCATGCTGTTATTTCATGTTGTTAGCCATGATGACCTATCGTACAGTGACTTGTCAGATTGAAACAGAATGAAGGTGATGCATTCTCACAGGGAAAGAAGTAAAGCAGAAGTACTGAGGAAAGGAAGATCTGCTGAGGTGGTAAGACAGGTGAGTAGTTAGTCAAGTATTATTTTTTTTGCATCTTACATTTATTATGCTTTGAGAGCTTAATAAGTAATAATTAATTTGCATTCAATACCTTTCATGCCAAATTCGAGTGATTTGACAAATTCAAATCAAAGCAGAGTCTATCATCTCTAGTTATGATGATAGCATATATTCGCCATTTGAGTCGAAACATGGTCACTTTGGTAATCAGGTGGTTTCTCCATCGCAAGAATTCAACAGAAAACTATAAAAACAACAATGGACATAATAGTGGGGTTTCAGTGGCACAAGTCCTTAATCCTTGTTTGAGGGTGGCGGACACATTTTCAACCCTTCTACATGTCTGCCATTCCATCCCAACTGCACTGAAGTGAATGTGGTTGAGTTGCAATAACATGCACAATCTGTGAACAAATGTGATGCCGTTTTTGGCAGAAATTAAAATTAGCCATGTTGTTTTAGTCATGTGAAGATTTAGAATATGCCATCACTGTACAGTGTTTTCTTGCACAATGACCACTGAACTGAATGTGGCTGTGCTGCAAGTCCCAGCGCAATGGGTTACAGGATGCATCCATATGCGTAATAAATTGTGTACTACCACAATAAGAATATAAATATCTTTGGATAAATATAATTTACATCATTTTTAGCACTTTGCATTATGTGTAATCACCTAACTGTTTAGACATGACCTCTAGTTTGATGTGTTCAAAATGCAGTGAATGCAAAAGATTAAGTTAGCTATTTGCTTGGAACATTGAGCATTGAACAAACTCCTTAATCATAGCCGTGTTTATCACAGTTATGTGTAGTCCCACTGTGTACAATCTATCCAGATCTGTAAGGTAATATGAGAATGAAGAATGCAATATTCACATGAGCAATGTAAATTCCTGGATCAGATACAGCTCAGAATATAGAAATCTGTTTCTAGCCCAAAGTTGTAGACTCTCTGTCGCACCTAACTTGTTCTGTGTTACGTATTTGGCAGTATTTATCAAGGGTCACATTTCATGGCCAGTCGTGTGCTGGAATGTAAGTAGATTTATAAAGAACTAGTTGGTATAACAATTTATAGGCAAATACAAAACATGATAATAACGACAACTTATTAATAATTCAGCTTTCAGAAAATACAATAATAATAACAACATGAACAAATATTGTGGGTGACTCTGAAGCCTAGGCATTTTCTTTCCCGTCTGACTCGTAGTCGCTTTAGGCAGTTGAGGAATTTTTTTAAGGCTCTAATCTATGACGACCCCGACTGTGTCTCTCTGACTGAGTCTAAATTACGTCAGCTTCAGCAGAGAGACTGGCCAGCAGAGGAGTATTGCTCCGAGTTCCGTAGGTGGTCTATGGATACTAGTTAGAATGATCCCATGCTCCATAGTCTGTTCTGTCAGGGGCTTTCTGAGAGGCGGCCATGTCTCTACCTATCCATGTGTACTGCCATCTACATCAGAGACATAAAGTGGCGCCCCATTTTTTGGGGGGTGAGGAGACAGTGGAACCTAGAGCTGTGTGAACCGAGGTGCCCATGCAGTTGCGGGGTATAACACATTTTATCAGCCCTTCTGCAGTTTGGTGAAAAAAAAATGGGAGTGTGTTTTTCTCTGGTAAGAAGGGTAATTTTGTGGGTACTTGTTTTTTCATATGTAATCGCAAACAGCCACGGGAAAACTAAGGAGCCCGGGTTGCGGGGAGGTTAGCAGCCTGGAATTACGTATTTCCTCGGTGGGTAGGTCACAACTTTTATTTCAGCTTTTTTTAACAATGGGGCGGGGTTTAATCTGATTGTTGCTCGGTTCATCCAGGACCAGCGTCTCAATCTACATAAATTGTCTAGACCTAAACCTATAATAGCAATAGATTCTGCACCCTTGAGCCAGGGGTCTTTTACTTAAGTAATTTGAAAGATACATCTGCAGGTAGGGGCCATGCACTCAGAATCAGTCAATTTATGTATGCTAGAGCAGGGTTCCCCAACTCCAGTCCTCAAGGCCCACCAACAGGTCATGTTTTCAGGATTTCCTTTGTATTGCACATCTGATGCAATTATCACCTGAGCAATACTAAGGAAATCCTGAAAACATCATCTGTTGGTGGGCCTTGAGGACTCGAGTTGGGGAACCCTGTGCTAGAGGGCTTGCCCTCTCCTGAGTTTCTTGGACTACCTAGGCTTACATTGCACAATCCCGTGGTTGACTGGCAGACTCAGGAGGTAGTATGATGGAGCGAGTACTGTCAAAGATACTGCTTTAGCAATCGTTTAGCCAGGGTTGATACCCAGTCTCTCCTGTAATAACTGTCTGATTTTGAGGATGTGTTCTCTTAATAGGGAGGTCAAGAACTTTCTCCGCATCATCCTTATGATTGCTCCAATTGCTGGGGCCAAATTGCCTTAGTGCAGGTTGTATAATGTTTCAGGTCCGTCCGGAGAGGAAGGCCATGAAGGTCTATATCTCAGAAAGTCTGGCTAAAGTTCATATCAGACCGTTCTTATCTCCCATATTGGATCAGGGTTTTTATTTGTGAATAAAAATGATGGGGGTTATGCTGCTGCCTAGATTTCTGTTAACTAAGTCGGTTCACGGTTTGGGATCCAAATTCTCTCCCTCTCATTCCTCTTTAATCAAATCGTTGGGGCAGTGTTTTTCTAAACTTGACCTCAGGGGGGCATATAATCTCATCTGTATAAGATAGGGTGATGAGTGGAAGTCTGCTTTTAATACACCAGATGGACATTATGAAAATCTTCTTATGCCATTTGGGCTGACTAATGCTCCCGCTGTCTTTCAGCACTTCCTAAATTACTTTTTTTATCATCTGGCAGGTAGTCTATATGAATTACATATTAATTTATTTGCCAGACCTCGAGTCACATCAGGTACATGTCAGTCAGGTCTTACAAATACTCAGGGACAATAAATTATATATCAAACCAGAGAAGTGTATGCTTTCAGTTCAGAAGATCCCTTTTCTGGGTTATTTCTTATCGTCCACCTGTTTTCGCATTGATCCGGCGAAAGTGTGAGTGGTACTGGATTGAGATCGTGCTAAAGACTTAAAAGCTTTAAAAAGTAAGTTCATCAAAGCCAAAGAAAAGACAATGTGTGCATATACCCTAATGAAAATAAATAAGTAAAAGAGCAAGTGCATTAAATGATTAACATAGGCTACTTAGTAAACACTGTTCTTGATCAAAAAAAGCATAAAGCTGTCCCACCGTGACAAGGTGTACCCCATTGGGACAGTACCTACACTCTCTAATGTTAAAACCTACTTAGTGTGAATAGTGACAAAGAGTCACCGGGTCCCAACCGGACACCCAGCTTTGGAGGGACTATATATGAACTGCCCAGCTCAGTGAAAAAGGGGGCCACACCCTATTTGTACTGAATACAAAAATATTGAAGAAAAACAGAAAGTGTAGGTGTAGTGACCAGAAAAAACATTACTAATGTATGTTATTTGTCATATGGTAAGTGTGTTCTCTATCCTTTATATAATTGCATTTGTGACTCCTGTTAGGAATGGCGGAACGCACTAAATAAAAATAATAATAAAGTGCGTTCGCCGCTCGGGGTCCACTGTGCAGTAGATGTTGCAACCACTGCTGAGTAATGGCAAACGATCAATATGGCGATATAATGCGCATGGGTTCAACTTCACCCGACGTGCGCAGAGCGGGCTCTGTTCACACGTAGAGGCGCCGCAACAAAAACATACAAAAGGCTGAGCCTGTTAGAGTCACAGGTCTCAGGTAAATGCACACACGGTATAAGGTCACAGGAGCAGGAACTAAGACAGAGGGGCTGCGTCCGTCTAGACCTACCGTGTGTGTGGCGTCGCTACTGCAAACGCCAACATGGGCTGCAACTGCAGTGCGGTGCAAGACGCTGCCGCTGGACGACACAGCTACAAAGCAGGCGCTATGTCGGACGCTAGCACATAGGTGCGGTGTGCACAGTGGCCTAAGGCTTGCCACAGACTGGCGCAGACTACTGAACTAATTTCCTAACCACATGCGTAATATCAGAGGGAAGGGGTTTCATAATAAGTCAGTCACCAGAATCATACATCCGTCACCATTCACACATAGCAGTATAGTCTATACTAGCGCATGGCAGAACGGCCATGTGCGCTTTTTATAGCAGCCGGGACCTTCCGGAAGCTTCCAGATCTCTGAGATGTACCAATGAGATCTGGAGCAGGACCTGAGCACATGACTCCCGATCTCCAATGGGAAACTGTCTCATGAGCATGCTCAGTAGGAGGACAGAGGGACTTAGCCCCTGGAGAGATTAGCTGCAAGGCAATCTCCTCTGTGGTAGATAAAGAGCAAGAGACCGCAGAATGTAAGGGTCTGGATTCCTGCAGAGCAGACGCAGGAACCTGACTCCTAACATTACCCCCCCTCCTAGGGCCCCCTCCTCTCTGAGCCTTCCAATCCACCACCCTGTGCCCATCAGAGGCATAGGCCTCAGACTCGTCCGAAGGCAAGTCTGATATCCTGGTAGGTGACACGGAAAACCGGGACACGTGGAAGGTATCAGAGGCGGCAAGATCGCCAGGTTTAAGAAGGGACATGTGAGAGATAACGGGAGCGGCAAAACCGCCCGGAGCATAAGTTGAAGTGGGACGCCACGGTGTGTCGGCAAACGTCTCCACTCTCTGTTTAAGGAAGCTTACCCGAGCACACGAGGCGCATGCCTGAATATATTTCTTAATGTCCCGAGCCCTGTGCGGCCACCAATACGACCCTGCCAGGAGTTTTGTGGTCTGCATATAGCCACAGTGACCACCCACCCTGGATGCGTGTGCCCACGCGAGGACCTTCGGCCGAAGGCGAGGGGGAACAAAGGTCTTGCCCGGTGGCACAGAGTTTGGCCATTGTGGAGCCCCGTTATCCTGGTGAAAAAGAGTGCTGACAGTGGCAGCAGCAAGTGGAACTTAGTGTCGGATGCGCCTCGAGACTGGCGCGAGACACCTCCATGGGCTCTGGGAGTGAACACTCTGGCTCGAGTGATTCCAGAGGTTCAAAAAGGTTGGGAGCCGGAGTAACCTTCTGTCTGGATTGAGCACGCTCCAGCACGCGCTCCGGAAAACGGAGATCAATATGGGTGGCAATGGCAATCAGCTCCTCCAGACTTGCAGGAACCTCTCTGGTAGAAAGAGCATCCTTAACATGCTCAGCTAAACCTCTCCAAAACATAGGGATGAGGGCTTTGTCAGACAACTCCAGCTCGGAAGCCAGTGTCCGAAAACGAACGGCATACTGACTAACCGAGAGGGATCCTGAGTCAAAGCCAGTATCTGTAGAGAGGTGTCATGCGTGACCCATGGTCTCCATGAAGACCTGATTAATAGCTGTTAAAAACTGAGCAGCGGTCCAAACCTCTGGGTCACCACGCTCCCATAGTGGCGTAGCCCACTCCAACGCCTTGCCCGACAGAAGGGAAACAGTAAACCCCACCTTGGCCCGATCTGTAGGGAATCGCGCAGCCTGTAACTCCAGCTGGATATAGCACTGGCTGACGAAACCCCTACAGGAGGCGACATCGGCAGAAAATTTATCGGGCAACGAGAGGCAGGTAACTGTCGGCGCGTGGGAGGACGTGGACATACGAGAAAACGCCTCTGCGATCGCCTGTACAGCAGCCTCCGAAGACTTCGCCACTGCGATAACACTCTCAAGAGTAGCCAACCGGCCCTCTAGCGGGAGAATGCACTGAAGGAGTTGCTGCTGATCTGCCATCACTAGCCAGACCCTGGTGCTAGTATAATGTTAGGAACGGTGGAACGCACTAAATAAAATAGTAATAAAGTGCGTTCGCCGCTCGGGGTCCACCGTGCAGTAGGTGTTGCCACCGCTGCTGAGTAATGGCAGATGAGCAATATGGTGATATAATGCACACGGGTTCAACTTCACCCGAAGTGCGCAGAGCGGGCTCTGTTCACACGCAGAGGCGCCGCAACAAAACCATACAAAAGGCTGAGCCTGTTAGAGTCACAGGCCTCAGGTAAATGCACACACGGTATAAGGCCACAGGAGCAGGAACTAAGACAGAGGGGCTGCGTCCGTCTAGACCTACCGTGTGTGCGTCGTCGCTACTGCGAACGCCAAGAAGGGCTGCAACTGCAGCGCGGCGCAGGACACTGCCGCTGGATGACACAGCTACAAAGCAGGCACTATGATGGACGCTAGCGCAGAGGTGCGGTGTGCACAGTGGCCTAAGGCTTGCCACAGACTGGCAAAGACTACCGAACTAATTCCCTAACCACATGCGTAATATCAGAGGGAAGGGGTTTCATAATAAGTCAGTCACCAGAATCATACATCTGTCACCATTCACACATAGCAGTATAGTCTATACGAAGCTTCCAGATCTCCGAGATGTACCAATGAGATCTGGAGCAGGACCTGAGCACATGACTCCCGATCTCCAATGGGAAATCATCTCATGAGCATGCTCAGTAGGAGGACAGAGGGACTTAGCCCCTGGAGAGATTAGCTGCAAGGCAATCTCCTCTGTGGTAGATAAAGAGCAAGAGACCGCAGAATGTAAGGGTCTGGATTCCTGCAGAGCAGACGCAGGAACCTGACTCCTAACAACTCCGGTGTTCTTGCCTTGGGAGGAGGTAAATTATTTAATATTATGCTGTCCTCTCCTGCCTTGTTTTGGTATTACAACTTGCAGTACTATGCTGCCCTCTTCTGCCTTAAGGGGGTTGTACACATAGCGATATCGCTAGCGATATCGCTATAACGTCACCGATTTTGTGACATTATAGCGATATCGCTATGTGTGATACTTACCTCCGACCAGCTCCCCCGCTGTCCATCGCTGATTGCGCGAGAATGTCCTCCGGGCGGGAGGACATCAGGATCGCTGTGTGTGAAAAGTGAGTATCGTGTGCTGCGTCGCTGCTGCATCACTGTGAGGTCTGCCTGTGTGGCAGCTCACTAGCGATCATTTAGCGATGCACCAGCGATCCTGACCGGGTATGATCGCTGGTCGGATCGCTGGTGCATCGCTAAATGTAAAAGGGCCTTTAGTTTGGTATTGCAACTTGTTTATCTGATTTGAAAATAAGTGGCAGTAGGAGGTGTGAGGGAGACTGAAAAGGTCGTGTTACATGTGGCTTTGGTGGTGAGAGGATGTAGGAAATTGAGGCTCTTCGTCTAGGACAAGTGGGTAGTACAAATAGCACCCTCTTCGGAGTGCCCCGCATTTACAGCAACAGAGTGCTGGGACAAGAGAAAGAACTGCACAACTGCGCAGCAGATTTTTCCGGATACTCCGATTCGATTAAGGTTAGCTAATCCTCCCCCTTCACGCAGCACAGTTAATCAAATGAAAAGTTACTGCCATCCTCCCAAGGCCGGGACCGAGAAAAGGCTTTGACTGACACAATGTGTATGGAAAATTGTATACGATACACTTTATTGATCCCGAGGGAAATTATGGTATCTGCTACCCATGACTGTTATATGGAAAAACATAAGAATTGTTACAAGTATTCAGTAAAATTCATCTTTCTAGTTTGCATGGGACCCCCAGTGTATGCTTCTTTCGTCAGTGGCCTCAGGGTGTGTGCACATGCTGCAGATTCTGCTGCGGTTCCGCAGCGGATTTGGCCGCTGCGGGTCCGCAGCAGTTTTTGCTGGGGTGTACAGTACCATTATTCCCTAAGGGGAAAAAAAAACGCAGTGCAGACGGTGCGGATTTTTCCGTGCGGTTTTCCTGCGGTTTTGAAACCGCAGAAAGAATTGACATGTCAATTCTTTCTGCGGACTCCGCTGCGGTTTGCCATCTCCTCCATTGTGGAGATGAAAAACCGCAGGGCAAAACTGCAGAGCAATCCGCAGGTAAAACCGCAGGTCTTTTGACCTGCAGATTTACCTGCGGATTTTACAAAATCCGCGCTGCCAAATCTGCACCCCAATCCACAGCGTGTGCACATACCCTCATACCTTGCAGGCATCAACATAAACCTCAGTCTCATATATCCGTAAACTCCCCCTTTTATAACCTAACCTAGGGATTCTTAGAGCCATCGGAGTCACCGTGACTGAACCATCCTCCGAGGTACTAGGCTCTGCATCCCACAAGGCGGTGTGACATAGGTTCTGCCCCAATGGGGTACACCTTGTTGCGGTGGGACAGTTTTATGCTTTTTTTGATCAAAAACAGTGTTTACTAAGTAGCCTATGTTAATTATTTAATGCACTTTTTATCCTCAATCCTGCTCCTTCAATAGAAATCGTTTGTCATAACTACCTTAGGAGGAACGTTTTTCGTCGTCTATTACATCAGTGTGGCAAGCGGTTTGTAATAATTTGAAGAAGATGGGGTCTAAATATAAAAGTATGACTGATCAGAGACGCTTGGTGGATCCGGACCTGTGTTGTCCCCAAAGAACATTAAGTTGATGGTTCCTTCTTGGAAACTGGGACCCAAGTTTATTGACCCCTGTAATATAGTTACCGTGGTTAATCGAGTAGCATTTCACATTGCTTTGCCACCCACTTTTAAGATTCATAAACTGTTTCATCAATCACTTCTCAAAAAATACATTGCTTCCTCTCAATCATCTCTACTACCACCTTCCCCAGTCATTGTTGATGATAATCTGGAATTCCAGATAGCAAAGATTATTGATTTGATACTCTATTTGGTACATTGAAAGGGTTACTGTCATGAAGACAGAATGTGGGTACCAGCATCTGATGTTCATGCTATCAGGTTGAGCCGATCTTTTCACGCCTCTCATCCAGATAAACCTGGTTCTGAGGTTTCAGAGGTTCCTCTTAATATGGGGGGTACTGTCACGGGGATGCTGTGACAGATAGGGGCCAGAAGATTGCAGTGTCTGGTCACACAAAATCCTGCACTGATTAAAACTGCTTCACCATCCTATTAAACAATACAGATTTTTCCCTTTCTTTGTCATGGCAAGGGTTAATCAGTTCAGTTGATCTTCTGGAGCTCTCCATTCTGAATTGCCTCAGCTGTTATGTGTTGGCTTCTCCCCTCTGGTATATATGCTTTCCACTGGCAGTTGGTGTTACAGAACCACTCAGCACCCAGAATATGTTGTGCAGTTATATGTATATATAATAGGTTCCATGTGAGATGCATGTCCCAAATGTATCAGCAGTGTCCGCCCTCCCCCCACCTTTGTAATTCCCACAGTAAACATCCGCAGGCTCCGGCCACCTGCGGCTTTTGTAATGCATGTCTGGCCTGACGCTTGTCTATTGGCCGGCCCTCTGTATCTGTGTGATATATTCTGTGTCCTGTGAGTAAAGTGTTGTCAAACTGGAAATACATGGAGAAGCAGTGATCTTTTATATGCGCCCATGCACTCAGAGGAATTCCAGCCAGCGTCATTCATTCAGACTCCAGCCAACGCAGAGCGGACCTCCGAAAATACGGGGTGGTACTGAAAGAGGTACCCCAGCTTGGAAGACCCCATTACAGTTGGTAATTGCCAGTGATAGTTTTACTTCCTGGTTAGGTGTTGGAGGAGAAATTCAGTGTTTGAAGTAGGCGGTTGGAGAGTTGCTCAGGAGATTTATGACTGGATTTGGTTTGCATGCTTATCCTCATCCTCTTCTATTTGTTTTCTCTTACCCATCCCTCCCCTGTATTGCACACTGTTGTTTTGGGAGTATTTTTTTGTAGTTTTCTTTTAACCCTGTCTGTCTACCCTTGCCTGTCTGGTTAGTATAATACTAAACATTTCAGCCTCACACTTCCCTGGCTGGGGGAGGGAACAGATAAGGTTTAATTTAGGAGCATAGCAAGGTACGTGACCCTGGCATCTCCACCTTCCAGGGTAATCCAGGGGGACAGGGATAGACTAGGATGCCCCCTAGTTTGACAGATCAGGTAGGTGCCCACTGTCCCTAGTCACTACATTACGTAAACGTTCCAGATCATGTTCCCAGCTCTTCCAGTTTCAGTACTTTGGGATTTGGTTCTTGACACTGTAGGACTGGGCTGTATAAAGCAAGATACTGCCTGGTAATGGAGGTAGAATGTTTTCCTTGCTTCACAATGAATTCTATTGCATACTTTGACTTGATCTTGACCCCAGCTTATCTCTAAGGCTAGTTTTAAAATTATACAATACGTTCTTTTGGACGTACATGTCTGAACTGCAAAAAAAGTATTTTGATGTATATGGTAATGCATCCATAGACTAAAATGGGCAAGACATATTAAAAAAATGTTCTTTTGTCTACATTTTGCTTAGTTTACTTTGTATTGGATTCGTTTGAGATGTACAAAAAAATGTACAAAAAAGAGTGAAAAATTTAAAGCTAGTTGACAATGGAATTTCAAAAAAGGTCAATATATAGTGATGAGCGAGTATACTCATTGCTTGGGTTTTCCCGAGCATGCTCAGGTGTCCTTCCAGTATTTTGGCGTGCTTGTAGATTTAGTTTGTGTCGACGCAGCTGCATGATTTGCGGTTGCTGAGCAGGCTGAATACATGTGAGGAATGCCTGTTTGTTAGGGAATCCCCACATGTATTCAGGTTGTCTAGCAGCCGCAAATCATGCAGCTGCTTCGACACAAACTAAATCTCCGAGCATGCCAAAATACTTGGAGGACGCCCGAGTACATTCGCTCATCACTATTAATATATTATTAGAAAAAATTATGGACCTAAATGGACTTTTGAATTCAAAATTATATAATTTGACGTATGGCAGAAGCTTGAGTCCACTTTTGTTGTATACTTTTGAAGAATACATCCAAACGTCTGCAGATAAACAAAAGTGAACTTAGCCTAATCTTGTCTTTTGACTATTTCCTAGTTTTGCAATAAATGTGTAATACGGTGGTTCAGAGTCCGTGGAGCGCCCTCACATGCCAGGGCAGTGGGGTACTCGGTATCGGTTGATCTTCTCAACGGGAGTTGTCATGGCAGCTGTGACCCGATCTGTGGCCCTGGGGATCCATTGTAAAAGGGGTTGTTTCAGTGTGCTTATGGTGATGAAAGTTTATAAGTGATTCGTGACGCCACCTGTGGTGTTCGGCAATGAAGATGTTAAGCCGATGCTGCAGACAGATCCTCTGGGACAGATGGTGGGGTGCAGCAGTGATGTTATAGCTCTCCACAGGCAAGGCTGTAGTACCAGGGCAGTGTAGGTGAAGTGACACGTAGATGATGTTGTGTCAGGCGCAGGGGATGTAGTAGTGTGGAGTAGGTTGACGCAGGAATAAGTGGAGGATACCAGGGCATGTAGTTCCAAAGCTTTACTCACAGTCTGTTGTGGTACAGGTGCCCGCATCCGTGCCGTGTCCTCCGGGTCAGGAGCTCAGTCAATCTCAAGGCAAGATGAAGTACTCCCTTCCAACACTCCGCCAACATATGTGCCTTTTCTGAACGTCTCCTCTTATAGCGCCTTTAAAATGAAGTACTCCAGCACTGAGTTACACTGGGGTTCCTCCTGCCTGATGTTCTTATGAACTCTACTTGTACGGCAGACAGCTGTAGCCTGCTTCAGGGACTCCTTGCTGCTAAGTCCCGGCTCACTATCGTTGCTGTTGTGCCCCCAAGTCTTGTGTGGGAATAAAGTGGTGACTACTTCTATTCCTCCGGTGTCTGCTGCAGGACCATTAGTATCCATACAACCTCGGGGACCGGACCCCGGCCTTGCGCTGTGACCTTGGGAAGGGTTCTCCGCTAACCCTAATCCTTAGTCCTGCTTTCCTCCTTACGTTCCGTACAATCCTTTCCTTCATATGGAGAATCAGGCTTTCGTTCTAATGTCTCTTCCCTGTGCCAGCGGACCCAGATCACTGAGGTCGACTGCAGCACTTCCTTCATCCATCCCTCTCCGGGGATCTTCTCTCTCTCACTTCCCTGTCAGACTCTCACTCACTGACAGACTGACCAAATCCTAAACTCTTCCCGCTCTTTTGAGTGCAAACTAAACTCCACCCATCTCCCAGCACGCTTCGTGTTCCAAGCAGGGAGCCACCAAAGGGTGCTTTGCTACACTACTATGTTGTGTGGGATGCAGTTGTTGGAGCATGGTCAGGTGTCTCCGCCTTACCTGGATGGTGGGATACCACACCTCAGGAGGAGGTGCAGTACCTCTGTGGCGACTGAACCCTCAGGGGCACCACATACCCCCCATTAAACACAGCACGTCGGCGGGCTGCAAGAAAACAAAGGTAGAAATAAAGGAACATACAAAATTTTTATAATGCTAATAAACAGTTCTTATCTAAACTTCCCAATGTGGGAGGTACTCATTCTTGAACGTTACAAACAATTTAACTAAATATCTATACCTTACTATAGAACCTAATTCAAAAGTGCTTTTGGCAATAACCCACTACCACTTCAAGTATCATCATTAACACACTTCTTCTTCACTTTCTCTTTTCCTTCACATTTACTACTTTCTAAAACTTTCTAAAACCCTAAGTGACAACCGTGGCTACCTGGTTTGTCACCTGAAATTTTAAATCTTTATTCAGTCTTAAACATCATAAAACATTCTCTGTAAAATCTGTAAACTCTATCACTATTTACTTCTTTATTACAAAAATACTAAGCATCATTATTTTTTTTCTTAAGTGCAATTCTATAAAGAGTAGACACTGGTCCGGCCAACACGTCTTGAAATGTCCCTATTCAACAAAGAAATGAGATAGTCCTTATTCCAGGAAAGTCCTATGTAAAACCAAGAGAGAGCACCTAAAGAGGTGCAAACTATTTACATGACAGTTCTGGATCACTCAGCATCCATGATCTCCACAGTTCAAGTGTAAAGGCTGCCAATTAGACTGGGCAACAAAAACTGGAAACAGTTAAATGGGAAAAACATGATGAACTAAAAATAGAAAAACAGGCACATTGGTGCTAATACCCTCCTGGGTAACAAAAGTTAGTTATTTATCTTTAGTGTTAGTGTTCCCCTCCTGGGGTGCTGGAAGCGGGTTGCTTTGGCTGCTTCCAGGGAAGAACTTTAGAGCATCCTCTTCCTGCTGGTGGGTTCACATAGGACGAGGTGGTGGCAGCTGGTGCAATTGCTGCCTGTGGTACAGCAGGTGTAGCTACCTGTACCATGGGGTGGATGACAGAGGTAGATATAGCCTGTCTGGTGTTGGTAGGTGCAATCACTACCATAGAAGGTATTCCTGCTGGGGGGTACATACGCCTTCTCCTTCTTATAGGCCGCAAAAAATCCTCAAGGATGCAGCGGTTTTCATGGCGTACCAGCCTCTTAACTCTTCATGCCGGGTGAAGGTTACATATTCCCCCGGTTGCAGATCTCTAGTAGGGTGTCCCTTCCTCAGGTGTGACTCCACATCCCACTGGTTAAAGAAAAGGTCGGAGATCCGGTTGGGGTCGGCGATGAAACCGGACCCCCGTTCCTGGTTCACATTCAGTACCTGTCCCCATCCTGCCGAGTCCCGGGGACCAAAGTGACCGGCACGGACCTTTTCCTTCCGGTCCAGATCTGGGCCTAGCACAGCCAGCCTCCTCTGTTCCTTTTCCCTCTGCTCAGCTGCCAGCTGGCAGATGGTCTCTTGGCAACGAGCCCGTGTCTCATCTTCCTCTTCCCGGGGCCTGCTACTACCCACGGTGGACAGGGGCACTACCGCTAGGGGTTCAGGCGTTCCCCCCGGGCTCAGAGTCCCGGTCCCAGACAAGGTCCAGCACGACCTGTCCGGACGCTGCCACGGGCGTACACCCCAGGGCCTTCCCAGGTGCAGGATCAGCAGACGTACCTGGAGCCTCCTGGCGGTGTTCCGGCTCCAGTGCAGGCTTGAGACGGCCGGCAGCTGCAGGGGTATCCACAGGGATAGTCTGTCCGGATGTCGGCAGTGGTGGAGCAGATGGCGGCTCCAGGTCCGCAGGGGTCTCCGGTGGGACCTGCGCAGCCGCGTCAGGTCCAGGCAGGAGCTCTACTTCTTCCTCCACTTCAGCTCCCAGGCCCTCAGACAACTCCTCCGGACAGGCCTCTCCCAGCAGCGGTGACAGCGGGGCGGCGGTGATAGTTGCCACCGGTGGTACTGCGGCGGCCGCAGGCACCACAGGGTTTGCCTGGGGGAGATCCGGTGCAGCAGTGGCGGGTACCGGTGACTGGGGTACCGCTGATGGAGGCCCCTCCAGGGCGTGCTGCCGTTTCTTCATCCAGAGCACCTTCTGCTTCAGCCGCAGTTTGTGAGTCAGCCGGGCAATCTCCTCCTCCAGCTGTTGACGGTCCAGATGGGAAGCCAGATCGGAGCCTTCAGCCATTGCGCCGGGGAGGTTCAGCTTAACCTCCCTTCGCTCTTCAGGCCTCCTCTCTCCTTCCATCATGGCGTTCTCTCCTTTCTCTTCCTGTCTGGACTCTTTTCCCGACACTGGCTCTCGCTCCTCCTTCTGGGGGTGGCGTCATCTTCCTACTCCTCCATACCAGGCCAGTATACGAACCCCTCGGGGGTGGGCCATGTTGCTGTCGCATAGAAGTTCAGACAGGGGAGGCCCAGGACAGTTTGCGGTCTTTTCTTAGAACCACCCATGTTGTCATGCCCCTCTTCACTGCGCCAGCGACCATTTTTAGAGTTCATTTTACAGTCTATCAAATTGGTTATTCTGTACATTTTCACAAGCTGTTAAGTCCAATAAATCGTAGGCACACAGAACCCGGTGGCACCGGGCTTCGTCATCCTGTTCGTGAAGCCAAGTTGGAGCGCCCTCACATGCCAGGGCAGTGGGGTACTCGGTATCGGGCCGGTTGATCTTCTCAACGGGAGTTGTCACGGCAGCTGTGACCTGGTCTGTGGCCCTGGGGCTCCATTGTAAAAGGGGTTGTTTCAGTGTGCTTATGGTGATGAAAGTTTATAAGTGATTCGTGACGCCACCTGTGGTGTTTGGCAATGAAGATGTTAAGCTGACGCTGCAGACAGATCCTCTGGGACAGATGGTGGGGTGCAGCAGTAATGTTATAGCCCTCCACAGGCAGGGCTGTAGTCCCAGGGCAGTGTAGGTGAAGTGACACGTAGATGATGTAGTGTCACGCGCAGGGGATGTAGTAGTGCGGAGTAGGTTGACGCAGGAATAAGTGGAGGACACCAGGGCATGCAGTTCCTAAGCTTTACTCACAGTCTGTTGTGGTACAGGTGCCCGCATCCGTGCCGTGTCCTCCGGGTCAGGAGCTCAGTCAACCTCCAGGCAAGATGAAGTACTCCCTTCCAACACTCCGCCAACATATGTGCCTTTTCTGAACGTTTCCTCTTATAGCACCTTTAAAATGAAGTACTCCAGCATTGAGTTACACTGGGGTTCCTCCTGTCCGATGTTCTTATGAACTCTACTTGTACGGCAGGCAGCTGTAGCCTGCTTCGGGGACTCCTTGCTGCTAAGTCCCGGCTCACTATCGTTGCTGTTGTGCCCCCAAGTCTTGTGTGGGAATAAAGTGGTGACTACTTCTATTCCTCCGGTGTCTGCTGCAGGACCATTAGTATCCATACAACCTCGGGGACCGGACCCCGGCCTTGCGCTGTGAACTTGGGAAGGGTTCTTCTCTAACCCTAATCCTTAGTCCTCCTTTTCGCTTTACGTTCCGTACAATCCTTTCTTTCAAATGGAGAATCAGGCTTTCGTTCTAATGTCTCTTCCCTGTGTCAGCGGACCCAGATCACTAAGGTCGGCTGCAGCACTTCCTTCATCCATCCCTCTCCGGGGATCTTCTCTCTCTCACTTCCCTGTCAGACTCTCACTCACTGACTGACTGACTGACTGACTGACCAAATCCTAAACTCTTCCCGCTCTTTTGAGTGCAAACTAAACTCCACTCACCTCCCAGCACGCTTCGTGTTCCAAGCAGGGATCCACCAAAGGGTGCTTTGCTACACTACCATGTTGTGTGGGATGCAGGTGTTGGAGCGTGGTCAGGTGTCTCCGCCTTACCTGGATGGTGGGATACCACACTTCAGGAGGAGGTGCAGTACCTCTGTGGCGACTGAACCCTCAGGGGCGCCACATCCGTGCTGCCCAAAGTTCAAAGATACAATCATTGTGAATTGTCAATTCTGAGACATACAAAAAAGTGAAAGGCTGTCAATTGTCCTTATGAAGAGGTTTGAAAACCTTGAAACACATTGACATAATAAAGTGCATTCATGCTTCACCTTCATGTGTGATTGTATCTTTCAGCGCGAACTCTGAACCACAGTATTTCTCATTTATTGCAATGTATATCTGTGATGGCCCTGCTGCAGCTTTTACATCCTTCTACAGGAGTTGTGACTCTCGCAACCACATCAGGTGAGTGTACATATAATATTTTATACTACTTGATTATCAGAAAAGGCCCTATTTGTGCTTTTTGTCTCTCCAGTTTTACTATTTGTGTTCTGCCCTCTGAATATAGGGCAAATATGTTTGCATTATGTGCTGGTTTAGTTAGCACCATCTAGTGGTGGCTGAATTTATAGCTGTGTCTTACATAGCTTTGCAGCCTGTGTCTTTTACAGAATGCATTGGGATTGAAGCAATGTATTTTGGGATGAGGGAGATGCCATTTTCTTCGGTGTATATCATAGGATGCACGTTGTTTACTTGTCCTCCTGTAACTCCCCTACTTGAGTTTGTTATCCTGGTAAAGCATATCTGGTACGATTAATATCTTTTCTTGCAATGCAGTGTTGTACAGATGTTATTAACTGTAAAACAGCCAGCGCACAGCAGATGTAATTAGACACCTGTGTATTTCATGTAAAGTTTGCATCACACTGTACATTTCCTGTAATTGTGTTAGCTGTGTGATCATCTGCCCAATACTTACCCATGTCGTTTGTATTCTTTATAGTTTTACCATATGTTCTATACTCTTCACCAATAACCAAGTTAGACTACAGAGAACAGTCTGCTTATTTGGAAGACAGCAGTGGTTTATGCTGTATGCTAGAGTGCACACCGTGTCAATGTGAATGAAGGCAGAACAATTTGATTTAATTACTAGTTTTGTCACTCATTTGTTTTGTGCCACCCAGGATTCTAAGGTTGAAATCAGCATAAAATGTATAATTGTCTGGGAAAGACTAAGTGCAACATGAAGCGATGAGGGGAAGCTCAAACACTAGGGAATGGGGGAGTGGAGACCACTAGGCAGATTTTATAACACCCTGCCTCCCCTACTGTCCCCAAATTGGTTCCTCACCAATTGCCAAGCAGGAAACCTAAGGGCCCCGTCACACATAGCGACTCACCAGCGATCCTGACAACGATATCAACGTGTCAGGATTGCTGGTGAATCGCTACATGATCGCTGGTGAGCTGTCAAACAGGCAGGTTCACCAGCGATCAGCACAGCGATGCCGAGCACGCGGCGTCGCTGTGTTCGTTAGTTACTAACGTACACATCGGGTATCTAAGGGATGCACGTCCCTTGGATACCCGATGTGTACGTTAGTTACAAGCAGATCGCTGGTCTCCCGCATGTCACACGCAGCGATGCGTGTTGGCCAGCGGGAGACCAGCGACCAAAGCAAAGTCCAGAGGTTTCCCAGAGCGATCAGCGATACTGGCAGGGGGGCCGGTCGCTGATCGCTGTCACACACAGCGATCTCGCTGGTGAGATCGCTGTTGTGTCACAAAACTTGCTCGCTAGCGAGATCGCTATGTGTGACGGGGCCTTAAGCCCTGTATATCCCTAGAGCTTGGCCAGAGATGGGGGGGAGATAAGCACTGGTCAGTCCCCACTGATAACAAAGACAACTAGGGAGATAAACAAGGAGAGAGGAACTTAGCTTGAGCAGACTCCAGAAAGATAACACCAAACGTCCTCCAAGAGCAACAGAGAAGAAGTTAGCCGACAGCTACAGCTCCAAGCCTTCACAAAGGAAAAAGTGAATATCACTAGTGACTCCCTTAAGCAGATTGGAAGTTTATAAACACCAAGGTCCAGGTGTGTCAATTAGAGGCAGAGGGAGGTTGCCCCTGGATCCAACAGTCAGAAGGATTAAGAAGGCATCTGCAATGCCAAACGCAGAGACCTTCTGCAGCCAGATGTAGAGCGACTGTCTTTTGCATCTGACACAACCATGACAATAATTGGGTGTCATCAGCATAGTCATGATACCAGAAACCAAATCTGCTGATGGTTTGTCCAATAAGGGTGGTGTATGAAGAGAAGAGAAGGGGGGCTTAGGACTGAACCCTGAGGAACCCCGACAGTAAGGGGAAGAGAATGTGAAGAAGAGTCGGTAAACAATACACTGAAGGAGAAGTCAGAGAGATAGGGGAAGAACCTAGAGAGAGCGGTGTCTTTTAGACCAATAGTGTGGAGCACAGTGAGGAGGAGCTGTTGATTCACAATGTCAAATGTTATAGCGAGATCCAGAAGAATAAGCAGGGAGTAGTGACCATTAGATTTAGATGTAGTAGAGCAATAGAGATTTTAGTAAGGACAGTTTCAGTAGAGTGTAAAGAACAGAAACAGGATTGTAAAGGGTCAAGAAGAGAGTTATCTGAGAGATAGCATATTAGACCAAGTGTTCCAGGAGTTTAGAGATAAAGGTGAGATTAGAGACAGGCCTGTATTTAGCAGAGGAGTTCTGGTAAGGAGAGGTTTTTTTGGTAATGAGTTAAAGATTGCGTGTTTTAAAGTATGAAAAAAAGATACTGGAAGAAAAAGAGAGGTTAAATAAATTAGCTAGGTAGATTGTGACAGCTAGGGAGACAGATTGAAGAAGGTGAGAGGGAATAGTAAAAGTTGGACCATTCACTTCGGACACCTTGGTCACAAACATCGGGGCACCTCAGGGGTGTGTTTTGTCCCCGTTACTGTTTTCTCTCTATACGAATGATTGCATCTCTTCAGCAGACTCAGTAAAAATCTTGAAATTTGCCGATGATATGACACTGATTGGTCTCATCAGGGGAAATGCTGAAGACTTGTATCGGAGTGAGGTGAAAAGAATATGTGACTGGTGTAAAGCCAATAATCTTGTACTCAACACTAAAAAAAACTGCTGAGATGGTTGTGGATTTTAGGAAAGATCAACATGAGATACTTCCAATCTACATCCATGACGAAGTGGTTCTTAGGGTCACAGAGACCAAATTCCTTGGTGTTATCATCTCTCATGATCTTAAATGGGGGAAAAACGTGGATGCTGTTATAAGAAAAGCACAACAGAGGATGTTCTTCCTGCGTCAGCTGAAAAGATATGGTTTGTCTAAGAATCTGCTGATCTTATTCTTTAATGCTGTCATCAGATCTGTGATTTGTTCCTCTCTGATAGTCTGGTATGGGGGAGCCACTGCGCATGACAAACTCCGCTTACAAAGGACTTTCAGAACAGCAGAGAGAATTATAGGTTCCCCCCTGCCTAAAATCCAGGATCTTTATGATAAGAGTATTCGATCCCACGCATTGAAAATTTCATCCGATCCCTCTCACCCGGGACACTCCTCATTCCAACTACTCCCTTCAGGACGTCGCTTCAGAGTCCCCAAATGCAGCACCAATCCCCATATGAACAGCTTCTATCCACTCTCTGTTCAACAATTAAATCGTCATGTGTAGACTATATACTGTATCTGTCTTGTTAGATGTTACTTGTTGTATCTGTTGTTATATATTATGTTGCCTCTTTGCCACAAAGAATTCCTTGTATATATGTAATATGTACTTGGCGATAATAAATTTGATTGATTGATTGATTGAATAGGGTCACTGATGTAAATATTAGGGGTAGAGGAAGCAAGGAGTCGGATAACTTCTTTTGTGACTGGTTCAAAGATGGAAAGTATAATATTTGAAAGTGTGGTCAATTCTTCTCTGGAAAGCTACAATATAACTATTTAGTTGAATGACTACATACTGTAAATGGGATCCATCCTTCATTTCTTTATGATTATCATTATGATGGTTTGCACCCACTTGCACTTTGATTTATTTGTATCCAGATAGTAACCCACCCAGCATGAAAATGCTGTAACTTTTGTAAACTGAATATTTTGGCTTCACATAAATTGAGGCTCTTAATATTTTTTGCCCATTATTTTTTTTTTTACCTCAAAGCTATTTCTGTTGTATGGCTGCTAAAAATAAACTATTTTACTGGCTTCCCAAAGAGATTATATTCTGAATATACAGAACAGATTGCCTACTCGTTTATGGCAGTTTAAATCTAAAGTTAGTACACATTTATGTATGTTCTATTTTTGACCCAACAGGGACAAACGTCTTTATATCCTTTGTTGAATAATGTTATTTTTTGGCCCTTGAATGGTCAGCCCCTTAGAATAAAATGTCACTTCTCAGGCTGTGTACTTATTTTATTATACCTTGCCCTTTTTCAGTCTTTTGTATTCAATTTTTCATTTCAATTTAATCTTATTGCAGGAAAAAACACTTCTCAATAGTGGCGTCAGATTTCTGAATAGTTTCCTGTGTATTGTAAAGAAAGAACAAGCATCAGTTTTTCACTCGGCTTTGCCCATTTGCTTGTGGTTTTTGTCCATTCCTTGTGGTTTAATTCTTGCAAGACATCAGAAGTTTGCACTGGGTTGGGACTTTATTTTTTTTAACGTGTTATATTTTACTTACACTAACAGTGGCCACACACATTCATTTTTTTTCCTTCAGAATGAGGCATATTCGACAAAATTAATTATTTTAAACAATTTCAATATAAAAGACAAAATTTTGTCTATGTATAGTTATTTTTGTAACGTGTGTATATTTCTGCTGACCCCATTCAAAATTAATGAGAAAAGAGCAGAATACAACAAATCTGCAATTTGTGAATACACCCTCTTCCAAATTATTATGCAAATTGGATTTCAGTGTCATAAAGATGTAATTTTTTGTTTTTTGCAAAAATTTGTAGATAGTGTTGTGTCTCAGCGCTCTTTGGATCACTGAAATCAATCTCAAACACCTGTGATAATTAGTTTACCAGGTGAGCCAAATTAAAGGAAAACCACTTAAGAATGATGCTCCACATTAGTAAGCTGTCTACAGGTTTCAAGCAATATGGGAAAGAAAAGCATCAAATAGTGTAATGCCTTGGACAGGGTATGAAAAGATTAGCTATTTCACAAAATCCTAAGCGTGATCATTATACTGTGAAGAGATTTGTGGCTGATACAGAGAACAGAAAGGTTAGTGCAGATAAAGGTATAATAAGGTAGGTTTCTGCCAAACAAATTCATTGGATTAGAAGAACAACTGCTAAAATACCGTTACAAAGCAGAAAACTGGTCTTTGAAGCTACTGGTGCCTCTGAAGTCCTGCGTCGGACTGGCCCGATATATTGAGGGCCAACTGATAACCGTGGTCATTAGAATGACCACAAGCCTTTTAGATGCTGCGCACTTCACCACAGGGAGCACACAACTAATGTAAAGATGGCTACTGAGAATGTCACTGCTATGTACCGCACGCTGACATCATCATATGGCATATAGCAGTGACCCTTAAAGGCGGCTGGCCAATCAAAGGCAGTGTGCGTCACTGTCAGCACCCGGCGTCTGATGGGTCGGTGGCCATGTTAACAACCACGCTGGATATGAAGCTGTAAGAGGATGCCAGGGGAACGCAGGAAGGTGAGAAGAATATTTTTTTAACTGTGAATTTGCAGGGTAGTGGACATAGTGATCTAGGAATGTGCAGCATAAAGGACTTGGATGGGGTGATACATAGAGGCCCAGGATGGGGGACACATAGAAGCCAAGGATATGGGGATATATAGAGGCCCAGGATAGGGGCGATATAGGGGCCCTGGATTGGGGGATACATAGTGGATCAGGATGGGGAATACATAGGGGATCAAGATAGGGGGATACATAGAGGCCCAGGTTGTGGGGATACATATACAGTAGGTCCAGAATGGTGGGGAACTGGGGAGCAGAGGCTCAGGATGGCGGGAATACATAGAGGCTCAGGATGGGGGAGGATACATAGAGGCCCAGGAAGAGGTGACATAGGGGACTAAGATGAGAGACATCTATATATATATAAAGCTGAGTGTATGTACACTACCGTTCAAAAGTTTGGGGTCACCCAGACAATTTTGTGTTTTCCATGAAAACTCATACTTTTATTAATCAAATGAGTTGCCAAAAGAATTTAAAATCTAGTCCACACATTGACAAGGTTCAAAAAAATATTTTTATATGAAATAATAATGTTCTCCTTCAAACTTTGCTTTCGTCAAAGAATGCTCCCTTTGCAGCAATTACAGCATTGCAGATCTTTGGCATTCTAGCAGTTAATTTGCTGAGGTAATCTGGAGAAATTTCACCCCATGCTTCCAGAAGCCCCTCCCACAAGTTGGTTTGGCTTGATGGGCACTTTTTGCATACCATACGGTCAAGCTGCTCCCACAACAGCTCAATGGAGTTAAGATGGTGACTGCACTGGCCACTCCATTACAGATAGAATACCAGCTGCCTGCTTCTTCCCTAAATAGTTCTTGCATAACATGGAGGTGTGCTTTGGGTCATTGTCCTGTTGTAGGATGAAATTGGCTCCAACCAAGAGCTGTCCACAGGGTATGGCATAACGTTGCAAAATGGATTGATAGCCTTCCTTATTCAAAATCCCTTTTAACTTGTACAAATCTCCAAATTTACCAGCACCAAAGCAACCCCAGACCATCACATTACCTCCACCATGCTTGACAGATGGTGTCAGGCACTCTTCCAGCATCTTTTCAATTGTTCTGCATCTCACAAATGTTCTTCTGTGTGATCCAAACACCTCAAACTTGGATTCGTCAGTCCATAACACTTTTTTCCAATCTTCCTCTATCCAATGTCTGTGTTATTTTGCCCATATTAACCCCTTAGTGACAGAGCCAATTTGCAGCTTAACCCCTTCACCCCCAAGGGTGGTTTGCACGTTCATGACCGGGCCAATTTTTACAATTCTGACCACTGTACCTTTATGAGGTCATAACTCTGGAACACTTCCATGGATCCCGGTGATTCTGACATTGTTTTCTCGTGACATATTGTACTTCATGTTAGTGGTAAAATTTCATTCAAATAACTTGCGTTTATTTGTGAGAAAAACGGAAATTTGGCGACAATTTAGAAAATTTCGCAATTTTCCAACTTTGAATTTTTATGCCCTTAAATCACAGAGATACGGCACACAAAAAACTTGATATCTAACATTTCCCACATGTTTACTTTACATCAGCACAATTTTGGAACCAAAATTTTTTTTTGTTAGGAAGTTATAAGGGTTAAAAGTTGACCAGCGATTTCTCATTTTTACAACACCATTTTATTTTTAGGACCACATCACATTTGAAGCCACTTTGAGGGGTCTATATGATAGAAAATACCCAAAAGTGACACCATTCTAAAAACTGCACCCCTTAAAGTGCTCAAAACCACATTCAAGAAGTTTATTAACCGTTTAGGTGCGTCACAGGAATTTTTTTGAATATTTAAAAAAAAATGAACATCTAACTTTTTTTCATAAAAAAAATACTTCATGTTCAATTTTTTTTATTTTACCAAGGGTAACAGGAGAAATTGGACTGCAAAAGTTATTGTGCAATTTGTCCTGAGTACGCAGATACCTGATATGTGGGGGGGAACCACTGTTTCGGTGCATGGCAGAGCTCAGAATGGAAGGAGCGCCGTTTGACTTTTTCAATGCAAAATTGGCTGGAATTCAGATTGGACGCCATGTCACGTTTGGAGAGTCCCTGATGTACCTAAACAGTGGAAACCCCCTACAAGTGACCCCATTTTGGAAACTAGACCCCCCAAGGAACTTATCTAGATATGTGGTGAGAACTTTGAACCCACAAGGGCTTTACAGAAGTTTATAACGTACAGCGGTACAATTAAAAAATCGTATTTTTTCCACAAAAATGATCTTTTCACCCCAATTTTTATTTTCTCAAGGGTAACAGGACCCTAAAAGTTATTGTGCAATTTGTCCTGAGTACGCTGATACCCCACATGTGGGGGTAAACCACTATTTGGGCGCATGGCAGAGCTCGGAAGGGAAGCAGTGCCATTTGACGTTTTTGGCTGGAATTGAGATCGGACACCATGTCGCGTTTGGAAAACCCCTAATGTACCAAAACAGTGGAAACCCCCCACAAATGACACCATTTTGGAAACTAGACCCCCTAAGGAACTTATCTAGATGTGTGGTGAGAACTTTGAACCCCCATGGGCTTCACAGAAGTTTATAACATAAAGCCATACAATTAAAAAATCATATTTTTTCCACAAAAATGATCTTTTCACCCTCAATTCTTATTTTTCCAAGGGTAACAGGACCCTAAAAGTTATTGTGCAATTTGTCCTGAGTACGCTGATACCCCACATGTGGGGGTAAACCACTATTTGGGCGCATGGCAGAGCTCGGAAGGGAAGCAGCGCCATTTGACGTTTTTGGCTGGAATTGAGATCGGACACCATGTCTCGTTTGGAAAACTCCTGATGTACCAAAACAGTGGAAACCCCCCACAAATGACACCATTTTGGAAACTAGACCCCTAAGGAACTTATCTAGATGTGTGGTGAGCACTTTGACCCCCCCAGTGCTTCACAGAAGTTTATAATGCCCGGGCGTGAAAATAAATAATTCGTATTTTTTCCACAAACATGATCTTTTAGTCACCATTTTTTTATTTTCCCAAGGGTAACAGGAGAAATTGGACCCCAAAAGTTGTTGTCCAATTTGTCCTGAGTATGCTGATACCCCATATGTGGGAGAAAACTACTGTATGGGCACACGTCGGGGCTCGGAAGGGAAGTAGTGACGTTTTGGAATGCAGACTTTGATGGAATGGTCTGCGGGTGTCATGTTGCCTTTGGAGAGCCCCTAAAGTACCTAAACAGTGGAAACCCCCCACAAATGACACCATTTTGTAAACTAGACCCCCCAAGGAACTTATCTAGATGTGTGGTGAGCACTTTGAACCCCCCAGTGCTTCACAGAAGTTTATAACGCCCGGGCGTGAAAATAAAAAATTTGTATTTTTTCCACAAACATGATCTTTTAGTCACCATTTTTTTATTTTCCCAAGGGTACGAGGAGAAATTGGACCCCAAAAGTTGTTGTCCAATTTGTCCTGAGTATGCTGATACCCCATATGTGGGAGAAAACTACTGTATGGGCACACGTCGGGGCTCGGAAGGGAAGTAGTGACGTTTTGGAATGCAGACTTTGATGGAATGGTCTGCGGGTGTCATGTTGCCTTTGGAGAGCCCCTAAAGTACCTAAACAGTGGAAACCCCCCACAAAGGACACCATTTTGTAAACTAGACCCCCCAAGGAACTTATCTAGATGTGTGGTGAGCACTTTGAACCCCCCAGTGCTTCACAGAAGTTTATAACGCCCGGGCGTGAAAATAAAAAATTTGTATTTTTTCCACAAACATGATCTTTTAGTCACCATTTTTTTATTTTCCCAAGGGTACGAGGAGAAATTGGACCCCAAAAGTTGTTGTCCAATTTGTCGTGAGTATGCTGATACCCCATATGTGGGAGAAAACTACTGTATGGGCACACGTCGGGGCTCGGAAGGGAAGTAGTGACGTTTTGGAATGCAGACTTTGATGGAATGGTCTGCGGGTGTCATGTTGCCTTTGGAGAGCCCCTAATGTACCTAAACAGAGGAAACCCCCCACAAATGACCCCATTTTGAAAACTAGACCCACTAAGGAACTTATCTAGATGTGAGGTGAGCACTTTGAACCCCCAAGGGCTTCACTGAAGTTTATAATGCCAGGGCATGAAAATAAAAAAATCGTATTTTTTCCAGAAACATGATCAATTAGTCCCCAATTTTTTCATTTTCCCAAGGGTAACAGGAGAAATTGGACCCCCAAAAGTTGTTGTCCAATTTGGCCTGAGTACGCTGACACCCCATATGTGGGAGAAAACTACTGTATGGACACACGTCAGGGCTCGGAAGGGAAGCAGTGACGTTTTGGAATGCAGACTTTGATGGAATGGTCTGCGGGTGTCATGTGCGTTTGGAGAGCCCCTGATGTACCTAAACTATTGAAACTCCCCACAAGTGACCCCATGTTGGACACTAGACCCCCCACAGAACTTATCTAGATGTGTGGTGAGCACTTTGAACCCCCAAGTGCTTCACAGAAGTTTATAACACTCGGATGTGAAAATAAAAAAATCATTTTTTTCCACAAAAATGATATTTTTGCCCCCAATTTTTTATTTTCCTAAGGGTAACAGGAGAAATTGGACCCCAAAAATTGTTTTGCAATTTGTCCTGAGTAGGCTGATACCCTACATGTGGGGGTAAAACACTGTTTGGGCGCATGGCAGAGCTTGGAAGTGAAGGAGCACCATTTGACTTTTTCAACTCAGAATTGGCTGGAATTGAGATCAGACGCCATGTTGCATTTGGAGAGCCCCTGATGTGCCCAAACAGTGGAAACCCCCAATTATAACTCCAACCCTAACCCCAACACACCCCTAACCCTAATCTGAGCCCTAACCCTAGCACTAACCATAGCCCTAACCCTAACCCTAGCCCTAACCCTAGCCCTAACCCTAGCCCTAACCCTAAGGCTGTGTGCACACGCTGCGGATTTTGCTGCGGTTCCGCAGTGGTTTTGGCTGCTGCGGACCCGCAGCAGTTTCTGCTGCGGTGTACAGTACCATGATTCCCTATGGGAATCAAAAACCGCAGTGCAGACGGTGCGGAATTTTCCGCGCGGATTATCTGCGGTTTTCAATCCGCAGAAAGAATTGACATGTCAATTCTTTCTGCGGATTCTCCTATGGTTTGCCATCTCCTCTATTGAGGAGATGAAAAACCGCAGGACAAAACCGCAGAGCAATCCGCAGGTAAAACCGCAGGTCTTTTGACCTGCGGTTTCACCTGCGGATTTTGCAAAATCCGCGCTGATGAATCCGCACCTAATCCGCAGCGTGTGCACACAGCCTTACCCTAACGGGAAAATGGAGATAAATACTTTTTTTTTAATTTTATTATTTTTCCCTACCTAAGGGGGTGATATCGGGGGGTTTGATTTACTATTTATGGCGGTTTTTATGTTTGGCGGCTGTCGCACGCTAAAAGACGCTTTTTATTGTAAAATAGTTTTTGCATCACCACATTTTGAGAGCTATAATTTTTCCGTATTTTGACCCACCGAGTCATGTGAGGTCTTATTTTTTGCGGGACGAGTTGACGTTTTTATTGGTACCATTTTCGGGCACGTGACATTTTTTGATCGCTTTTTATTCCTATTTTTGGGACGCAGAATGAACAAAAACCAGCGTTTCATGAATTTCTTTTGGGGGGGTGCGTTTACACCGTTCCGCGTGTGGTAAAATTGATAAAGCGGTTTTATTCTTCGGGTCAGTACGGTTACAGCGATACCTCATTTAGGTCTTTTTTTATGTTTTTGTCGGTTTTATGCAATGAAAACTATTTTATATAAAAAATAATTATTTTTGCATCGCTTTATTCTGCGAGCTAAAACTTTTTTATTTTTTCGCTGATGATGCTGTGTGGCGGCTCGTTTTTTGCGGGACAAGATGACGTTTTCAGCGGTGCCATGGATATTTATATGCGTCTTTTTGATCGCGCGTTATTACACTTTTTGTTTGGCGGTATGATAATAAATCATTATTTTTTGCTTCGTTTTTTATTTTTATTTTTTAAGGGGTTCGCTAAAAGGGTTAACTAATGGGACAGTTTTATAGGGCGGGTCGTTACGGACGCGGCGATACCTAATATGTGTACTTTTATTGTTTTTTTTTATTATTTCCAAAAAATGGATTTATTGGGGGAATATTTTTTTTTTTTTTTCTAATTTATTTGGCGATTTTTTTAAAATTATTTTTACACTTTTTTTTTTTTTTTTTACTTTATTAAATAGTCCCAGGTGGGACATCACTGTCCTGTGACAGATCGCTGATCTGTCACATCACAGATCACTGTGACAGATCAGCGATCTGACACAGGCACTGCAGAAGGCTTCCTCATGCCTGCGCTTTGCAGGCACTGAGGAAGCCAGCTTCCTCAGGCCCCCGAAGGCCCCCGTCGCCATCTTGGATTCCGGGGCCTGGAGGAAAGGAGTCCCCCGCAGCAGTGCTGCACATTGCGCTGCCGTGGGGGGCTCAGGGAAGCACGGAGGGAGCCCCCTCCCTGCCGATGCTTCCCTTTAACTCCCGGTACACCGCGATCATGTTTGATCGCGGTGTGCAAGGGGTTAACGTGTCGGGGGCGGTCCGTGACCGCCCCTGACACATTGTGCCGGGTGTCAGCTGTGATAATCAGCTGACACCCGGCCGCTATCAGCGGCGCTCACCACGTGGGCGCCGCTGATCGCACCCGACGTACTATCCCGTCCATGGGCATAGGGGCCCAGGTCCCATGGACGGGATATACCGTCGGATGTCGGGAAGGGGTTAATGACCAGGCCAATTTTTACAATTCTGACCACTTTATGAGGTTATGTCGTAGCTGTTTTGCTCTGACCAAGCGTCAGCTGTCCAGATCACCAGTGAGTCCGAATTGTGAGGTTTCTCGCCCTTCTGATGACAAGCGCTTGGAGACAAAGTGACACACACACTGGTCGTGGTCAAATCACTTTGTCTAATGTAATGAAATACAAGACATGTTTTTATATCATTTACAACAATATGTGACTCTATGGAGATCATTTGGCCCCCACCATCACCTCAGGGTCATACCTTGTTTACAGCGTACCCAGAACACGTTGTTGAGAACAAATATGATAACAAGTATAGTTTCCTTGAAGACAGAGACTACTAGTCTACATAAGAATAATTCTAGGAATAATAATGCAAAAGGCAATTGAAGTCTTAAAGGCATTTAAAGGGATATAAAAGCAAACCATTAACTCTTCTATATCAATTTCCCCCTTTTGTAAATGGTATAACCTTTGCCACAGGGTCAGCTGATGTCCACAAAGGAGCTACTGTCTCATGGGTCTAGTACCCATAAGGGGGCTTCCTACCTGCTTCGCCCATCCACCCTCAGTGTAGACATTCACTTTCCCCATCAGCAATGGCCACCTGGGGTCTATGATACACTACAGAAGGTTCAGCCTTAGATTTTTTTTCCACACATACATTATTCAGTAGTTTAAGTAATACATATATTAGCGCTTTTACGGCTACATAAAATAATAAGCAAAACAAGAAAATTTGCATACAAGTCTGTAAAATGCCAAAAATCCATCCTGCAAGGCCATTAAACCAATTTGCTGGATTTAGGAAAGAGAATGTGATACCCCACCAGGAGTCTCTGTTTGCACTGTGTTGTTTTAACCATTGGTCTCTAAGTTCACCTATTTTGTCTATACTGGCCCTGATCTGGAGATTGCCAGCAGGGTCGATATAATTACAACAGGTGGGACCAATTATTTGACACATTCCTCCTTCTTTTGCGGTCAGGTAATCTAGTACTATAGTATGTTGGTAAGTAACTACGATTAATTGTCTCTGTATTGTATTAGTTTCATTTGGAAATTCAAGAATCTGGAAAATCTGATCGTCCAGGTAGTCGGTAGCTTCCACTAATTTATCCCACATTTGTGTTATGAAGGGGTATATTAGCATACTACTGAATATTTTATTTGTTATCCCCATTTCTACTAGATGCGGCCTACCATTTGGCCGGGGCTTATTATCTGCAGCCCTTCTATACAAAGTGTGAATTGGGACTGCTGCTGTGTCTATTTTACTAAGAGGAACTATGAAAGTGGCTGGTGTCAGTTTGGCATGAGTGCAAACCCCTCTTATGTCTGGGCTTACCCACCTGTAGGCACGATGTCCGCAAACCAAGAATACTCCGTCAGGGAGAACACAAACGTGACCAGGGGTCTGTATACATTGGTATAAATTCAAAAGTCCTGACATAGGCTTATGGGCACACCAAGTATTATTCATTTGTTTTCCCCTTATACCAGATGTACATTTACCCCTTTCTTTCCTTATTATTTTACCCGTAGATGCTCTACAGCCTTCAATACCATCCTGGTACACCGTCTTATTAACCTGTGTTTGATCATGAGTGTATATGCGGATGCAATTATTGTCCTCACCACAGGTGTTTGCTCCAGTGTGTTGAAGACTGAACCACAGTCCATCATTGGGAATGGGGTCTGAGTGAGGGATTTCAGTCCTCCTCCTGGCGACCATATTTCCGACATCTGAGTCATATTCCCGCCACCACATTTGTACCTTAGGCCGCGTTATATTAAACTGAAACCAGGGATTAGCGGCCCATCCGATTATAGCCAATGAGGCAGATATATCACGGGGCACATCTTTTCCCCAAAACCTAGATTGAGTCCAAGTCTCATTGTGTATGCAGTGTGGGGTTAATACCTCCCATGGCTCCAGAGGTAAGGCCAAGTACGGCATAGTCCTCGCAGATACTGGGCTGTGTGTACAGATCCAACAGTCTTTCGGTTTCTGTCCTTCCATGTCCTTTATAAGAAGAGCATGATGCCGAATAAGTTTGTTGTCCCAGTCAACATTTAAGAGTTTGTCCTGTGTCTCTGTAGAGTGCAGTAACCAGGTCACTGCCAGCAAGGTGATGAGGAGAACAGTCATTCTGCTGTTGACAGGACCTTCTTGCAGTGACTGGCGTGGATCCAGGTTGGCTTTCCCTCAAGTTTTACTGAGGTGGATGTGGTCAGCTGGACTTCGAAGGGGCCTTCAAATCGTGGGTCCAGGCTCCTTCTCACATGTCTGCGTATAACCACCCAATCACCTGGATTCAGCTGGTGCACATCTGCACTGGCATTAGAATCTGGAATGGATGAGAACACATGTTTATGCACCACATTAAGTCTTTCCTGCAAGGCCTGGACGTAGGCTGTCTTAGACCCGTGTTGCATTTGCAGCACCTGTGGGAAGTACAGACCAGTCTTTGGTGCACTACCAAACAGGACTTCAAAGGGAGACAAGCCTGTCTTTCTATTCGGAGTGTGTCTGACTGAAAAGAGTGCAAGAGGCAAGCACTCCACCCAGCTCTTTCCTGTGTCTGCCATGGCCTTTTGAATTTTCAGTTTAAGTGTCCCATTTAGTCATTCTACCTTCCAACTACTTTGTGGCCTATATGGTGTATGAAATGCTTGCTGTACACCCAGGGCCTGCATGACTTCCCTCATTATATCTCCCCTGAAGTGTGTACCCCTATCGCTTTCTACGGTTTCTGGGACACCGTACCTGCAGATCAGTTCTTTCATTAGTTTGTCTGCAGTTGTTTTAGCAGATGCAGATTTTACCGGATAGGCTTCCGGCCAACCAGAGAAGAGATCTACACATACTAGGACATATTCGTACACTCCTACCTTTGGTAGCTGTATGTAATCAATCTGCAGTCTCTGAAACGGGTAGAGAGGCCTAGGTGTCGCTTTCTTAGGGACTTTTACTGTTTTACCTGGGTTGTGCTGTGCACAGATGAGGCATGATTGTACAAGTTTCGCGGCTGCGTAACTGAAACCAGGAGCGATCCAGAAGGCATCTACCATGGCACACATGTGACTTTTGGAGGCGTGCATGGGGTCATGTGTTGCTTGCGCCATAATTGGGAACAGGGACTTCGGTAGGCACAACTTATCCTTATTCTCCCATACTCCATTTGAGTTCAGCTCAGCTCCCAGTCTCCCCCAGTGTTCCTTCTCTGTTTGGGCAGCCTGTTGCTGGAGAGATTTCAGGGCATCTAGGCTCAGCGTGGCTGGAATATGCTGACTCCCTGCCACCGTCCACTGCTTCCTAGGCCGCCTGGCTGCTACTTTAGCAGCCTCGTCCGCCCTTCTGTTGCCCTCTACCTCCACGGAGTCACATTTTGCGTGTGCTTTTACCTTGACAATGCCAACCTGGACTGGTAACATCAATGCCTCCATCAATTGTTTCACCAGCTCTGCATTTTTAAGGAATGCTCTGCTTCTCCAGATAGGGCCATAATCATGTGCTATTCCCCATGCATAATTCGAATCAGTGTATATATTAGCGACTTTACCTGCAGCGGATCTACACGCCTCAGTGAGTGCCTTCAACTCTGCCTCCTGCGCCGACATGTGAGGAGGGAGTGGTTCAGCTTGGATTACCTCATGTGAGGATACTACTGCATATCCAGTGTAGAATCGTCCATCCTGGTGGTATCTGGAGCCATCTACAAAAAACTCACAATCTGCATTAGGAACAGGTTTTTCATGAATGTGTGCAAACCCAACTGTCTCCTGACTCATCAGTTCTATGCAGTCATGTTCATGCGTCATGTCGAAGTATTCTTCCTCACTCGCGAATACGGTCACCAATTCCCCCTTATCTGAATCCACAGGCAGGAGGGTGGCTGGATTCAGAACGTTACACCTTTTGAGGGTGACATACTCAGGAATTAGTAGAGCACACTCAAGTCGCAGCTGTCTGGCCATAGACAGATGTTTTGGTTGAACTTGTACGAGTATGGCATGGATGTCATGTGGGGAATAGATTGTCAAAGGAAACGTCAGTGTGATCTCACATGCCTTTCCTAGTAGTAGTGCCACTGCTCCTACCGCACGGACACACGTAGGTGACCCTCGGATCACTGGGTCTAATTGTGCAGAGTAGTAAGCTATTGGCCTCTGTTTCCCCCCATGTTGCTGTGTCAGTACTGCAGTAGCATGTCCTCCCTTCTCCGTGCAAAACAAGAAAAATGGCTGGTCATAATTTGTAATGCCTAAGGCCGGGGCTGACACAATGAGCAGTTTGAGAGAATGGAAGGAATCAATTGCTTCTTGAGTTAGGTCATATGGGTCTGATGGCAAGCAGTCATAAAATGGTTGCATCATTTGTGAAGCGGACCTTATCCAAGGCCTGCAGTAGGTCACTAAGCCTAGGAAGGTGCGTAGATGCTGATGTGACCTAGGTAGAGGGAGATTTTGAATTGCCTGTTTTCTGTCTTCAGTCAGGTGTCTCGTACCTTCGGCAATACAATGTTCCAAAAATGTCACCTTTTGTTTGCAATACTGTATTTTGTCACATGAGACCTTGCAACCCTTTTCTGCTAAAAAACATAGCAAGGAAACTGTAGCTTCCTTGCAGGATGTCTGGTCCGGGCAGCAGAGCAAAAGGTCATCCACGTACTGCAAAAGTACTACCTGTGGATGAGGTGGTTGCCATTGCTCAAGGACCCCTGCCATTGCTGTTGAATAGATGGTAGGGGAGTTTTTTCCTCCTTGTGGGAGGACTGTCCAACAATATTGTTTACCTTCATGAGTAAAGGAAAAAAGATACTGACAGTCAGGGTGCAGGGGTACAGAGAAAAATGCATTCACCAAATCAATGACTGTGAAACATGTTGCTGGGATCTGTGACAGTATTGTGTGTGGGCTAGGGACAAAGGACGTCACACTTTCTGTAACATCATTAATAGCCCTTAAGTCATGAACCATCCGGTAAGTGTCAGGGGAACCCTTTGGTCCTTTTTTCTTAATGGGGTACAAAGGGGTATTGCAGGGGGAAGATTTTTGCACCAGAACCCCTGCCTTAACATACTCTTCAATATCTCTGCTCAGGGCCATTGATTTGGCTAGGCTCAAGGGGTATTGCTTTAAACAAGGAGGAGTGGTTCCTTCTTTCAATTTAATCATGACAGGGGGAATGGGCAGCTGACCCACATCAGTTTTTCCCCTTGCCCAAACAGTGTCGGGCACCTGTCCCATTTCCTCATCGTCAGGCATTTTGGTGTCAGGTGTTAGTTTCACAGCTTTTGTCATATACACCATTGCCGCAATCTTACACAAATGTTTATCTGAGAGGGGATTTGTGACGGTAATACCCTCTGGAGAGTACTGTATGGTGGCCTGGATCGCACTCAGCACATCCGCTCCCAGTAAATTCATAGGGGTATTGTCACTAACAATAAGTTTTGTAAGTACCTCTTGGCTATCTCGCAATTTTAGTCTTATTTGTTTAGTCATAGGGGCTTCTGTCACTTGCCCCTCTACCCCCACACATTCCACAATCTCATTAGTAATCATGTCTGGCATTATCAAATCCTTGTGTACCACAGTCCTTATACAAAATACAGCCTCATATGATTTACTGCCAATCCAAAATAACCACTGCACAGAGTCTATCCCAGACTTTGTGCGACACAGTACACAAGTGCACAACCAGTTAGTATATTAGTATATTGCCAGAACAGTTTAACAGATAATACAGATAACAATTATTATCTTATTACTCTATTATTCAACTCTCATACAGACATACTCACCACTCACTGGTGATGTGGGTTCTTTTGAACTGTGTTGTACAGTTTTACCCAGAGATATGTAGAGATCCTTAGAGAAGCTGTAGATGCAGAATCAATGTAAGAATAAATGTTCTCACCTGCTGCAGCCTGGATTCTGCATATTCAACCTCCCAGGAAGCTCCCACATACGGATTCCGAATAGGCTGGTTTCCACGGCCCCACGTTGGATGCCAAAACTGTCGTAGCTGTTTTGCTCTGACCAAGCGTCAGCTGTCCAGATCACCAGTGAGTCCGAATTGTGAGGTTTCTCGCCCTTCTGATGACAAGCGCTTGGAGACAAAGTGACACACACACTGGTCATGGTCAAATCACTTTGTCTGACGTAATGAAATACAAGACATGTTTTTATACCATTTACAACAATATGTGACTCTATGGAGCTCATTTGGCCCCCACCATCACCTCAGGTTTATTTACTATTTTTTTTATTTTGATCTCTGTGATAGGGTTTATAACAGTGATCAAAATGTACATTCATTGAATGAATGGAATCTGCCGGCCTTCTTCCAGGAAGAAGATGGCAGCGCCCACTGGAGGAGGCAGGAGGGCCCGAGGACCACCAGGGGGGATCGCGGACTGCATTTCTCTCTCCTCTGATGTGCGATCACATCAGAGGAGAGAGAAAGTTAGTGCAAAATCGCGGCTTTTTCTTGTGGTTACCGTTATACAGTTAATAACGGCGATCGCAGAAGCATGGTCAGTAAAAGCTGACCTGAATCATGTTCTTTGGGGCCTCGGCTACCCCCGACAGCCGAGACCCTAGAGAAAATCCAACTCTGGGGGGCGCTATACACTTTTTCCTCAGCGCCGTGAATTCACGGTGCTGTGGTTTTAGTACCCTTAACTACCGCCATTAAAAGGCGTATCGGCAAGCATTAAGGGGTTAATCTTTTCCTTTTATTAGCCAGTCTCAGATATGGCTTTTTCTTTGCCACTCTGCCCTGAAAGCCAGCATCCTTGAGTCGCCTCTTTTCTGTAGACTTTGAAACTGGCATTTTGCGTGTACTATTTAATGAAGCTGCCAGTTGAGGACCTGTGAGGCATTGATTTCGCAAACTACAGACTCTAATGTACTTGTCTTATTGCTCAGTTGTGCAGAGGGGCCTCCCACTTCTCTTTCTACTCTGGTTAGAGCCTGTTTGTGCTCTCCTCTGAAGGGAGTAGTACACACTGTTGTAGGAAATCTTCATTTTCTTGGCAATTTCTCGCATGGAATAGCCTTCATTTCTAAGAACAAGAATAGACTGTCGAATTTCACATGAAAGTTCTTTTTTTCTGACCATTTTGAAAGTTTAATGGACCCAACAAATGTAATGCTCCAGATTCTCAACTAGCTCAAAGGAAGGTCAGGTTTATAGCTTCTCTAATCAGCCAAACTGTTTTCAGCTGTGCTAATACTTGCACAAGGGTTTTCAAGGGTATTCTAACCATCCATTAGCCTTCTTACACAGTTAGCAAACACAAAGTACCATAAGAACACTGGAGTGATGGTTGTTAGAAATGGGCCTCTATACACCTATGATGATATTGCATTACAAGCCAGATATTTGCAGCTAGAATAGTCATTTACCACATTAACAATGTATAGAGTGTATTTCTGAATCATTTAATGTTAGCTTCATTGGAAAAAACTGTGCTTTTCTTTCAAAAATAAGGAAATTTCTAAGCAATCCTAAACTTTTGAATGGTAGTGTATGTGTTATGATTGAGTCACCGTAGGAGGCAAAAACAGAAATGCTAGCTAAGTCCAGAAAACCAGAGAAGTTGGCAGCTATCGGATTGCAGACCCCTGAACCTATCAACACAACTAGCAGTAGCCGTGGGGGGTTCCTACGATGCCCTAGACCCCTCGATCACAGCCGGAGAATTAAATAGGCCTAAAGAAAGAAAGGGGAAATCTAAACTGCCTCAGAGCAGACCCCAAAGCAATAGGCAGCCCCCAACATATAATGACGGTGAAGCAAGATGAAAATACTAACACAGACAGAAAGATAGACTGAGCAAAGAGGGGCCCAAGCTAACTAAATAGAAAAGGACAGGAAGGCTGCTGTCTGCAATCCGTGAAAAACCCTATGAAAATCAGAGCCAACAGACTGACAGTGAAAAAGGCCCTGAAGACGCTAGGCTTCAAAAAAGATATGTCAGTACTCAGGAATATACTGAAGACATAGCTACAGGCAAAAGGAGATTCAGCTCACCCCAGCAGGGAATCGCAGAATACTGAAAAGCTAGGAAAACAAAAATACAAAACAAAAAGCTAACAGGCAAAACAGAAACTTAGCTTTAGAGGAGCAGGAATCAGACTGGTGTCCTAGAAGTCCACAGAGAAATCACCCGCAGGGCAGAAGGGCGTCGGCAGCCTTATATCCAGTCCGTGACTCCACTCAGCCAGTCATCCTCATTAGACTCAGGTGCCTGATAATCAGGCTCATTACCTTCCTTTACCAGAATAGGGAGTTCACCAGACCCCAGTGACGAAGGGGAAAATGAACTCACAACGGTACCTCCCCCTTGAGGAGGGGTCACCGAACCCTCAACCACGCCACCAGGGCGATCAGGGTGAGCCCGATGAAATGCACGCACCAATCTTTTGGCATGAATATCAGAGGCAGAGACCCAGGAATTATCCTCCTGACCATAACCCTTCCACTTAACCAAATACTGGAGTCTCCATCTAGCCAGACGGGAATCCAGTATTTTCTCTACCTCATATTCCATGTTACCTTCAACCAATACAGGGTCTGGAGGTGCCACCCCAGGAACAACTGGTTCAACAAACCTCTTCAACAAGGACTTATGGAACACATTATGGATTTTAAATGTGACAGGAAGAGCCAAATGAAAAGAGACCGAATTAATAATCTCCATAATCTTGTAAGGTCCAATAAATCTAGGCTTAAACTTAGGAGAAGCCACCTTCATAGCAATATTTTTTGATGATAACCACACCATATCACCAATCTTAAACTGGGGACCAATGGTCCTATGTCGATTGGAAAACCGCTGGGCCTTTTCCTGGGAGAGAGATAACTTATCCACCACTTGGTCCCAGATCTGGTGCATTCTCTCCACCACAGTGTCAACACCTGGGCAGGCAGAAGGCTCCACCTGCCCTGAAGAAAATCGAGAATGAAACCCAAAGTTACAAAAAAAAGGTGACATCAAAGTGGCAGAACTAGCTCTATTATTTAAAGCAAATTCGGCCAAGGGCAAAAGCAAAACCCAATCATCCTGATCAGCGGAAATAAAACATCTCAAATACGACTCTAAGGTCTGGTTTGTTCTCTCTGTCTGCCCATTGGTCTGAGGGTGAAAAGCAGAGGAGAAGGACAACTGAATTCCCAGCTTGGAACAGAAAGTCCTCCAAAATCTAGACACAAATTGAACTCCTCTGTCAGACACAATGTTCTCAGGAATCCCGTGTAAGCGAACCACCTGTTGCAAAAACAGGGGCACCAACTCAGAGGAAGATGGCAACTTAGGGAGTGGTACAAGATGAACCGTCTTAGAGAACCTATCACAAATCACCCAAATAACAGTCATTCTTTGAGAGACCGGCATATCAGAGATGAAATCCATTGAAATATGGGTCCATGGCCTCCTGGGGACCGGCAAAGGCATCAACAACCCACTAGAGCGAGAACAAGATTTAGACCGGGAGCAAGTCCCACAGGACTGCACAAAATTCCTGACATCATGAGACAAGGTGGGCCACCAAAAAGAGCGACTCACCAGATCTCTAGTACCAAAAATACCTGGATGACCAGCCAATGCAGAGCAATGAACTTCAGACATCACACTCTTCTTCCACTGGTGAGGAACATACAACTTTCCACTGGGACAACGCTCAGGTTTGTCCTCCTGGAACTCTTGCAGAGCAAGTCTCAAATCGGGCGAGATGGCAGAAAGAACTACCCCTTCGCCTAAGATGGTAGCAGGCTTGGTCACCACAGGAGAATCAGCAAAGAAACTCCTAGAGAGGGCGTCTGCCTTGACATTCTTAGTTCCAGGAAGAAAAGAGACAAAATCAAAACGTGTAAAAAACAAGGCCCACCTAGCCTGTCTAGGGTTCAAGCGTTTAGCCGACTCTAGGTAAATCAAATTCTTGTGGTCAGTGAGGACCACAACTTGATGTTTAGCTCCCTCCAACCAATGTCTCCACTCCTCAAATGCCCATTTCATGGCCAACAGTTCCCGATTCCCCACATCATAGTTACGTTCAGATGGAGAGAACTTTCGGGAAAAGAAAGTACAGGGATTCATTTTAGATGTTACAGGATCCTTTTGGGACAAAACAGCTCCTGCACCAATCTCAGAAGCATCCACCTCTACCTGGAACGGGAGTGAGACATCAGGTTGCCGCAAAACCCAGGCGGAGGTAAATCTTCGCTTCAGCTCCTGAAAGGAAGCAACAGCCTCAGGAGACCAATTCAACACATCAGCACCCTTCTTAGTCAGATCAGTCAATGGCTTGGCAATACTAGAAAATGTTGCTATAAATTTCCGATAAAAATTAGCAAAACCCAAAAACTTCTGGAGGGCCTTCAAAGAAGTGGGCTGAACCCAATCATAAATGGCCTGTACCTTGGCCGGGTCCATTTCAATAGTTGACGGAGACAAAATAAATCCCAAAAATGAAATCCTCTGTACTCCAAAAAGGCATTTCAATCCTTTGACATACAGGGAATTCTCCCTCAAGATCCGGAACACAGTCCGAATATGTTCCACATGAGAATCCCAATCCTTGGAGAAGATCAAAATATCATCCAGATAGATAATCAAAAATGTATCGACAAAGTCTCGGAAAATATCGTTCATGAAGCACTGGAAGACAGAAGGGGCATTAGTGAGCCCAAAAGGCATCACCAGGTACTCAAAATGTCCCTCCGGAGTATTAAACGCCGTCTTCCATTCATCCCCCTGCTTAATGCGGATAAGATTATACGCCCCCCTGAGGTCCAGCTTGGTAAACCAGCAAGCACCTCTAACTCTAGAGAATAGATCCGAAATCAGGGGTAACGGATACTGATATTTAATAGTAATTTTATTGAGGGCACGATAATCAATACAAGGCCTTAAAGAACCATCCTTTTTGGCCACAAAAAAAACCCGGCACCTAAGGGTGAAGAGGATGGTCTAATATGACCCTTCTCCAACGCCTCCTTAATATAGGACCGCATAGCCTCGTGCTCGGGTACAGATAAATTGAAGAGCCGACCCTTGAGAAATTTACACCCCGAGCTTAGTTCAATTGCACAGTCATAACTCCTATGAGGAGGCAAGGACGCAGACTCATTCTCACTAAATACATCATAAAAGTCCGCCAAATAGTCAGGAACATCATGCGACTGAGGAGAGGTGGAAAAAACCGGAGCCTCACTAAAGGCACACAGACGACCCCAACTCACCACAGACACAGATTTCCAATCCAAAACTGGATTATGAATTTGCAACCAGGGAAACCCCAGAACAACGGCATCATGCAGACCATGCAATACCAAAAATCTGCAATTTTCTTGATGGTCTGGGGCGACCCGCATGACCACCTGGGTCCAAAACTGAGGTTTTATTTTTAGCCAAAGGAGTAGCATCAATCCCCCTCAAAGGGATAGGCGTCTGCAGAGGTGTCATCGGAAATCCACAACGTTTAGCAAAATCCAAGTCCATTAGGTTTAACGCTGCTCCCGAATCCACAAAAGCCTTGGCAGAAAATGTGGACAGGGAGCAGATCAGAGTAATTGCCAGAAGAAACTTAGGTTGAACACCACCAACAGAAAACGTGTGTGCAAAGCGTTTCTCTCGTTTAGGACAAACAGAAATAATATGCGAGGCATCTCCACAGAAAAAACACAGCTTATTACGCCTTCTGAACTCCTGACGTTGCGCCTTAGACAAAACTCTATCACATTGCATAGGTTCAGACGTCTGTTCAACCGGTGGCAACACCTCTCGTGCAATCCTGCGTTCACGTAAACGCCGATCAACCTGAATGGCTAATGACATAGAATCGTCCAGACCAGAGGGAACAGGAAATCCCACCATAGTATCTTTTATGGCTTCTGACAAACCCTTCCGAAAGAGAGCAGCCAAGGCATTATCATTCCAGGTAGTAAGGACCGCCCACTTTCGGAACTTTTGACAGTACAACTCTGCAGAATCTCGACCCTGGTTCAATGCCAACAGGGTCTTTTCAGCCTGATCAATAGCATTAGGTTCGTCATACAACAACCCCAAAGCTTGAAAGAATGCGTTCACATTAGTCAGAATAGGATCATCTGGTTTCAAAGAAAACGCCCAATCCTGGGGATCGCCACGCAGCAAAGAGATGACAATTTTAACCTGCTGCGCGGAGCTCCCTGACGAGTTAGGCGTCAAGGCAAAAAATAATTTACAATTATTTTTGAAACTCAAAAATTTAGATCGATCCCCAAAAAATACATCAGGTGTATGGATCTTTGGTTCAACAGCATGCGAACGAGCAAGGTAGGCGGAAATTCCCCGCACTTCCGCAGCGAGCTGCTCCACACGATCAGACAATTGCTTTATCTCCATTGAGAGAGAGAAAAAAAAAATCCCCCTACGGCCTCAGAGATATAGAGGAAAGAATATACACACATCTTTTTTTTTTTTAAACACAATTCTTTCCTGCTATTGAGTACCCTAGGATCTGCGGTATGGCGGGTGATTCTGTTATGATTGAGTCACCGTAGGAGGCAAAAACAGAAATGCTAGCTAAGTCCAGAAAACCAGAGAAGTTGGCAGCTATCGGATTGCAGACCCCTGAACCTATCAACACAACTAGCAGTAGACGTGGGGGGTTCCTATGATGCCCTAGACCCCTTGATCACAGCCGGAGAATTAAATAGGCCTAAAGAAAGAAAGGGGAAATCTAAACTACCCCAGAGCAGACCCCAAAGCAATAGGCAGCCCCCAACATATAATGACGGTGAAGCAAGATGAAAATACTAACACAGACAGAAAGATAGACTGAGCAAAGAGGGGCCCAAGCTAACTAAATAGAAAAGGACAGGAAGGCTGCTGTCTGCAATCCGTGAAAAACCCTATGAAAATCAGAGCCAACAGACTGACAGTGAAAAAGGCCCTGAAGGCGCTAGGCTTCAAAAAAGCTATGTCAGTACTCAGGAATATACTGAAGACAGAGCTACAGGCAAAAGGAGATTCAGCTCACCCCAGCAGGGAATGGCAGAATACTGAAAAGCAAGGAAAACAAAAAACAAAACAAAAAGCTAACAGGCAAAACAGAAACTTAGCTTTAGAGGAGCAGGAATCAGACTGGTGTCCTAGAAGTCCACAGAGAAATCACCCGCAGGGCAGAAGGGTGTCGGCAGCCTTATATCCAGTCCGTGACTCCACTCAGCCAGTCATTCTCATTAGACTCAGGTGCCTGATAATCAGGCTCATTACCTTCCTTTACCAGAATAGGGAGTTCACCAGACCCCAGTGACGAAGGGGAAAATGAACTCACAACATGCATGTGTGTGTATGTATCAAGCCATATCCACTCCACATAGCCCTGCCCATTGGCGGCTGGAGAGTGGGGTTGCAGAGGGAAAGTGCAGGATGTGGGTGGAGAGAGGAGCTGCGAAGGAGAGAGAGGGACATGGATGGAGAGTGAGGCAGCAGAGGAATAGAGAGGGACAGCGCGTGGAGAGCGGAGCTGTTGTGGGAGAGAGGGAGTGCAGGACACTGATGGAGAACGGGGTTGTGGAGGGATAGAATGGGACGGTGTATGGAGAGCAGGGCTGCAGAGGGAGAGAGCAGGACAGCAGGTGGAGAGCGGGGCTGCGGAAAGAGAGAGCGTGATGGTGGGTGGAGAGGGAGGCTATTAAGGGAGAGAGCGGGATGCGGGTGGAGAGCTGGGCTGCTGAGGGAGAGAGTGGGATGGCCAGTGGAGACAGGGGCTGTGAGGGAGAGAGCGGGATGGCAAGTAGAGAGTGGGACGTCGAGTGGAGATCGGGGCTGTGGAGGGAAAGAGTGGGATGGCCATTGGAGAACAGGGCTGTAGAGGGAAAGAGTGGGATGGCCAGTGGAGACAGGGGCTGCTGAGGGTGAGAGCGGGGCTGTGGAGGGAGAATGCGGGACAGCGATTGGAGAGTGGGGCTGTGGAAGGAGAGAGTGTGATGGTGGATGGAGAGCTGGGCTGTGGAGTGAGACAGCGGGGATGCGGAGCTAAAAAGGGGCTGCGGAGGGAGAGAGCAGGACGCTGGATGGAGAGCGGGGCTGCTGAGGGAGAATGTGGGACGGCGGGTGGAGAGCCGGGTTTCGGAGGGAGAGAGCAGGATGGCGAGAGGAAAGCAGGGCTATGGAGGGAGAGAGCGGGACTGCAGTTAGTTACTATGCCTGGGCAATGCCGGGCTCTTCAGCTAGTTATTTAATAAAGGAGCTCAGTATGGGGGATAATATTGAATAAAGGGGACCAGGATAGGTGACAATTACTGTATGGGGACATTACTGATGTAATATAACTTTTGAGAATACTGTCTTCCATGAGGGAGCAACAGTTACTGTTCCCCATAGTCCCCAATTTTTCTTCATCTGATGTAGTGCAGAAAAATTGGGAAATATGCTCTAGAAACGATCAGCTATGGATTACTGTGTGTTATTTTCAGAAAAGTTGAGTCCTGGCTGGAAGAAGGGATGGCGGTCTATAATGGATGAAGAATAAAAGCGAAATGAGAGACTTCACTGGTGAGTCACTGTATTACATGTACATGCACACTATACACTGACACTATATACAGAACTCCTGTGTATAATGTCACTTGGTGATTACTGTATTACCGTTACATTATATACCATATACAGAGCTCCTCTGTATATTGTCACTGGTGGGCACTGTATTACCTGTATACTATACACTATATACTCTTCACCCATGTATAATGTCACCGGAGATCACTGTATTTGATCATGGTGTGGCGTATTTCCCCTTGTATGTCGTATTATAGTCAATACAAGGCCTTAATGAACCATCTTTCTTGGTCACAAATAAAACCCAGCACCTAAGGGTGAAGAGGATGGTCTAATATGACCCTACTCCAACGACTCCTTGATATAAGATTGCATAGCATCATGTTCGGATACCGATAAGTTGAAAAGCCGACCCTTGGGAAATTTACACCCGGGCATTAACTCAATTGCACAGTCATAACTCCTATGAGGAGGCAAAGACGCAGACTTACTCTCACTAAATACATCAGAAAAATCAGCCAAATAATCAGGAATATCATGAGACGGGGAGAGGTGGAGAAAACAGGAGTGTCACTAAGAACACACTGCCAACCCCAACTCACCACAGACACAGATTTCCAATCCAAATCAGGATTATGAGTTTGCAACCAGGGGCCGGGGCTACCCGCATTATCACCTGGGTCCAAAACTGGGGTTTATTCTCCACCAATGGAGTAGCATCAATACCCCTTAAAGGGATAGGAGTCCACAGAGGTATCATAGGAAAACCACAACCTTTAGCAAAGTCCAAATCCATCAGATTCAAAGCTGCTCCTGAATCTACAAAAGCCTTAGCGGAAAATGTAGATAAGGATTAGATCAGAGTAATTGCCAAAAGGAACTTAGGTTGTACACTGCCCACAGCAAATGTGTGCACAAAATGTTTCTCTCGTTTAGGGCAGACAGAACTAGTATGAGAGGCGTCCCCACAAAAAAAACACAGCTTATAACGCCTTCTAAACTCCTGACATTGTGCCCTAGACAAAACCCTATCACATTGCATGGGTTCAGACATTTGTTCAAAAGGCAGCAACACCTCTCGTGTAGTTTTACGTTCACATAAACGCCAATCAACTTGAATGGTTAATGACATAGAATCATCAAGACCAGAGGGAACAGGAAATCCCACCATAACATCTTTTACGGTTTCTGATAAACCCTTCCGAAAGAGAGCTGCTAAGGCACTGCCATTCCATGTAGTAAGGACAGCCCACTTTTGGAATTTTTGACAGTATAACTCTGCAGAATCCTGACCCTGGTTCAATGCCAATAGGGTTTTCTCAGCTTGATCAATAGCATTAGGTTCATCATACAACAACCCCAAGGCTTGAAAAAATGCATCCACATTAGTCAAAATAAGATTTCCAGGTGTCAGAGAAAAAGCCCAATCCTGGGGATCGCCGCGCAGCAAGGAGATGACAATTTTAGCCTGCTGCACAGAGCTCCCCGATGAGTTAGGCTTCAAGGCAAGAAATAGTTTACAATTATTCTTAAAATTCAAAAATGTAAACCGATCCCCAGAAAACACATCAGGAGTAGGGATTTTTGGTTCAACAGCAGGTGATTGAGCGAGATAGGCGGAAATTCCCCGCACAACATGATCAGACAATTGCTTAATCTCCATTAAAAAAAATTCCTCCTACGGCCCCAGAGAAAAAGAGGAAAAAAAATATATAAAAAAAAAATTCTGACACTTTTTTTTTCCTTTTTTTTTTTTTTTACAATTCTCTCCTGCTTTTGAGTACCCTAGAATCTGCGGTTTAGGCTGGTGATTCTGTTATGATTGGGTCACCGAGGAGGAAAGCAAGACCAAGCTAAGCCACAGAAAACCAGAGAGGTTGGTAACTAAGCAGATTGCAGACCCCTGATCCTATCCACCCAACTAGAACAAGCTGTGGAGCATACCTACGATGATTCTAGACGCCTCCACACAGCCGGAGAACTAAATAAGCCTAAAGCAAGAAAGGGGAAATCTAAACTGCCCCAGAGCAGACCCCAAAGGAATAGATAGCCCCCAAATATATATTGTCGGTGAGACAAGATGAAAGCACAAACGCAGGTAGGAAAATAAACTGAGCAAACGATGGGGCCCACACTAACTAGACAGGACAGGAAAGGAAAGACACTGTCTGCAATCACGCAAAAAACCCTGCAAAAAATGTCCAACACGTCTGATAGAAAAATACTGAAGTCACTAGACTTCGCCCACTATATCAGCCCTCTGGCATATTCTGAAAGCAGAGCAAAACGAGGCCAATCTAATAAGGGACAAAAACAAACTGGCACAAGCAGTAACAAAAGGAAGGAAATTCAGCACAGCCCCAGCCGGGGCTGGCTGACCACACAAAACTGAATAGACAAAACCAAATCAAATGTGAACAATAGCAAAAGAACACTTAGCTTGAGCATGCAGGGACTGAACTGGAAACTAAGATCTCAGGAGGCAGGAAAAAATCACCAGCAGGGATAGAGGTAGTCGGCTGTCTTATATCCAATCAGAAACTCCATATGTCCAATCGTCCTCCTCATTATCAGGTGGCAGGCTTCTGTTAATTAGATCAGCTCCATTACCTCCTGTAATCACTAGAGCGAGCCATGTCCTTTTTTGTACAATAGCAAAGTTGGGCAGCTTTGTGCACTTCAGAAAAGAAGGACACCGCTGAACAGAGGTCAGACGGAGTCCAGAGAAACTCTGCTGTCTCATTATAGTTAATGGATTCTTCAGGGGTTTAATCTGATTCACGTCAGAAATTTAGATGGAAACCTCAATATAAGTGCTCAGTGTGGAGCGCCGGATAAACGTGATCCAAAATGTTATGTAAAATGTTCCTAACAAAAACTTAAACTCAGTCCACAAAAAAAACAAGTCCCCACTCATGTCCGTCATCTGCCAATGGAAATATAGGGGGTTTCCACATGACTGGTAGCACAAAGGCTCTAGAAAAGCAAAATGGCTCTTCGCCACCAAAAGAAATCCAGCAAATTCTGTGATCCCAAATCCAAATGCCTCCCTTCCTTCAGAGCCCAGCAGTGTGCCTAAACCACATTTAGTGTCCACATGTTTCGCATTTCTTTAGCAATGAGAGCCCACCTAATTTTCTGGTGTGTCTCTCCAGAAGCACGAGCTGGGCATAATGTACTCGGCACTACAACGTAGTGCGCAAAGGACTACAGATTTGCAATTTTCACTCAGCAACATCCACTGCTGCTTGTTTCAGGAAAAGACTCATGGAGTCACTACCATCACTACATCTTTAGATAAATTCCCAGAGGGGTGCAATTTTCCAAAATTGGGTTACTTCAGAGGGGATCCTGCTCTTCCAGCACTGAAAAGCTCTGTATTTGGATTCCGCAAACTATTCTTCGATAATTCCAAGAGTCAAATAGCACTCCTTTCATCCCGAGTCTCTCTGTATGGCTAAGCAGTACTGTACAGCCATTTATGGGGTATTGCCACATTCAGCAGAAATTGTGTGACAAATTTTTGTACCATATTTCCAATTTCCCCTTGTGAAAATGTAAAATTTAGAGCTAAAACTAATTTTTTGTGGCAAAAATGTAATTATATTTTCTTACATGCTGTAAGGTTGCACTGTCATTCAAGTAGGGGACACTCGCTTGGCAGCCAAATAAATCAGATCCGGCATGGGTTTTCCATAAAACAATCTCAGTCCATGAGTTTATTCATGCATCATAAACCATCAACGCAATAGAAAACAGTATAGCGTCCATGACAGAGCTTCACTCTGTCCAGCCTGTGGCCCACAGGTTATGCAATGTTCCATACGCAGGCTCTTCAGCATCACAGTTATCTCACCCATCAGTGTTCTCTCATGGCTGCTTCAGCTCACTGCAGACGTCCATTCCCTCCAGGGAACTATCAGGCACGTGCAGCCATTAAACACAGCATTCACTTGCTGTCAGGAAGATAGCCCCATCTCTCTCAGACGGGACCTTCCAAAATGGACCAACCAGGACCCAGCATTTACCTCATGTGACCTACCCTGGCCACCTTATATGGTCCGTTGCCACACCCACCGGGTCACATGGCTATGAACTCATCACAGGTCCTTCAACCACTCATACACACTTTACAATAGCGTTCTTAAACACACCCCCTGGGTAGGTTTGTAGGTAACTGGTTTCGTCCGTCTCACCAGCTACCTGGAGACTTCACCCTGACACATTGGAAGGAAAGATGAGCTCTGCTGATCAGCACATAAGCAAGCCTCCATCCCAAGGCCACCCACCTTGAGATACATAATGATCCTTTAGCTCCCTGCTCCGTTACCACTCTGGGCACGGCTATCCGTTCGTCCTGGGACACCCACACAGCGCCCCCTAGTGGACACAGTGGTCACTACACCACATACCTCCCCCCTCTGTTAAAGCTTGTGGGGTTGAACACACAACATTACACCAGGATCTCGAGATCGGGCACTAATTACACCCTGCCCCACAGGTCGAGAGAACCGTCTCCATCTGTCATATGGCCTCATCCCTATGTTAGGCCTCCCCCGCCCCCAGCGGTCAGAATATCGGTCATTGTCTTTGACCCTCCAGTCACGGTCTGTCTGCGTCGTCAGACACTGTTTAGTCACCATCCTTTATCTAAGCGTCTTGTAACAAATGGTACCCCACCACGTCTAAGTTTGCTTTTCAGTGCATAAACCTCACGGTTCATTGCACCTGCTGTCTCTGTAACATCCTCCAGTTCACACTGTAATCTACGGTGCAACGTATTGGCACATTGAGCTTCTTTCTCTGCTTCTTCCACCTGGCGTTTCAGCTGTTTCAGACGCACATCATTTCCCTCCGCCAGGTCTTTGTACTGCTCAGAACAACGCCTTTCATCCTCCATTTGCCTTAGTACAGCCTTCAGTTTTTTTCTCCGTACAACGTACTTGTTTGCTTGCAGATTGTCGCACTTTAATTTCCGCATCAAGCTGTTCCTCCAGTAGTGCAGCCTTTGCTTCTAACTCCTTATACTGGCGAACTAATTGCTGACGGGCACTCTCATTCTCATTCACTCTCATTAGCATTACTACGTTCTGTCTTCAGATCAGCATTCATCTGGTCAACTTGAAGTGTGGCCTTTCTCAGCCTGTCATTGACTAATTCAACGTTGCTGTGTTCTTCCTCCACTTCTTCTTCAAGCTGAGCAATGCGAGACTCTAACCGCCTCTTTTCTTCCAAAGACAGAGCATCTTTACCACTGTTGTTGGCAATCCCATCAGCCAGTTCATCTCTTTCCTGCTGTGCTTGCCTTTTAGCATGCTCTGCAGCAGCAAGCTTCTCTTGCATATGGATCATCTCTGCTTCCATACTCTCCAGTTTCTTCTTGTCTTCACTCTGTTCATCACTCAGGCCTGGCGGCTGTAAGTCTTCGTCCCACTTCTTCTCCCGTAGAAGACCTCTTACAGTTTCTGTGAGTACTCCTACCTCTTCTCTGAGGGACTTATTCAGACTTTGCCACGATGCCAGGTGACCTTTGAGCTCAAAGACTTCTTTCTCTAGCTCATCTATTCCGTGCTCCCTCTCTCTCTCAGAGCCACAGTCACCCCTAGAGTCCGAGTCACGCCGATCATCCAAGAGAACCCTCCAGTTACCCTCTGACTGTGTGTCCACTCCAGTTGTCTCATCTCCCAGCCCACCAGCCGTCATGTCACGAGACGTCAGGTCCGTACGTTGGGCAGATGTACCCCTTCTTCCGGTCACTTCTACAACTGACCTGTCCACCTTAGCAGGCGTCACTGTCACAATGTCTGCTAACCCAACAGTAGGAACGTCTCTATCCTCCTGCCATATTTCATCAAACAAGACAAAGTCCTGACTCCTCTCAAAGGGATGCACCAAGTTTGGTGGCATACTACCACCTTGGCACTTAACCCCCTTTGTCATCTCAATCATGACTCTTTCCACCATATAGTTCACAATGACCCCATGTTCGCAGCGAACCCTGACGTTTTTCTCAGTCAGAGATAAAACGAGAGGAGTTCCTGTCAGAGTCACCTGACTCTTTGAGTCCAGCCTACCAAGACTCCTTCCCAGTGCAGCATCACGGTAGACACCTGTGGCCCATCGTTATCTGAAAAATACATGCCGCACTCCTCAAAAGACATACACACACACTGCAGTTCCCCAGACATGTCCACTGAGGTACCCAGTGCTGCCCCTTTTGAAAACTCGGCCCCTTTCTGGACCACCATCCCAATTTGGGCCACCGCCTCCCTCTGGGACTATCCCTCTTTTTGGGTTACCATCTCAATTTGGGTCACCACCCCCCTCTGGGACTCCACCCCCTTTTTGGCTACAACCCCGATTTGGGCCACCGCCCTCTTTTGGGATTTCCACTTGTCCGTTTTACCGGTCTCGTTAGACCGCAGTTCACACAACACAGTTTATGTCTCTTACGATACCACACAAGTCCTTGCTGGCACCACCACAGCTCCTGCTGTTACCAATCTCCGACACCACCGGCTGCCGTTCACACACAGCTGCCGGTGTCACCTTCGTAACCCCGCCGAGTTACAGGAAGCCGCTTGTCCCCTTCGTAACCCCACTGAGTTACAGCCAGCCGCTTGTCACCTTCGTAACCCCGCCGATTTACAGCAAGTCGCTTGTCACCTTCTTAAATCTCACTGAGCCACCACAGGCTGAGTTGAGAAAAGAGAAAAAAAAACACACCATACAAAACTCACGTGTCCTGTCTGTGTGCTATTCAGGATGCCCCGTCTCCGTCGGAGACCGTCCAACACACAGGGTGCACCGGGTGCTATTCAGGGAGCCGACCCTCCTCCCAGAGTTTCCCAACACACCGGCCTCACCAGGTCCAGGGGCTCAGCGGGTGCTCTTCAGGACATCCGTCTCTGCCTGAGACTGCCCAACACTCACGCCTCATCAGGTCCAAGGTCATACCACATGCTCCAGGGATCTGATTCTTCTCCCAGAACCTCCCAACACACTCTCCAGGACCTTTGCTCACTGAACCCTCCAGGTACACAGTCTTTCTCACTGACCCAGGTCAGTACAACACGAACACCTGTCTGTTACCTGTGTCGGCCACACAGGTCCTCGGGTACCTCTTATCCACAGAGGCACCCTATAGCAATCACCAGTCTCTTTCTCTGACCCCGGTCAGCACAACACAGATTTCACGACCGTCACCTGCTGGCCGTGCAGGTTCTCGGACCCCTCTACCGCAGAGGTGTCCTATAAGTCTTTTCCACTGACCTGCTGTCAGTATATCACATGGCTTTCACAACCGTCAGCCCTCCTGGCTCAGCGTTGCCAGCACTGCACTATGTGCTTTGGAAACCGTTGCCCTTAGCAACCGAATTTTGCAGTCCTCTTCCGTTGCTCCTAGCAACAAGGCTACAACACTGCCCTTTCATGATCCAGGTTGGAATATGACAGATTTTGCACAAGTAACCTTTTTTTTTTCCTTTAAACTGTTTGCTTAAAGTTAGTTTTGCCCCCGGTGGCCATTAGGGTCATTACACTGTGGTTGTTTCAGTTCTAGTTTTGCCCCCGGTGGCTGTTAGGGTCATTGCACTCCAGTTACTTTAGTTTAGTTGCCCCCGGTGGCTGCTAGTGTTATTGCACGTGATAATGAAGCAGGTGTGATTCCCTGGCTGCTACCTATAAAGGAGTAGCAGGTGGTCTCACTCACTGTTGGTGATATTGCTCATTTCCAACCAAGTCTGGTGAAGGAAGGAACTACAGAGAGGAGTTCCTGACAGCTCAGGGGAGCTCTGGTGTAATAGCTTCAGGTGGAAGCTGAATTCACGTGTCAAGCTTCAAGGGTGAAGCTGAACTTTGGTGTCACACTCTGTTGCTGGGAGCAATAGTAACAGAGCTAAGCTAAGTGGTGTTTTTCCCTGTTTGTTACTTTCCTTGTGTGTGTATTAGTTCAGTGGTGGGATTAGTTTCTGCACCGTCCAGTTCACTAGAAAGGGATAGATGCAGGGCGAGCTAGGGATTTGAGGTATCCAACTCGTCGCCAGGTGCGGAACCTGCCTAGGGATCATCAGGAATGTAGGGACATTGACTCAGGGGAGTGCAGAAGGTCTCCACGTCCCCGTTCCCTATTGCAGGGCCCTCCATTGTAACGGTTTACCTGGTGTTTCCCTTAACTCTGTTTAGATTCGCCCTGCTGGAGGCGGTGTATCCAGGTTCAAGGATGTTATAGAAATTCGCCCTGCTGGAGGCAGTGTATCCAGTCACGCGTGACATTACATTATCACCAACCCTAACTTTTTTCTCTGGTGAGCCATGGGCCAAGTTCAGACCGGTGAGCAGTTGCTGCTGGTCCTCACTGAGATGAATGAGGAGCTGAATGATGTGTTTAAGCAGCACCTGCAGCGGAATTATGGGTCTGAGGCCTACCCTCTGCCTCAACTAGAGGGTCCATTTGTGGCTTTGGTGAAGATGCGCCTTGGAGTCCCTGCTGGGGAGCAGGACTTGCTTATACAGGCAGACGTACCCAGGAAGGTGGGAGGAATTGGTGTCCCCATGGTGCTGCCTGGTGTTCCCCAAGGTGAAGGGGTACGTCCCTGTAGTGAGCAGACTAATGATTTAGTCCTTGCACTCACGCCGAAACTTCGGTAATATCAGAGAAGCCGTGTCCCCCTGGTCGCGTGGAGGAAGACGACCTGGGAGTGTATATTTCCTCCTCGCCCTCAGAAGGTACTATGTCAGCAGAGGTGATGGTTGGCGAGGTACCTGAGGGCATACCGGTGCTTGTTAACAGTGGAGGAGAAGTCAGTCCGGTGGATGCTCAGTTTGTCCAGACTCATGGTCTGAGGTGTGAGACACCGGACAAACCCATTAGTGTTCAAGCCATTGACTCTGTCCCACTGAGCCAGGGGGGTTAAACCAAGTCGTAAAAGACATTGTGCTGCATAGTGGACATCATGATGAGTCCCAGTCATACTACGTCTTGGAGGGAAATCCAGCACCTATCGTTGTGGACCCCCCTTGGTCTAAAAAACACAACCCGGTCTTAGATTGGTGGACTAGGGAAGTAGTCAGCTGGGAGCAGTCGCGTGAGGGCTGCTGCCTAGGGGCTACTGTCTCTGCCGTCTCTCTACAAATGTCCCCTTCCTCTCCAGTAGTAGCAGCTGAGGTGTTGCAGGAGAGTAGGGGCAAGGCTCAACCCTCGCCATTAGCCAACCCTCAGAGACGCAGACCTCGTAGTGGGAGGTGTTGTGAGCTCATTTTCAGGTTTGCCTCTGGCTTCTGGTGAGGGTTATGGAGCTGGCTGTGCTGACAGAGGAGTAGTGAGTTCTCTATCTGGACTCCCTCTGTTGGTGAAGGGAGGTAATGAAGCTGATCTAAATGGCAGAGACCGGCCACCTGAGGATGAGGACTGCGATTGGACATCAGGAGTTTCTGATTGGATTTAAGGCAGCCGACTCCCTAGTTTCTTGCTGGTGATTTTTCCCGACTCTGGCTCCTGGTTTCCAGTTTGGTTCCTGCCTTCCTAAAGCTAAGTTTTCTCTGCTATTGTTCATATGAGTTTTTGTCTGGTTGTCTTAGTATTTTGTGTTCAGCCAGCCCTGGCTGGGACTGGGCTGAATCCCCATTTTGTCTCTGATCAGTTGATCTCTTTTGCTCTGTCTTCAGAATATACCTGAGTGCTGATATAGTGATTTGAAGTATAGCGACTTCAGGGCCTTTTTCTATCAGACGTATTGGACATTTTTTTTGGCAGGGTTTTTTGCGCGATTGCAGACAGCTTTTCTTTCCTGTCCTTTCTAGTTAGCGAGGGCCCCATCGTTTGCTCAGCCTATCTTTCTATCTGTGTCTGTGTTTTCATCTTGTTTCACCGACAATACATGTTGGGGGCTGTCTATTGCTTTGGGGTCTGCTCTGGGGCAGTTTAGATTTTCCCTTTCTTTCTTTAGGCTTATTTAGTTCTCCGGCCGTGACGAGGCATCTAGGACCACCGTAGGCATGCTCCACGGCTACTGCTAGTTGTTGTGGATAGGATCAGGGGTCTGCAATCTGCTAGTTACCAACCTCTCCAGTTTTCTGGGCTTAGCTTGCTTTTTGTTTTTTCCTCCTCGGTGACTCATTCATAACAGAATCACCAGCCATACCGCAGATTCTAGGGTACTCAAAAGCAGGAGAGAATTGTAAAAAAAAAAAAAGTGTCAGAATTTTTTTTTATATATGTATATTTTCTCCTCTTTTTCTCTGGGGCCGTAGGAGGATTCTTTTTTTTTTCTTTTCTTTTTCCCCTTGATGGAGATTAAGCAATTGTCTTATCGTGTGGAGCAGTTTGCTGCTGAAGTGCGGGGAATTTCCGCCTATCTCACTCATTCACATGCTGTTGAACCAAGGATCCCTGCTCCTGATGTGTTTTCTGGGGATCGGTCTAAATTTTTGAATTTTAAGAATAATTGTAAATTATTTCTTGCCTTGAAGCCTAACTCATCGGGGAGCTCTGCGCAGCAGGTTAAAATTGTCATCTCCTTGCTTCGCGGCGATCCCCAGGATTGGGCGTTTTCTTTGACACCTGAAGATCCTGTTTTGACTAATGTGGACTATGAGGTAGAGAAAATACTGGATTCTCGTCTGGCTAGATGGAGACTCCAGTATTTGGTCAAGTGGAAGGGTTATGGCCAGGAGGACAATTCTTGGGTCTCTGCCTCTGATATTCATGCCGATAGATTGGTTTGTGCTTTTCATCGGGCCCATCCTGATCGGCCCGGTGGCGTGGATGAGGGTTCGGTGACCCCTCCTCAAGGGGGGGTACTGTTGTGAGCTCATTTTCGGGTTTGCCTCTGGCTTCTGGTGAGGGTTATGGAGCTGGCTGTGCTGACAGAGGAGTAGTGAGTTCTCTATCTGGACTCCCTCTGTTGGTGAAGGGAGGTAATGAAGCTGATCTAAATGGCAGAGACCGGCCACCTGAGGAAGAGGACTGCGATTGGACATCAGGAGTTTCTGATTGGATTTAAGGCAGCCGACTCCCTAGTTTCTTGCTGGTGATTTTTCCTGACTGTGGCTCCTGGTTTCCAGTTTGGTTCCTGCCATCCTAAAGCTAAGTTTTCTCTGCTATTGTTCATATGAGTTTTTGTCTGGTTTTCTTAGTTTTTGTGTTCAGCCAGCCCTGGCTGGGACTGGGCTGAATCCCCATTTTGTCTCTGATCAGTTGATCTCTTTTGCTCTGTCTTCAGAATATACCTGAGTGCTGATATAGTGATTTGAAGGCTGGCGACTTCAGGGCCTTTTTCTATCAGACGTGTTGGACTTTTTTTGGCAGGGTTTTTTGCGTGATTGCAGACAGCAGCTTTTCTTTCCTGTCCTTTCTAGTTAGCGAGGGCCCCATCGTTTGCTCAGCCTATCTTTCTATCTGTGTCTGTGTTTTCATCTTGTTTCACCGACAATACATGTTGGGGGCTGTCTATTGCTTTGGGGTCTGCTCTGGGGCAGTTTAGATTTTCCCTTTCTTTCTTTAGGCTTATTTAGTTCTCTGGCCATGATGAGGCGTCTAGGACCACTGTAGGCATGCTCCACGGCTACTGCTAGTTGTTGTGGATAGGATCAGGGGTCTGCAATCCGCTAGTTACCAACCTCTCCGGTTTTCTGGGCTTAGCTTGCTTTTTGTTTTTTCCTCCTCGGTGACTCATTCATAACAGGGAGGGGTTGGAGGGTGGTGTATCCCTTGGTGAATTGCGGGGGTGTGAGTGTGGTGACACAGGGGGATGCCTCTGTTGTCAGTTCCAGAAAGAGTTCACCGTATTGTGACAAACGAATGTACTGTATGGCAATAAATGTTCAGGTCCGGACCTGTGTGTGAACGAGCATGTATGGGTGGCCACCAAAAACATCCAGTGGAAGTGTGTTGCGGGGGTCTGGAATTCTCAGGTAATTGGGCCGTATTTGGTGTCGGCCATCATCAGCCCAGAGACTTACCAGCTGGAGTTACCCACAAACTGGCCCATACACCACTCGTTCCCCAGATCGGTGCTTTGGAGATGGGTGGTGCCTCCAGAAAATACATTGCCAATACCAGAGGTGCTCGTTTGTCATAAACCTGAAGTTCAGGTAGTTGTTGGGGTGAACTCTGGATCTGGGCGTCCCCACTGTAGGTGTTTTTTTTTTGGTGAAGAGCAGTTGTGAGCATCCAGAGGCCCCTCATTGAGGGAGGGTACTGTCATGATCCAGGTTGGATTATGACAGATTTTGCACAAGTAACCTTTTTTTTTCCTTTAAGCTGTTTGCTTAAAGTTAGTTTTGTCCCCGGTGGCCATTAGGGTCATTACACTGTGGTTGTTTCAATTCTAGTTTTGCCCCCAGTGGCCGATAGGGTCATTGCACTCTGGTTACTTTAGTTTAGTTGCCCCCGGTGGCCGCTAGTGTTATTGCACGTGATAATGAAGCAGGTGTGATTCCCTGGCTGCTACCTATAAAGGAGTAGCAGGTGGTCTCACTCACTGTTGGTGATATTGCTCATTTCCAACCAAGTCTGGTGAAGGAAGGAACTACAGAGAGGAGTTTCTGGCAGCTCAGGGGAGCTCTGGTGTAATAGCTTCAGGTGGAAGCTGAATTCACGTGTCAAGCTTCAAGGGTGAAGCTGAAGTTTGGTGTTGTACTCTGTTGCTGGGAGCAATAGTAACAAAGCTAAGCTAAGTGGTGTTTTTCCCTGTTTGTTACTTTCTTTGTGTGTGTATTAGTTCAGTGGTGGGATTAGTTTCTGCACCGTCCAGTTCACTAGAAAGGGATAGGTGCAGGGCGAGCTAGGGATTTGAGGTATCCAGCTCGTCGCCAGGTGCGGAACCTGCCTAGGGATCTACAGGAATATAGGGACACTGACTCAGGGGAGTGCAGGAGGTCTCCACATCCCAGTTCCCTATTGCAGGGCCTTCCATTGTAACGGTTTCCCTGGTGTTTCCCTTAACTCTGTTTAAATTTGCCCTGCTGGAGGTGGTGTATCCAGGTTCACGGGTGTTATAGAAATTTGCCCTGCTGGAGGTGGTGTATCCAGTCACACATGACATTACATGCCCATAGAATTCTCCACCAATTGTAAGGTAGCGCTGTCATTCAAGTAGGGGACACTCGCTTGGCAGCCAAATAAATCAGATCCGGCATGGGTTTTCCATAAAACAAGCTCAGTCCATGTGGTTTATTCATGCATCATAAACCATCAACGCAATAGAAAACAGCACAGCGCCCATGACAGAGCTTCACTCTGTCCAGCCTGTGGTCACACAGGTTACGCAATGTTCCATATGCAGGCTCTTCATTCAGCCTCACAGTTATCTCACCCGTCAGGGTTCCCTCATGGCTGCTTCAGCTCACTGCAGACGTCTATTCCCTCCAGGGAACTATCAGGCACATGCAGCCATTTAACACAGCATTCACTTGCTGTCAGGAAGACAGCCCCATCTCTCTCAGATGGGACCTTCCAAAACGGACCAACCAGGTCCCAGCATTCACCTCATGTGACCTACCCTGGCCACCTTATATGGTCCGTAGTCATGCCCACTGGGTCACATGGCTATGACCTCATCACAGGTCCTTCAACCACTCATACACACTTTACAATAGCGTTCTTAAACACACCCACTGGGTGGGTTTGTAGGTAACTGGTTTTGCCCATCTCACCAGCTACCTGGAGACTTCTCCCTGACACATTGGAACGAAAGATCAGCTCTGCTGATCAGCACATAAGCAAGTCTCCATCCCAAGGCCACCCACCTTGACATACATAACGATCCTTTAGAACCCTGCTCCTGTTACCACTCTGGACACGGCTATCCGTTCGTCCTGGGACACCCACACAGCGCCCCCTAGCGGACACAGTGGTCACTACACCACACTGCCCAATGGTATAAAATTTTGTCATGATCCTGTGGTGAAGTTTGACCTGGAGCTTCGGGGGTTAACTGTGGCCTCGTTTTGGACAAGGGGAGGGTTTTTATAGCCACTATGGATCTCCATCCTCGTCAGTTATACTTTAGCCATCGGCTTAGTTAAGTGACCCCTGTGTGTTTGTGCTAGTGCCGTGTGCCTGCTTCTGTGCTTGATCGCTGGCTTTTGACTGGTCCATCCCCGTTGTGTGTTTGCTTGCTGATTCGGTTCTAAGGCCGGGGTCACAGTAACCAACGCAAAATACGGTCCATAGTTTACAGGCGTAATACAGATGAATGACCCCTAAATAGTGCTCCGTATGTCATCCGTAAGCAAGGTGTGGTTGCGTATTTTGCGCATGTCTGCATCCATATGTAATCCGTATGGCATCCGTATGCAATCCGTATGGCGAGATTATCTCGCTGCCTTGTAAAATGGACATATAATGGAGCCCTATGACAGGGTTTCTAACAGAAACGAAATAATAGATATAGACACATAGAATGCATATATATAATATATATATATACAGTTGTGGCCAAAAGTATTGACACCCCTGCAATTTTGTCAGATAATACTCAGTTTCTTCCTGAAAATGATTGTAAACACAAATTCTTTGGTATTATCTTCATTTAATTTGTCTTAAATGAAAAAACACAAACGAGAATGAAGCAAAAAGCAAAACATTGATCATTTCACACAAAACTCCAAAAATGGGCCAGACAAAAGTATTGGCACCCTCAGCCTAATACTTGATTGCACAACCTTTAGCCAAAATAACTGCGACCAACCGCTTCCGGTAACCATCAATGAGTTTCTTACAATGCTCTGCTGGAATTTTAGACCATTCTTCTTTGGCAAACTGCTCCAGGTCCCTGATATTTGAAGGGTGCCTTCTCCAAACTGCCATTTTTAGATCTCTCCACAGGTGTTCTATGGGATTCAGGTCTGGACTCATTGCTGGCCACCTTAGAAGTCTCCAGTGCTTTCTCTCAAACCATTTTCTAGTGCTTTTTGAAGTATGTTTTGGGTCATTGTCCTGCTGGAAGACCCATGACCTCTGAGGGAGACCCAGCTTTCTCACACTGGGCCCTACATTATGCTGCAAAATTTGTTGGTAGTCTTCAGACTTCATAATGCCATGCACACGGTCAAGCAGTCCAGTGCCAGAGGCAGCAAAGCAACCCCAAAACATCAAGGAACCTCCACCATGTTTGACTGTAGGGACCGTGTTTTTTTCTTTGAATGCCTCTTTTTTTCTCCTGTAAACTCTATGTTGATGCCTTTGCCCAAAAAGCTCTACTTTTGTCTCATCTGACCAGAGAACATTCTTCCAAAACATTTTAGGCTTTTTCAGGTAAGTTTTGGCAACCTCCAGCCTGGCTTTTTTATGTCTTGGGGTAAGAAGTGGGGTCTTCCTGGGTCTCCTACCATACTGTCCCTTTTCATTCAGACGCCGACGGATAGTACGGGTTGACACTGTTGTACCCTCGGACTGCAGGGCAGCTTGAACTTGTTTGGATGTTAGTAGAGGTTCTTTATCCAACATCCGCACAATCTTGCGCTGAAATCTCTTGTCAATTTTTCTTTACTGTCCACATCTAGGGAGGTTAGCCACAGTGCCATGGGCTTTAAACTTCATGATGACACTGCGCACGGTAGACACAGGAACATTCAGGTCTTTGGAGATGGACTTGTAGCCTTGAGATTGCTAATGCTTCCTCACAATTTTGTTTCTCAAGTCCTCAGACAGTTCTTTGTTCTTCTTTCTTTTCTCCATGCTCAATGTGGTGCACACAAGGACACAGGACAGAGGTTGAGTCAACTTTAATCCATGTCAACTGGCTGCAAGTGTGATTTAGTTATTGCCAACACCTGTTAGGTGCCACAGCTAAGTTACAGGTGCTGTTAATTACACAGATTAGAGAAGCATCACATGATTTTTCGAAAGGTGCCAATACTTTTGTCCACCCTCTTTTTTATGTTTGGTGTGGAATTATATCCAATTTGGCTTTAGGACAATTCTTTTTGTGTTTTTTCATTTAAGACAAATTAAATGAAGATAATAATACCAAAGAATTTGTGTTTGCAATCATTTTCAGGAAGAAACTGAGTATTATCTGACAGAATTGCAGGGGTGTCAATACTTTTGGCCACAACTGTATACTGTATATATATATATATATATATATACACACACAAGTTATTGAGACAAACATATATATATATATATTTATATTTCACAGAGTTCTTCATAGCAGAATAGCCGCTAATTAAATTGCCGGCTTCTATCAAATCATGGTGACATTAACCCTTTGTTAGATTAAGCCACTGGCCACCACTATAGGGCATTGGGAAGCCCATGCATTTTTTAACAACGAATTAACCCCTTAAAATAACAAATACAACTCCCAAATTTTGCACACAAACGCTCATCTAATTATTAGTCAGGGACATATTAAAAAACATGAAATGAAATGCTTAACTGAATGTAAACCATGTGTCATTTCATGTCGGGTTGGGGAATGATTTGATAGAAGCTGGCAATTTAATTAGCGGCTATTCTGCTATGAAGAACTCTGTGAAATATAAATATATATATGTTTGTCACAATGACGTGTATGTATATATATATATATATATATGTATTCTATGTGTATATATCTATTCTTTCGTTTCTTTATTAAACCTGTCAGTGTGAGTTTACTGTATAGCGCACTGAATTGCCAGCTTTTCTAAAAGACACCGGGTGTGTATTTCTCGCAAGTCACATGTGTGGTCCGTGTGTAATGCGTATTTTTAGCGCACCCATAGACTTGCATTGGCGTATTACGAGCATAGTGCGCTGACAATCGCAGCATGCTGCGATTGGCACGGACCATAGAATACGCCCGAGAAATATACGGCTGTTGGGAGCTGCCCCATAGAGAATAATTTGTAGGTGTGTAATGCGTGCTTTTAACGCCTCTCACTCGTCCGTATTCCTTGCCAGTGTGACCCCGGCCTATCTGTTTGACTCTCTGGTGCCTGACCTCTGCTTGTTCCCCAACTACTCTACTGTCTTTCCCTCCGGTGTTTGCTATGATATCCTGGCTTCTGGACCCTTGGCTCTGTTTAGGACTCCCCTTATACTCTGCGCTCATTGCCTGTTTGGGTCGCCTGTCACTGTCAGCTCTGGCTCCCGGGTGGCGATTGTCTCAGCGGCTACTCCCCACACTCTGGGTAAGCCCCTGTATAACCACATAGTCATCGGGACCCAGGCACTGTCTGGTATAACAGTCCTGGGGATCCTGATAAATTCTGTGACTTGCTCATTGTGTCAATATGATCACCGCACCACTAGATGAATTCATTCAAAAGTGTATTTTGTAAAATGGGGTCACTTATTAGGGGTTCTGCTGTTCTGTCACCTCAGGGGCTCCCCCGGTGGGTCATGGCACCCGCAAACCATAACAACAAAATCTGCACCATAATATAGCGCTCCTCCCCTTCTGAGCCTTCCACTATGCCTGAAAAGTATTTCCCGATTACATGTAGAGTATTGTCTCACTCACAAGAACTTGCACAACAAACAGTGAGATTCATTTTTTTCTTATTGTCCTTTATAAAAAAAATAAAAATTTGAGAATAAAACATCATTTTAGTGGTAAAATTGTAATTATTCTTTCTTCACCGCCCAATGTTATAAAATTCTGTGAGACATGTGGTGTCAACAATCTCATTGCACCCATCGATGAATTCATTGGGGTGTAGCTTGTAAAATGGGGTTACTTATGGAGTAGTTCTGCTGTCCTGGCACCTCAGCGGCTCTGCCATTGTGACATGGTACTCTCGAACCCTTCCAGCAAAATCTGAACTCCATTATGGTGCTCCTTTCCTTCTGAACTTTGAACTGTGCATCAAAAGTAGTTTTTGACCACATATGGGGTATTAGTATACTCAGGAGAAATTGCGTAACATATTGTACCATTCATTTTCTCCTATTATCCCTTTTGAAAATAAAAAACGAACCAAAGCAACATTTTAGTGGAAAAAATGGTAACTTTCCATTTAAGTAGTTTATGATTATACAACTGCACAAAAGAAAAGAAAGATGTCTTCCAGCGATGATTAATTAAGTTAAAAAAGTGAAAAAACACTTTTATTCATGAATTGTAAAAATGAATAAATGCACTGGTCACCATGAAAATTCAAGATACATAACCGACGTGTTTCAGCTAGGAGCCTTAAAAATGGTATAAATAGTGAAAAAAGGTTTCTATATACAGGGTGGGCCATTTATATGATTACATCTGGGTGGGATATGTATATGGACACACCTAAATAAAATGGGAATGGTTGGTGATATCAACTTCCTGTTTGTGACATATTAGTATATGAAAGGGGGAAAACTTTTCAAGATGGGTGATGACCATGGCAGCCATTTTGAAGTCGGCCATTTTGGATCCAACTTTATAAATGGCCCACCCAGGTGTATCCATATAAATGGCCCACCCTGTAGATCCACCTCTGAGTGAACACAGATGTCTGAATAAATTAATTAAGCTTACCTTTAATTTAACCATGTTGGGTAAAGAAATTGCTGGATATATGAAACCTATAGATGGGCAAAAGAAATGCATACATAAATACAAAATGGAAAAATAAACAATTGATAGCATGCAAATGAAAATATATATATAATTATTAGAGTATTCAATTGTACTGAAAGATCAAATCTTGTCACGTATTCATACCATGCGGAACTCTGGTCTGGAGTTTAAAAACCCAGAATGACTCTCTATTCAGAATTATTCTTATTATTATCTATTTTTTCAATACCAGAGAATTTTAGTGAACTAATGTTACCCTGATGGTTCTGGGAAAAAATCTTTAGAAACAGCCAAAATATTGATTGCTGATAAACTGACAGCATTGGAAAGATGTCTCCTAATTAGTAATGAGCGAGTACATTCCTTGCTCGGGTTTTCCCAAGCATGCTCGCGTGTACTCCGAGTAAATTGGCGCTCTCGGAGATTTAGTTTGTGTCGACGCAGCTGCATGATTTGCGGCTGTTGGACAGGCTGAATACATGTGAGGAATGCCTGTTTGTTAGGGAATCTCCACATGTATTCAGGCTGTCTAGCAGCCGCAAATCATGCAGCTGCTTCGACACAAACTAAATCTCTGAGCATGCCAAAATTCTCGGAGGACACTCGAGCATGCTCGGGAAAAGCCGAGCAACGAGTATACTCGCTCATCACTACTCCTAATTCATTTTTTAAGTGGACCTGTTGTACAGCCTACATACTGAATATTACGATTCACACATTCCACCAGGTATATTACACCTGTAGTGTTACAATTTATAAAACTGCGTATGGAGTAGCCCTTGATTTAAACTTAGTTATTTTATTATCCGCATGTGAACATGCTTTACAAGGAATATGCCCACACTTGTAAAACCCTTTTAATGAAAGCCATGTGGGCTGTGTGATTATTTTCTTCCCTTGAAAATAGCTGGGTGAGAGAGCATGTTTCCCAACATTGGAGCTCTTTTAGCCACAAATTTAATCTGATTTTGTTAAGACCTCTACAAGTTTACTGTCTTCATTTAAGATAAGTAGATATTTCTTAATGATATTAATAATATTCCTATATTGTGGACTAAATTGTGTTGAAAATGGGCTATGCAAAAGATGACATGACGTTCACTATATATTCCAGACATTTTTGCCCTCCAAAAGTGAAACGGTGCTCCTTCCCTTACGAGCCCTGCAGTGCACTCAAACAGTAGTTTTCCACCACATATGGGGTATTGACGTACACAGGAGAAATTGAACAACAAATTTTGTGGTCATTTTCTCCTGTTACCCTTGTGAAAATGCAAAATTTGGTGCTAAATCAACATTTTTGTGGGAAAAAGTGACATTTTAATTTATTGCTTGCAAACTGCTCTAATTCCTGTGAAGCACCTGAAAAGTTAATAAACTTATTGAATGTGGTTTTGAGCACTTTGAGGGGTGCAGTTTTTCAAATGGTCTCATTTTTCTGTATTTTATGTCACATAGACCCTCAAAATCACTTCAAATGTGATGTGGTCCCTAAAAGAAAACCTGTTGGTAAATTGAGAAATTGCGATCGAATTTTAACCCTTCTAATTTCCTAACCTAAAAATGATGTTTTAATAATGATGCTGTTGTAAAGTAGACATGTGGCAAATGTTATTTTTTTTTAACTATGTTTTGCAATAAACATATCTGGTTTAAAGACATACAAAATAAAACTTGAAAATTGCAAAACGTTCTAAAGTTTCACCAAAATTCTGATAGTTTTACAAATAAACGCAAAAATTATTGGACTAAATTTACCACTAACCTGAAGTTAAATGTGTCTTGAAAAACCGTCTCTGGATCACTGGGATCTGTTTAAGTGTTCCAGAGTTGTTCACACATAAAGTAACACTGGTCAAAATTGTAAACTTTGGCTTGATCAGGAAGGTGAAAACAAGCTCGGGACTGAAGGGGTTAAACCCTGTGTTTCCTAATCCTACACTTATTTTCCCTTACATTTGTCCCTGATTTCTTGATAATCTACCAGTTAAATGTTACAAATTAGTGAAGGACAAATAGAAGTGAAAGGAAATATCAGATTGTTGTTACCATGAGGACGAATGGCCTTACATAGCTGCTGCAGACGCAAAATGATAGGCTATTTGTAATAAAGACTATTCTAAATGTTGCCTTTTTTATGCCAGAGTCATTAAAGTTATATAAAAAAAAATATACTGGTTATTCTCTGATCTTGATATTTTTAGCCTAATAGTGCACCAATCAATTTGTCCTGTTTGTTACAACCCTAGTAATAAGCATTTGTGATGTAATATTAAATTGTGACTTCAGCAATGATGGGCTATGAGAAGGAATAGGTAGTAAGTACGTACAATTTTCTTTTATGGCTTTTATACATGATGATCCTCCTTAAGAGTAAAATCAAGATAATTTTATTTGACTAATAGATATAAGGCACCGAAAGAATAGACATAAAAAGAGTCATATCAAAGACAGGGTTTCAGTTAGACAAAGACTCGGGTGCAGCAAAACTACATGCAACCATGCAGCACTACCTAACAAAATAGGGTAATAGGATATACTGTTCCCAGTAAAGTGACAGTTCATCAAGTATAATCCAGGATAGTAAAACAGTGATGCAAAGTGTAGCTGTGTCAATTCAAATGTAAAGAATGTCGTATACATAGTAAGCATCATATTATTGTGTCTCTTTGTATTTTAGTAATCTGTTTCATATCATTGAATGAGCTTGAACACCTTCCCTTTTGGACTCCTTAAGCGTCTTCTGATCGGACAAGGAGGAATGATTTTATTAGTCAACATGGCAGATGCAGCATCATACATATTTGTATCGGAAAAATCATTGTGATATATATATTATGTTGTTTATTATTTATTTTGTATTGTTTTTTGCACTTTGCACTTTGTTGTTATGCACTTTATTAAATAATTGATATATATATATATATATGCTTTTTATATTATCACATTTATATATTTTGCCAGATATTGTGCACTTTTATATATATTATGGCACTATTTAATCTGTGGTGGTTGTACTATATGTACTTCCCCCTTTAGATTGTTTCACATTAATATATTTTTGGATACACTTTGGATATCCTCCTGTACATACGGTATATTTTATTTATATTGTATTTATTTTTGATGATATTTGTATACATCTATGTGATTATTCAACCAATCATTATTTGCGTATAATTCTATAATGGTATATGGGAATGTATGACCTTTGCATTCTGATTGGTTGGGTGATTATATAATCATAATTTATGTATATGTTTAAAACATCTTTGCTGCACTTATAATATGTTCCAATAGCGCTGTTTTCTTATACGGCAGTGAAGGGGGGTTTCTTTACTCCTGATCACATCATGGCATGAGAGATCTCCAATGCGAATGTCCCCTGGGCGAGTACAGCCGGAGCGCCAGTTCCGGCACTGCATAATGACGTGTGCGGGTCAGTGACGTCACCACATAATCCCAGATGACCCGCATCGCTATTTTGGCGCACTGAGCTGACGCAACTTCCGGGTCTTGCTTTCGGGTGACATGCACCGATTGCGGCAATTCTCCACAGCTTTTTATAGGGTTTATAAGGGATACAGGGACTGAACACATCACCTCAGCCCCCTAACGAAGCCCACATGAAACGCGTGTAGGGGTTACACATGTGACATGCAGTACAGCTATGGGTAAGATTTATTAATTGATGTGATTCATAGTGTTTGCTGTGATAATAATATGACGCTTACTATGTTATACTATATACGACATTCTTTACATTTAAATTGACACGGCTACACTTTGCATCACTGTTTTACTCTCCTGGGTTATACTTGATGCACTGTCACTTTACTGGGAACAGTATATCCTATTACCCTATCTTGCTAGGTTGTGCTGGATGGTTGCACGTGGTTTTGCTGCACCTGAGTCTTTGTCTGACTGAAACCCTGTCTTTGATATGACTCTTTTTATTTGTATTCTTTTGGTGCCTTATATCTATTAGTCAAATGTAATTATCTTGATTTTACTCTTTTGTGGTGGATTTGTTACTCCATTTCTTTGCATGTATACATATTGTTGGGAGTAATTCTATGGCTATTGCATGTGGTAGTTTGGTTACCTAGGCCTGGGGCCACCCATTATAGTATGTATGCTGTCCAAAAGATTTTGTATGCTATGATGATCCTTCTTTTATTGGTTGCAACACATAAATGACAGTAATGCGTTACGTTTTGTAATGTAAACAGCTGTTTAATTCCAAAGACAAATACATTTATTGTAACTTCTCAATAGGCCCCATAAGATGAAAGAATGCTATTAGCTCTCTTGAAGTTGAACACATGAAACAATATGATGACAACTGCTTTCCTGCTTACTTCATCAACTTTGTATTTGTGCCTGTTACTGAACATGCGCTTACAGCAATTGTCATCATCCTTAGGCCCTTCCTCCAGCATTTGTGTCTGCTTGAGATACTTTACAATGCTGTATATGCCCCGTGCATAACTTCAAGCTGTTGTTCAACATTCTTCAGGGACATGGTGTCCAGACAATTGTCCTTGTACAGTTTGTGTTATGTATTTCCCGCATCATTATGTGCAACAGACATTCAGATAATCCCTATTTAGAAAACAGGCTTCGCAGGCTAAAACCAAAACAAAACTAGAAACAGATGGGCGTAAAGGATAATTAGACTGTTACATGTCAAAACTGGATATAGAAATGCAATATATTTGTGCACTCAATTTTCAATATCTTTGTTAAAGTGGAAAATATAACAATCACTTTTTGTATATTGAACCAGAGTTAATTTACATGCGTGAGGTCCAGGTCAAGGTGGTCATTACTAGAGTTGAGCGAATATCTTCGGTTCCCTGCTTATTCAGCAAGCTATAGCACTTGCCGAATAAGGTGTAGAGGTAATCCGGCTTCCTGGATCGCGCCTGCTGAACAGCTGATCACATAAAGCTGCAGCGCTGATCAGCTGTTCCCACTGTAACTTATTCGGCAAGTGCTATAGCTTGCTGAATAAGCGGAGAACTGAAGATATTTGCTTAACTCTAGTCATTACAAGGAGGTGTAAATGTTTCTCTTTACCAGACTCATAGAAAATTATTTTATTGTATGATTGCTAATGTAGCAAGCCTGAAACAATTGTAGGTCATGGGCATATACTGTAGAATACATGTAACTGTTGTGTTGTTTTCACAGCTATATGAGATCTTTTCTTAATTTGAAAGCCATCTGTGTTTCTCTAATGTATCACTTTACAGATTCGAGACTAAAGGGGGTTTTACACATAGCAATATCGCTAGCAATATTGCTAAAACATCACTGATTTTGTGACGTTATAGCGATATCGCTATGTGTGATACTTACCTCCGACCAGCTCCCCCGCTGTCTGTCACTGATCGCGCGAGATTGGGCGGCTCCATTTCTCGTCGTCTGCTTCCTGCTGGGCTTCCTGCTGTGTGAGACGAGCGACACGTGGAGGCGGGCGGGAGGACGTCTTCATCGCTGTGTGTGAAAGGTGAGTATCTTTCTGTGTGAAAGCTCACTAGCGATCATTTAGCGATGCACCAGTGATCCTGACCGGGTCGGAATGCTGGTCGGATCGCTGGTGCATCGCTAAATGTAAAAGGGCCTTAAGACTAGCCTTACAGGTTACTTATAAACAGCAGAATATTGTATTGCAGAAGGGAGAGGTAAATTATGAAATATATGAAAATACTTATATATTTTGGTAAATGCTTGCATTACTTGCATGTAATATAATATATTATAAATATACTATAAAAGTTGCATTTTGTTTCTAATAACCTATAGCTATATAAAAACAAGCAATAAAGTCTTTTAATTATACTTTTCATATACAGATTAGATCCAGTACTTAATTCACTTACGTAACATTTTCAAATGTAAACTTTCAAGTTTTTATTTAAATGGGTTTAACAAAATTATCTTGTGAAACATTCTGGAATTGCAATCATTTCTCTACATAGCCCCCCCCTTTCAAGGGCTCAAAGGTAGTTGAACAAATTAACTTTATCATAAATAAAATGTTCATTGTTAATACTTTGTAGAGATTCCTTTGCAGGCAATTACTGCCTGAAGCCTGGACGTTATGGATGTCACTATATGGTGGGTTTCCTCTGTTGTGATACTTTGTCAAGGCTTTACTGCAGATGACTTCAGTTGTTGCTTGCCTGTGAGATTTTCTACCTTAAGTTTTGTCTTAATCAGGTGAAATGCATGCTCGATGTGGTTGAGATCTGGTGATTGACTCAGTCACTCCAGAATATTCCACTTCTTTGTCTTAAAAAACTACTGGGTTACCTTTGCAGTATGTTTTAGGTCATTGTCCATCTGTACTAAGCGCTGTCCAATTAACCTTGCTGCTTTTGATTGAATATGAGCAGAAAGTATAGCCTTGTACTCTTCAGAATGCATCCAGCTGCTTCTGTCTTCAGTCACATCATCAATAAGCAATAGCGACCCAGTGCCATTAGCAGCCATGCATGCCCATGCCATCACACTGCTTCAACCATGTTTTACAGAGGATGTGGTGTGCTTTGGATCATGAGCTGTTCCAAACCTTTTCGATGTTTTCCTCTTCCCATCATTCTGGTGCAGGTTTCATGCTGTGATGGTCTTCAGTACAGAAGAGGGGGATCAAACTGTCCCTGGAGCTGGGACCTTAACCATCTCTATCCTGGGGGTACTCTTAAAGGTAGAAAGGCCTGAGTCTCCGACCTTACTATGCTCCTGTAAAAATGTTAATCTGACCCCTCCCCCACCCCATAAGGCATGGGACAGAAATGAAAGGTAAACCACACACAAAGACAAAACAAGGATAACTGAAAACCTCTATCATACAAAAGCACTAACCAACGATAGGGAGGAGGATAGGGACTGGGAGGAATAAACTAAATGGGAAAAGGGACCAGGAGAAAAACACACATGTACAAAAGTAAATTACAGAACACCACAACTCCAACTCCAAACTTCAACTACTTAGTTTTAGCACACAGCACAGTAAGATGAATCTCCAATAGCAACAAGGAACTCCTATTCAAGACAGCGTGTCGTATGAGCAAGGAAGCAGAGCTTTCACTGTCATGACAGAGAGGTCTGGCCAGGTTTTATAGGAAGAGTTAACAACCAGCTCAGAAGCAGCTAAAATGGAGCTGCATGTTTCTGACCAGCATAGAAAGGGTCACTAACCTGTTCAGCACCAAAGGAAACCAAATTCATTTAACATGGGATCCAAACACACAGGCTAAATGGAAGATATGCGATTCACAATACACAGTGATTTTCTACCCTCAGATCTCCAGGTGGGCGTGACACACTTGTGACAGCAGGTTGATCTTAGTTTCATTTGACCAAAAGAATGCTTTTCCAGAACTGGGCTGGCTTCTTTTGATGTGTTTTTGGAAAAGTCTAATCTGGCCTTTTTATTTTTAATCTGATTAATGGTTTGCACCTTGTGGTGAATCCTCCATATTTGCTCTCATGAAGTTTTCTTTTTATGGCAGACTTAGACACTGAAATATCTACTTCATGAAGAGTGTTCTTCACTTAGGTGGATGTTGTGAAGAGTTTTTGCTTCACCATGAAAAGGATTATGCGATCATCCACCACTGTTGTCTTCTGTGGACGTCCAGGCCTTTTTTAGTTCACTAGCTCACCACTGCGCTCTTTTTGTTGCAGAATGTACTTAGCTTAATTTGGCCACTCCTAGCAATTTTTCTGGCAAAGTCTAATCTGGCCTTTTTATTTTTAAGGCTGATTAATGGTTGGCACCTTGTGGTGAACCGTCAGTATTGGGACTCATGAAATCTTCTCTTTATGGTAGATTTAGATATTAAACACGTACTTCATGGAGAGTGTTCTTCAACTGGGTAGACGTTGTGAAGGGGTTTTTCATGAACCATGGAAAGGATTCTACGATCATCCACTACTGGTGTCTTCTGTTGATATCCAGGCCTTTTTGAATTAATCAAGCTCACCAGTGCAGTTTTTTTTCAGAATATACCAAACTGTTGAGTTGGCCACTCCTAACATCTCTGATCTCGCTGAAGGATTTTTTCTTTTTTTCATCCTAAGTATGGCCTGTTTCATTTCTATTTAGAGCTCCTTTGACCACACATGTTCTAGATTCACAGGAACAACTTCCAAATGCAAATGCCACACCTGGAATCACCTCAAGATTTTTTACCTACTTAACTGATGATGGATTAATGCGGGAAAAGCCCATGCAGCACATTAAGGAGCTTTTTAGATAGTTGTCCAATTACTTTTGTTCAATTGAAAAAGAGGCAGCTACATAATAAAAAGCTGTAATTCCTAAATTCTTACTCCAATTAGGATGTAAATATCCTCAAATTAAAGCTGAGAGTCTGCACTTTAAGCCCTTATTCATTATATAACTGTATCTTGAATATGTTTTGGTAAACAGCAAAAATGCCAAAACTATTGGAATTGGAAAAAGCTTGGCAACAGGTTCTCTGGACTCATGAATTATAGTTTCTTTAAAGTGCACCTGTCACCTGTTTTGGCCACTATAAGATGCGGCCGCTGCCTTTCAGAGCTTATCTACAATATTCTATAATGCTGTAGACAAGCCCCCGGTACGACCTGAAAGATAAGAAAAATAAGTTTTATTATAGTTACCTGAGGGGGTGGTCCAATACGGTCCAATCCGATGGGTGCAGGTCCTCGCATCTTTTTGTGATGCCACCCTCCTGCTTCTTCATCGCTCCTTGCATTGTGCTTCTGTGCAGACGTACTTCTTTGCCCTGTTGAGGGCAGAGCAAAGTACTGCAGTGCGCAGGCGCTGAGCCTCTTTGACCTTTCCTGCCACCTGCGCACTGCAGTACTTTGCTCTGCCCTCAACAGGGCAGAGAAGTATGCCTGCACAGAAGTGCGATGCCAGGAGTGAGGAAGCAAGAAGATGGGAGGTGCCGGACCCGGACCTGCGACACCCATCAGACCGGACCACATTTGACCGCCCCCCCGGTAAGTATAATAAAACTTAAAAAGAGAAAAAAGGATCAACCAGCTGGATATGGAAAAAAAAACTTCTTTATCTCATGTCGATAAAAATGAGTCCAGACAGGTTAAGAACAAGAAGACATTCTGACGCATTTCTAGCCGAAGCCCTTAGTCATAGAATATAGCATGCAAGTCCTAACGTAAGCAATATATAGGAGAACAACCTTCTATGACATCATGATACAATTAACATACAAAAAATTTGCATATGAAATTGCAAATACAACAACAAAACAATGTGCGTTATCCATATAATAAAGGAAAATACAAATTGAATGATTTATGTGGCAAAAAATGCTATAATAATTTGGTGACTATAAACACTTGAATACAGAGATAAGAGCACCAACAGAATCATTTTCTCTCATAATAGAAAGCCAGCAAGGACATAATATTTGCTGTTGCTGGTCTCCAATATCTCCAATATAGCTTCATAGTTCTCATCTGATCTCGGTGCCAAATAGAAAAAAAAAACAACTTGCGAATAAATGCCTATATATGAGCTACAATGTGAACACTTATTTGTTGAAAAAGTATTAACACTGTGTAATTGCATTAAACATAATGCCATGCCGCTGGGTGTGAACATGGCCAAACAAATATAATTGCTACAGGGGCTCGAATAGTTAAATGAGCGAACTAGAACTACCATGACTGGGTCTAGATCTAATTCTGAATTAGATATGTGAAAACTTTAATAAATGAACATGGTGTCCCTGCGAAAATTAAGACCTTTTGGTTGATTGGTTTCTAATTGAATAATACAAAAGGCTTCTCAAAGGAATATTTTTTTTTTTGGAGGCTACCTCCCCTAGATGAGAAAGACACCTTTTCCACGCCAAAAAAGCAAAAACTATCTAGAATGCCCCATGTGCTTCTATAAAATGTTTAGTGGCCCCTGACTATGATGTATTCAAGCTATTAATATTTTGAACATGCTCTGAAATTCTTTTCTTTAATTTGCGACTAGTGCAACCTATATATCTAAGATCACAAGTGGTGCAAAAAATACAATAGCCATGTTGCAATAGTGACAACGGAATTAAACTGAAAAAGACTGGGTGAAAGGTGATCACCCAGTGATTGTCCTCTTTTTGCAAAACACCTGTGTCCCTTTGATTGAATTTTATTGAAAATATTATCTTGATAAAGAGTTGGAATATATTTATTGATAATACGTTTGATATGAAAGAATTGAAGACTATATGGAGTGCTAAATGTGACTAAATTGTTGCTATTTGTAATCTTGCATTTTTTGGGCTTAATGTTTGTTGTCTAGCAACTCCTCTGTTGAATGATTCACTAATGACTCCTTTGTCACAGCCTCTGACCTGAAGTCTTTGTGAAATGTTAGTACTTTCATGGAAAAACGAGTTGTTATCAGAACTAGTGGTGAGCGAGCACTAAAATGCTCGGGCTGAGCACATTAGAATACTCTGGTACTCGACCCGTGCAATGAGCCAAATGTAAGTCTATGGGAGACCCGAGCATTTTTACCGCGATCCCCCCGGGGGTCCTTTTTAAGGTCTAAAAACATCTGAAAATGATGGAAACGCTGCTCAAATCACACGGGGACATCATGGGGATCACCCCTGGAAGCATTCCTGACTCCTAGTTCTCAGCTTTAAACAATTTTGTCAGAGTTTCATGCCATTTTTACCAGTGCACCAAAAAACATGCGGGTCTGTGCGGGGGTCTGTGCGGGGCTGTGTGGGAATCTGTGTGGGGAAATGTGGGCTTGTGCGGGGGTATGCGGGGCTGTGCGGGGGTCTGTGCGAGGATTTGTGCGGGGGTATGCGAGGCTGTGCAGGGGCATGCGGGGCTGTGCGGAAGTCTGTGTGGGGGTATGCGGGGTTGTGCGGGGGTATGCGCAGGGCTGTGCGGGGGTCTGTTCAGGGGTATGCGGGTCTGTGCGGGGATATGCAGATGTGTGTGGGGGCCTGTGTGGGGGTATGCGAGTCTATGCGGGGGCTGTGCAGGAGTCTGTGCGGGGCTGTGCGGACGTATGTCAGGGTCCTGTCAGTGCCGGCGTGCAGCCTCCGCAGAGCAGGGACTCACCCGCACTGTAGGGGGGCCCGGGGTCAGGTACGGCCGGGAAGCTCAGACAAACAGGACCTGGGGATGCTGAAGTTTAGCAAGCAGTGAAGGACCTATGGTCATGTGACTGCAAGGGGCAGGGCTTAGAGTCCTGCTGCCAGAGATTGTCAGGACACAACTACAGGAATGCTCAAAGTCAGGCAAACGGGGGTCATACACAGAGATAGCAGTAAAGTACCAGGGATGAGACAGAATGGATAGTCAGGGCCAAGCAGAGGTCACAACCAAACAGACATAGAAGGTACCAAGCAGAATCCAACATACACTATCCAGAGAACAGACCGAGTCAAAACCAAAGTATCAGGCAACCAAAACACAGCACAAACACACTCAGGGGTCAACACACTTTGCCAAGGGCGAAAGTATAACTGACGGGGATAGGAGCTTCCTGAGGCTATAAGAAGCCTTCCCAGAACCAAGGAGAGGCCACAATAATAAGCCCCAGGTGTGCAGGTAAGAGTCTGCACTGAGATCATAACATTAACCCCAGAAATGCAGGTCCACCAGCACTGGTTCCAGACATTAACCCCAAGCGTGCTGGTCCAACCAGCACTGGGATCATGACACCATACGCTAAATTACAAAAATTTGTATTTGTCGTGTTTGCCATACAAGAAGTTCGGTTCTTGTGATTTCTTGTGTCTGCTGCAGGTTTTTGGATGGATCCTAGTAAGGTTCGTGCAGTTCTGGAATGGGATCTGCCAGAAAATCTAAAAGTGTTGCTTTTTGGGCTTTGCTAACTATTATCGGAAGTTTATTTAAAACATTTTGTCAATTGTCAAACCCCTCACTGACATGAAAAAAAAAGGTACTGACTTCTTGGGGTGGTCCAACTGTGCCTGGCAAGTTGTGGAAGGTGACTTGACAGAAAGACTTGACTGGAAGTAGGAGGGGACAATGTGTGCACTACAGACGGAGATTGGTAATGACAGAAAGGTAACAGCAGGGAAAGACAAAAAAGGGAGTGCTGTACCGAAATTGATGGCAGGGGGGAGTGTAGTTCAGGACTTAACATCAGCTTACGGCTATAGAAACTGCTTAGTCATGGGGGGCGGGGAGATAGGAACCCAGGAGGGAAATTCCCAGCGAGAGAGGGGATAAATAAGACTGGTTGGGGTTCCAGAGGTTAGGTTAGTCCCGGGAGGAGCTCAGCAGAGGAAGACTCAGGACAGAAGACGGAGAACGGAGAAGAGCTCGACCAGGGGACTGACAGGAGAAGACAGTGAGGGGGGTGGCCCTGACATGAAGTACCGCAGGACAGACGAGGCCCCGGGGGTACCGATTGGATGACGACCTCGGGCAGGTGAAGCGCTGGCGGTAGATTGGTCTAGGACAGCCCCAGCGAAAGATCCACGAGGGACGTCATCACTACTAAAGAAAAGGTGAAAAGTACCCGGGCCTGGAAACAGAGAGCTGTAAAGGAACTGCAGTGCATGGCTAAGGTCGTCAGGAGGATGGCCAATAAACCCAGATCTGTTACAACTGAATTCTGCTTCCGTCTCGTCCGGTCGTGGTAAGCAGTGGACCACCCCCCAATCCCGGCCCCTACCACACAGGCATTCTCTTCATCAGATAAATGGTTTTCCACTACTCCTGTACTCATTCAACCCAATGTCTCCCAACCATTTATTGTTGAGATGTTCTGAGCTGGAGGAAGAGGTATTGAAGCTCAGGGGGACTCTGCTGCTTGCCCTTCAGGTATATTGTTTGACCTCCTTTTGCGTAGTTTCAACTGAAATTTTGTACCACTTTTCTTTTGCAAACTGCTCCAGATCCTTCATATTTGAAAGGTGCCTTCTCCCAACATAAATTTTAAAATCTCTCCACAGGTGTTCAATGGGATTTAGAGACAGAATTATTGCTGGCCACTTCAGAACTCTTCAGCTCTTAATTTCCATCCATTTCAGGGTGCTTCTTGAAGTATGTTTTGGGTAATTCTCCTGCTAGAAGACTTATAACACTACATTGCAACCCAAAATCCTTTGGTAGTCTTCAGATTTCATGATGCTGTGCACACAGTCAAGGCGCCCTGTGTCAGAGGCAGCAAAACAACCCCAAAACATCTTGAACCTCCAACATATTTTACTGTGGGTACTGTGTTTTTTTATTTGCAGGTCTCATTCCATTTTCGGTAAACAGTAGAACGATGTGCTTTAACAAAAAGCTCTATCTTGGTCTCATCTGGCAACAAGATCCTTTCCCAGTAGGATTTTGGCTTACTCATGTGCATTTTGGCAAACTGCACTCTAGATTTTTATGTCTTTGTATCAGCATTGGGTCTTCCTGGGTCTCCTGCCATAGTGTCACACTGTGACGGTCTTAGGTAGGGGGCTTCAAACTATCCCTGGAATTGGGACCCTAACTATCCCTTTCCCGGGGGTATTCTTGATGGCAGAGAGACCCGAGTCTCCGACCTTACTATGCTTCTGTATATCCCTGGTTTGTCCCCTCCCCCACTCCATGGAGCCTTGGAAAAATTGTAATGTGAACAAGACACAAAAGGCAAAACAGGGATAATAGAAAACCTCTATCATACAAAAGCAAAACCAACAACAGAGAAGAGGGCAGGGACTGGGAGGAATACACTGTACAGGAACAGGGACCAGGAGATAAACACACATGTACTACAGAACACCTCCACAACAAGTTCTCTCCAAACACTTAGCTTAAGCACACAGCACAAGGAGACGAATCTACAATAGCAACAACAAACTCCTATTCAGCACAGCGTCTCCAAAGAGCAAGGAAGCAGAGCTTTCACTGGCAAGCCGAAGAGGGTCTGGCAAGGTTTTATAGGAAGAGAAGCAGCTGAAAATGGAGCTACATGTTTCTGACCAGCATAAAAAGGGTTGTTAACCTCTTCAGCACCAAAGGAAACAAAATTAATTTAATGCGGGATTCAAACACACAGGCTGAATGGAAGATCTGCGATGCACAATGCACAGAGATCTTCTACACCCAGATCTCCCAGGTTGATGTGGCACATTTTCATTTCATTCAAATGTTGACGGATAGTTTGCTCTGACACTGATGCACCCTGAGCCTGCAGGACAGCTTGAATTTTTTTGGAACTTGATTAGGGCTGCTTATCCACCATCCAGACTATACTACGTTACAACCTATCATCAATTTTTCTCTGCCGGTCATGTCCAGCAAGATAAGCTCCAGTGCCATGTGTTGTAAACGTCTTGATTATGTTGCACACCGTGGACAAAGGAACATTAAGATCTCTGTAGATGGACTTGTAAACTTGAGATTGTTGATATTATTCAACAATTTTAGTTCTCGAGTCCTCAGACAGTTCTCCCCTCTTCTTTCTGATATCGATGCTTAGTGTGGCACACAAAGACACCCAATGCAAAGATTGGGTTTTATCTGGTTTCAGGTGTGATTTTCATATTGTCTACACCAATTACTTGCCACAGGTTAGTTTGAACAAACATTGCAAGCTTGAAACAAAGCTGTTTACTCACAATTTTGATCAGCCCATTTTTGGAGTTCTGTGAGAAATTATGTCCAATCTGCCTTTTTTCTCCGTTTAGATGTGTTGTTCCAATACACACATGGGAAATAAACATGTGTATAACGAAACATGTGTAATTGCAATAGTTTTCTGGGAGAAATGCTTCATTTTCTGGAACAATTTCAAAGGTGCCAACTCTTTTGCATACCTCCCAACTTTTGAAGAAGGGAAAGAGGGACAAAGACTGTGGCGCGTGCCCCAACTACACCCATTTGACAACTAGTCACACCCATGTCCATGCCCCAAACACACTGATTTAGCACTGCTGATCACACTGACTGGTTCTGTGGGCACACTGACTGGTACTGAGGAAAAGAAAGAACAGAGAGAGAAAAAAGAAAACACACAGAGAGAAAGAAAGGAGAGAGAGAGGGGGAAAGAAATAAAGAACACAGAGAGAAATAAATAGGGGAAAGAAGGAAAGAACAGAGAGAAAGAAATAGGAAAAAGAAAGAACAGAGAGAGAGATGGAAAGAAAGACAGGTGGTACAGAAAGAACAAAGAGAAAAAGAAAAAGAAAGAAAGAGAACAGAGAGAGAGAGAGAGAACAGAGAGAGAGAAAGAACAGAGAGAGAAAGAAAGAGAGGAAAGAACAGAGAGAGAGAAAGGAAGGAAGAACAGAGAGAGAGAGAGAGAGAGAAAGAACGAACAGAGAGAGAAAGAAAGATTAGAGAGAGAAAGAAAGAGGGGAAAGAAAGAAAGAAAGAACAGAGAAAGAAAGAGGAGAAAGAACAGAGAAAAAGAAAGAACAGAGAGAGAAAGGAAGAGGGGAAAGAAAGAAAAAAAGAAAGAAGGGAGAAAGAGAGGAAAGAAAGAACAGAGAGAAAGATTAGAGAGAGAAAGAAAGAGGGGAAAGAAAGAACAGAGAGAGAAAGGAAGAGGGGAAAAAAAGAAAGAACAGAGAGAAAGAAAGAGAGGAAAGAAAGAAGCAGAGAGAGAAAGAAAGATTCTATAAAGATACTAAAGATATTATCGCAGCCAAGCTCCCATTGTAATGCCCACCTGAGCCTCCCGTTGCAGGACATATCATGATCCGCTCACATGGCCGGCATTCCCGCTGTCCGCGCTATCGGAGGAGGACATGGTGATGGATCTGAAGCATTCCCTGAAGTGCCTCATTGGTTCCGTCACAATCTCCTCCCGAAATTACTTAATTTCCGGTCAGCTTCTAGCACGTCGCTTCCGGTGGAACGTCACGTGTGAATTTTAAAGTGCTCTTTGGGGCTCCGCCGTATACTCCTGTGTCCACGGGAAAAGTAAGCTCCCGGCCGGGGCAGACTATCAAAATTGGGACTGTCCCGCTGGATCCGGGACACCTCATACACACACGGTTCCACTTTGTATGCCTAGTACACACACGGTTGCACTGCGTACACCTCGCACACACATGGCTCCGCTCCGTAAACCTCGTACACATGCGGCTCTGCTCTGTACACCTTGTAAACATGCGGCCATGCTCTGTAAACCTTGTACACACATGGCTCCGTTCCGTACACCTCATTTATAGGCTGAACTGGATGGACTAATGTCTTTTTTCGGCCTTACTATGTTACTATGTTACTATGTTACACACACGGCTCCACTCAGCACACCTCGTACACACGCGGCTCTGCTCAGCACACCTCGTACAAACGCGGCTCCGCTCAGCACACCTCATACACACGCGGCTCCGCTCCGCACACCTCGTACACACGCGGCTCCGCTCCGCACACCTCGTACACGTGCGGCTCAGCTCCGCACACCTCGTACACGTGTGGCTCTGCTCTGTACACACGTGGCTCTGCTCCGTACACCTCGTACACACAGCTCCACTCTGCACACCTCGAACATGCGCGGCTCTGCTCCGTACACTCCGCACACCTCGTACACGTGTGGCTCTGCTCCGCACACCTCGTACACACGCGGCTCTGCTCCGCACACCTCGTACACACGCGGCTCCGATCCGCACACCTCGTACACACGCGGCTCCGCTCCGCACACCTCGTACACACGCGGCTCCGCTCCGCACACCTCGTACACACACGGCTCCGCACACTTCGTACACACTCGGCTCCGCTCCGCACACCTCGTACACACGTGGCTCTGCTCCGTACACCTCGTACACACGGTTCTGCTCTGCACACCTCGTACACATGTGGCTCCGCTCTGTACACCTCGTACACATGCGGCTCCGCTCCGTACACCTCGTACACACGTGGCTCTGCTCCATACACCTCGTACATGTGCGGCTCCGCTCCGTACACCTCGTACACGTGGCTCTGCTCTGTACACCTCGTACACACGTGGCTCTGCTCCGTACACCTCATACATGTGCGGCTACGCTCCGTACACCTCGTACACATGTGGCTCTGTGCCGTACACCTCGTACACACGTGGCTCTGCTCCGTACACCTCATACACGCTCGGCTCTGCTCCACCACCTTGTACACACATGGCTCTGCTACATCCACAATGAGAACCCCTCCTCACCCCACACATAAACTTCCCCTCATCCAGCACCATGACAACCAGCACAGCAGAGTCCTTCAGACACTGAGGGCTGTGCGCACAGGACCTGTGATGAGGTCACAGGAGGGGAGGAGTCAGGGGTCACATGATCAGGGGCCTCGGACGCCCCTGATCATGTGACCCCTGACTCCTCCCCTCCTGTGACCTCATCACAGGTCCTGTGCGCACTGAACAGCCCAGCGATCGGAGATGTCATTGCTGGGACTCATCACTGTGGCGCTGCGGTGGCTGTGGGTCTGTCTGGGAGGATGGGGTCGGTGCATGGGGGGCGTGCGACTCATGGAAATGTGGGAAAAATAAGATCCCGCCCGCTACAGCGGGACATGCAATCAAAAACGAGACTGTCCCGCCAAATCCGAGACGGTTGGGAGCGTTGCTTTTGGTCATGACTGTATGTATTATGTGATGTAGACTGTATATCATTAGAAGCAGGAATTAGGGAACAATGTTGGCATTAGTTATACCATGTGCCCCCCTCCCTAGATAGTAGTTACAAGATTATAGGGCTGTGGGTTGTAAAAACCCTGTGTTTTTCTGTTTCTGCAACACTAATTATTGAATTATTGAATTTTTAAGTTCCTGTGTGCCATTTTGCAATTTCCTAAAGATTATCATATCCTATTGCTGAGACTAATTGTTTGCCAGCCAGTGCTCCATGGCTCCATGTAGCTATATGGTAAATCTTATATCAACACTTGGTTAAAGAAAATTCTACTTTATCATAAATGCCAGGCTATGTCAGGCAACAGAAAAATACTGTGACTAGTGTTGAGCATTCCGATACCGCAAGTATCGGGTATCGGCCGATACTTGCTGTATCGGAATTCCGATACCGACTTCCGATATTTTTTCAATATCGGAATTCGGCATCGGAATCGGAAGTTCAAAGTTGATTGACAGCCTGACGTCATCATGATGCGCGGTGTGTGCGCATCATGATGCGCCGTCATTTCGGGCCTTCCGGGGGTCTCTGCCGGCCTGCCGGGGGCTGTGTGGACTGCCCGGGGTCTGTACCGGCCTGCCGGGGGGCTGTGCCGGCCTGCCGGTGGTCTGTGCACCCTGTGGGGGTCTGTACCGGCCTGCCGGGGGGCTGTGCCGGCCTGCCGGTGGTCTGTGCACCCTGTGGGGGTCTGTACCGGCCTGCCGGGGGGCTGTGCTGGCCTGCCGGGGGGCTGTGCTGATGTCCGGGGGTCTGTGCAAGCATCGTCCGATGGGACTACAAGTCCCATCTGGCGATGCCTGCTACCATGACAGTGATTGACACATTAGCCAATGATGGGACAGTAGTAGTCCCATCATCCGGCTAATGTGTTAAATGTTAAAAAAAAAAAAAAAAAAAAATACTACATGCATGCTACATACATACTACATGCTACATACATACTACATATATACTACATGCATGCTACATACATACTACATGCTACATACATACTACATATATACTACATGCATGCTACATACATACTACATGCTACATACATACTACATATATACTACATACATGCTACATGCTACATACATACTACATATATACTACATGCATGCTACATACATACTACATATATACTACATGCATGCTACATACATACTGCATGCTACATGCATGCTACATACATACTACATACATACTACATGCTACATACATACCACATATATACTACATACATACAATACATTCATACAATACATACATAGACATACAGTACATATAACATAGAGTAACATACTTACCAATACTTGTCACATTGTTCCCCGAAGCCATTGTCTTTTCCGGAATAAATATTAACATAACAAACCACAAAAATACTCACCCACGATCCGAAGCAGTCCACGAGTGTGTCCCACGACGATCTTGGGTAGAGAACTGCAGCATCAGATGATGCTGCCGTTCTCTACGGGCTGCAGGAATCCAATGACGGAAGGTAGGTATCCTTCCGCACTGTATTCCTCCGCCACTTAAAAAAAAAAAAAGTCCCTAGTCTCACTTTATGCCATTGCTGCGTGGGAAATTCCCACACAGCAATGGCATAAAGTGAGACTAGGGACTTTTTTTTTTTTTTAAGTGGTGGAGGAATACAGTGCGGAAGGATACCTACCTTCCGTCATTGGATTCCTACAGCCCGTAGAGAACGGCAGCATCAGCTGATGCTGCAGTTCTCTACCCAAGATCGTCGTGGGACACACTCGTGGACTGCTTCGGATCGTGGGTGAGTATTTTTGTGGTTTGTTATGTTAATATTTATTCCGGAAAAGACAATGGCTTCGGGGAACAATGTGACAAGTATTGGTAAGTATGTTACTCTATGTTATATGTACTGTATGTCTATGTATGTATTGTATGAATGTATTGTATGTATGTAGTATATATGTGGTATGTATGTAGCATGTAGTATGTATGTAGTATGTATGTAGCATGCATGTAGCATGCAGTATGTATGTAGCATGCATGTAGTATATATGTAGTATGTATGTAGCATGCATGTAGTATATATGTAGTATGCATGTAGCATGTATGTAGTATGTATGTAGTATGTATGTAGCATGTAGCATGTATGTAGTATATATGTGGTATGTATGTAGCATGTAGTATGTATGTAGTATGTATGTAGTATGCATGTAGCATGCAGTATGTATGTAGCATGCATGTAGTATATATGTAGTATGTATGTAGCATGCATGTAGTATATATGTAGTATGTATGTAGCATGTAGCATGTATGTAGTATATATGTAGTATGTATGTAGCATGTATGTAGTATGTATGTAGCATGCATGTAGCATGCATGTAGTATGTATGTAGTATGTATGTAGTATGTATGTAGCATGCAGTATGTAGCATGTATGTAGCATGTATGTAGTATGTATGTAGTATGTATGTAGCATGCATGTAGTATATATGTAGTATGTAGCATGTAGTATGTATGTAGCATGCATGTAGTATATATGTAGTATGTATGTAGCATGTAGTATGTATGTAGCATGCATGTAGTATATATGTAGTATGTAGCATGTAGTATGTATGTAGCATGCATGTAGTATGTATGTAGCATGCATGTAGTATGTATGTGGTATGTATGTAGCATGTAGTATGTATGTAGCATGCATGTAGTATATATGTGTTATGTATGTAGCATGTAGCATGCATGTAGCATGCATGTAGTATGTATGTAGTATGTATGTGGTATGTATGTAGCATGCATGTAGTATGTATGTAGTATATATGTGGTATGTATGTAGCATGTAGTATGCATGTAGCATGCAGTATGTATGTAGCATGCATGTAGTATGTATGTAGTATATATGTAGTATGTATGTTGCATGTAGTATTTATGTAGTATGAATGTAGCATGTATGTAGTATGTAGTATGAATGTAGCATGTATGTAGTATGCATGTTGTATGTATGTAGCATGTATGTAGCATGTAATTTTTTTTTTTTTACATTCAACACATTAGCCGGATGATGGGACTACTACTGTCCCATCATTGGCTAATGTGTCAATCACTGTCATGGTAGCAGGCATCGCCCGATGGGACTTGTAGTCCCATCGGACGATGCCTGCACAGACCCCCGAAGCCTGCACAGACCACCGGCAGGCCGGCACAGCCCCCCGGCAGGCCGGCACAGCCCCCCGGAGCCTGCAAAGACCACCGGCAGGCCGGCACAGCCCCCCGGCAGGCCGGCACAGCCCCCCGAAGCCTGCACAGCCCCCCGGCAGGCCGGCACAGCCCCCCGGCAGGCCGGCACAGACCACCGGAGCCTGCAAAGACCCCCTGGCAGGCCGGCACAGCCCCCCGAAAGGCCCGTACAGACCCCAGAGAGGCTGTAGAAGACAAAAACAGGGTTTTTCTTATTCCGATACCGGAAGTCCCATAGACTTGAATGGGACTTCCGGTATCGGAATCGGCGATACCGATACTTTTTTTAAAGATCGGCCGATCCATTCCGATCCGATACTTTGAAGTATCGGACGGTATCGCTCAACTCTAACTGTGACATGTATACATATTACAGGGGTGGACACAGACAGAAGAGAGCCCCTGTGTGAGAATAGTATATGGGTCTTTTGCAGTCTAGTAGCTTATCATAATGCCCAATTCCACCTGATCTCTGGAGCACCTGAACACCGCATCTTAATTTAGCCATAGATCACAGCATGTGAAACTCCTGTAAAGCATGCCAGCCATGAGTATGTACAGTGGGTAAGGAAAGTATTCAGACCCCTTTAAATTTTTTACTCTTTGTTTTATTGCAGCAATTTGGTAAATTCAAAAAAGTTCAGTTTTTCGCATTAATGTACACTCTGCTCCCCATCTTTACTGAAAAAAAACAGAAATGTAGAATTTTTTGCAAATTTATTAGAAAAGAAAAACTGAAATATCACATGGTCATAAGTATTCAGACCATTTGCTCACTCATATTTAAGTCACATGCTGTCCATTGTCTTGTGAGCCTCCTTGAGATGGTTCTACTCTTTCATTGGAGACAAGCTGTGTTTAATTAAACTGATAGGACTTGATTTGTAAAGGCACACACCTGTCTACTCTATCGTTCAAAAGTTTAGGGTCACTTAGAAATTTCCTTATTTTTGAAAGAAAAGCAGTTTTTTCCAAAGAAGCTAACATTAAATGATTCATATATGCACTCTATACATTGTTAATGAGGTAAATGACTATTATAGCATCAAACATCTGGTTTGAAATGCAATATTTTCATAGGTGCATAGAGGCCCATTTCCAACGACCATCACTCCAGTGTTCTTATGGTACTTTGTGTTTGCTAACTGTTTAAGAAGGCTAATGGATGGTTAGAATACCCTTGAAAACCCTTGTGCAAGTATGTTAGCACAGCTGAAAACAGTTTGGCTGATTAGAGAAGCTATAAACCTGACCTTTCTTTGAGCTAGTTAAGAATCTGGAGCATTACATTTGTTGGTTCCATTAAACTCTCAAAATGGCCAGAAAAAAAGAACTTTCATGTGAAACTCGACAGTCTATTCTAAAGTTGAGCGACTTTTGTTTTTTTAGGGTCGAGTTTCGTTTCGTGAAACCCGACTTTTCCAAAAGTCGGGTCGAGCAAGATCGTCCGATTATAGGGAAAAGTCGGGGTCGTCCCGAAACACGAAACCCAATGTAAGTCAATGGGGAATAAAAGTCGGCAGTGAGAGGAGGACAGGAAACACACCTACAGTGCCCATTTGAATGCCAAAAGCATCAATTCTTCTTACTTAAGCTTGTCAACCTTAATTAACTTCATAATACAAGTTACGCACTGAAAAATGGGGGTTATTTGGCTAAAGTTGTGGGGGGGGGGCTGGCTCCAGGTTTTCATGTGCCCTGGGCGAAAGAGCGCCCCTTTAACACATACCACAACTCATCATGCTCCGATACGGCAGAGAAATAGCGGTATAGTACAATGAAAAATACCTCACTTTTTACATCTCATGACAAGGCCCATCTATTTCGCCATACAGAATCATTGGTCCCATATAATGTTTGAAACAGTATATGATGAGCTCCACATAATGCTACAGTATATGTTGGTCCCCATGGATGAAGCGCCACTGTCTTATGGGCCCAAATAATGCTCCAAACATAATGGGCCCCATTTCTAATGCTCTAGTGTATAATGGGCCCTGAAAATGCTGCTCCAGTGTCTGATGTCCACCTTTGGAATGTTCCAGTGTATGGTGGGCCCCATCTATCATTCTCCAGAGTATAGTGCTCCCCAAAAATTGCTGTCCCAACATTGAAAACAATCAAATAAGTCTCCTCGCTAGGGAATCACTGTACTAGTCTGGACTCCTCGTCGTCCCCATCTTCCATCTCACTGCACAGTATTTCAACCTTGCAAGTGCTGTGATCCTGAGCAAGCAGGGGGGGCCCACTCATTGGCGACGGCACTGGCACAGGGCCTCTGATAGTACGGTGGTGTGTCTGATGGCGGGTGGGCCGAACCTGCACTTTCATCTGCAGCTTCCTCTTTGTCACCGTGTAAGATGGAACTGTATATGGGAAGGGTAACCTGAGTTTCATCAGGGTCAGATTCAGGCCGTGTAGCGTGCGAGGGGAATGTAGTGGTCTGGGTCAATGTACCAGCAGATTCATCGAGCAGTGGCTGGGCATCAGTGCACTTGTGTCGCCCCCAGGAGTACGGTCGCCACAGTGGCATTACCTTCCTCCTAGGGAGTGTGATGTCATGCTTGGGAGCAACGAAGGATCTCTCTAGCAGGTTAACTGATTGGGCGGCGTTATTCCCACGAGTCATGACCTTCCAAACAGCGTTCATGAAGGCAAAGTGTTTGTTTTACGTGGGCAGTATGGTTGCAAAGCTGAACCTTAAAGGAATGTCCAGAAGGGCACCACCAGGAGTGGAGACTACGGTTAAATTCGACTCCACCTGGGAAACCTCAACCATGCCAGCTACAGAACAGATGCACACATTGCAAGCTTAATTCCGTTAACGAACGAGACTCCGTCATGCCCCGCGGTCCGAGTCCGGGTTACTAGAGGGACACGTGAGGCTCTGGCACATGAGATTGGCCAATAACTGGTGTGTCATGCCCTTACATGTCCGTGGCTGCATGTGCGCTACACTGAAAAGGCCAGCGTTTGTCGTTTACAGGTGCAGATAATCCGCTGAACAACGTTAGTGATGGGGATCACTGATTACAATTATTACCTGCGAACAATAATTTCCCAGTAAGTGCAGGTCAACCGCAGTTCCGGAATTAGGCCTAACCGTCATTCCTGAAAAAATGAAAAACTTACGTGTGCAAACCACAGGTGCTGTAGCTTGCTTAACAGCTCGCCAGCCGTTCTCACGCCCAGTATGGATTACACCTGATTGCACAAAGGTGAGAAAGGGTACTGTATCCCCAGATAACATGTATGGATAGCGTACACATTCAAAATATATGTCTATACATCAGGAGGCAGGCTCAGACGGTGTTAGGCCCAGTATGGATTGCACGTGATTGCACAAAGGTTAGAGAGGGTACCGTTTCCCCGGATAACATGTATGGATAGCGTACACATTCAAAATATATGTCTCAGGAGGCAGGCTCAGACGGTGTTAGGCCCAGTATGGATTGCAAGTGATTGCACAAAGGTTAGAAAGGGTACCGTTTCCCCGGATAACATGTATGGATAGCGTACACATTCAAAATATATGTCTCAGGAGGCAGGCTCAGACGGTGTTAGGCCCAGTATGGATTGCACGTGATTGCACAAAGGTTAGAAAGGGTACCGTATCCCCAGATAACATGTATGGATAGCGTACACATTCAAAATATATGTCTATACATCAGGAGGCAGGCTCAGACGGTGTTAGGCCCAGTATGGATTGCACGTGATTGCACAAAGGTTAGAAAGGGTACCGTTTCCCCGGATAACATGTATGGATAGCGTACACATTCAAAATATATGTCTCAGGAGGCAGGCTCAGACGGTGTTAGGCCCAGTATGGATCGCACGTGATTGCACAAAGGTTAGAAAGGGTACCGTATCCCTGGATAACATGTATGGATAGCGTACACATTCAAAATATATGTCTATACATCAGGAGGCAGGCTCAGACGGTGTCAGGCATAGTATGGATTGCACGTAATTGCACAAAGGTTAGAAAGGGTACCGTATCCCCGGATAACATGTATGGATAGCGTACACATTCAAAATATATGTCTATACATCAGGAGGCAGGCTCAGACGGTGTCAGGCACAGTATGGATTGCACATAATTGCACAAAGGTTAGAAAGGGTACCGTATCCCTGGATAACATGTATGGATAGCGTACACATTCAAAATATATGTCTCAGGAAGCAGGCTCAGACGGTGTTAGGCCCAGTATGGATTGCACGTGATTGCACAAAGGTTAGAAAGGGTACCGTATCCCCAGATAACATGTATGGATAGCGTACACATTCAAAATATATGTCTATACATCAGGAGGCAGGCTCAGACGGTGTTAGGCCCAGTATGGATTGCACGTGATTGCACAAAGGTTAGAAAGGGTACCGTTTCCCCGGATAACATGTATGGATAGCGTACACATTCAAAATATATGTCTCAGGAGGCAGGCTCAGACGGTGTTAGGCCCAGTATGGATCGCACGTGACTGCACAAATGTTAGAAAGGGTACCGTATCCCTGGATAACATGTATGGATAGCGTACACATTCAAAATATATGTCTATACATCAGGAGGCAGGCTCAGATGGTGTCAGGCACAGTATGGATTGCACGTGATTGCACAAAGGTTAGAAAGGGTACCGTATCCCCGGATAACATGTATGGATAGCGTACACATTCAAAATATATGTCTATACATCAGGAGGCAGGCTCAGACGGTGTTAGGCACAGTATGGATTGCACGTGATTGCACAAAGGTTAGAAAGGGTACCGTATCCCCAGATAACATGTATGGATAGCGTACACATTCAAAATATATGTCTATACATCAGGAGGCAGGCTCAGACGGTGTCAGGCCCAGTATGGATTGCACGTGATTGCACAAAGGTTAGAAAGGGTACCGTATCCCCAGATAACATGTATGGATAGCGTACACATTCAAAATATATGTCTATACATCAGGAAGCAGGCTCAGACGGTGTTAGGCCCAGTATGGATTGCACGTGATTGCACAAAGGTTAGAAAGGGTACCGTATCCCCAGATAACATGTATGGATAGCGTACACATTCAAAATATATGTCTATACATCAGGAGGCAGGCTCAGACGGTGTTAGGCCCAGTATGGATTGCACGTGATTGCACAAAGGTTAGAAAGGGTACCGTATCCCCGGATAACATGTATGGATAGCGTACACATTCAATATATATGTCTATACATCAGGAGGCAGGCTCAGACGGTGTTAGGCCCAGTATGGATTGCACGTGATTGCACAAAGGTTAGAAAGGGTACCGTATCCCCGGATAACATGTATGGATAGCGTACACATTCAATATATATGTCTATACATCAGGAGGCAGGCTCAGACGGTGTTAGGCCCAGTATGGATTGCACGTGATTGCACAAAGGTTAGAAAGGGTACCGTATCCCCGGATAACATGTATGGATAGCGTACACATTCAAAATATATGTCTATACATCAGGAGGCAGGCTCAGACGGTGTCAGGCACAGTATGGATTTGACGGCCCAGATTACACAGCGGAGGAGCAGGGAGAGGTAAAGATTGCAAATGCTGGGGCCCTGCCCAAGCAAGGGGGGCCCACTCGTGGGCGTCGGTACTGGCACTGGGCCCCTCATAGTACAGCTGTGTGTCTGACGGCGGGTGTGCACCACCACATTGATTCCACTATGAGGGACCCTGTGCCAGTGCCCGCGCCCAAGAGTCGGCCTACCCACCTGTCCAGGGCAACGGCACTCGCACGGTGTCGTGCGCTAGGTGGTGACCCCGGCCATGGGGGGGAGGCAGCACAGTTAGGGAGTTTTAGAAAGTGGCATATGTTGATGTTGGACATTCAGCTGATGCAAAAGGCGAAATAGGTGAAGTCCCAGGAAGAGGTGGACCAAAGCAAGCCATTTTTCTGTCACCCTATGTGTCATCAGGGGAAGGTGGGACAAAATCCTTGGAAACCCATGCATGGTTCATTTTAATGAAGGTTAGATCATCCACATTTTGGGTTGACAGACGGGTCCTTTTTTCTGTCAGGATTGATCCAGCTGCACTGAAGACTCTTTTCGATAGCACACTTGCAGCTGGGTAAGCGAGCTCCTGTAAGGCATATTGGGCCAATTCAGGCCAGGTGTCCAGTTTAGCGGCCCAATAGTCAAAGGGGAATGACCTGTGTGGGAGAACATCGATATGGGAGGAAAAGTAGTTTGTAACCATAGTTGACAACTGCTGTCTCCTGTCACTTTCCATCGATGCAGTATTACCAGTTGTGTGAGCGGTATTTGAAAAATCAGTCCACAACATTGTCATGAAACCCCTGTCTCCAATGCCACTTCTGCTGTGTGCACCACGAACACCTCTGCCAAGCTGCCCCCGGCCCGTACGGCTCGTGTGAGAACCATCACCGCTGCTGTGTGCTGGGAATGCCTCAAGCAACCGATTTACCAGAGTTGCTTGTTTATTAGCCAATATTAGGTCAAGGTTCTCCTGTGGCATGATGTTTTGTAATTTGCCTTTATAGCGTGGATCCAGGATGCTGGCCAACCAGTAGTCGTCATCGTTTATCATTTTGGCAATGCGGGGGTCCCTTTTTAGGATCTGCAAGGCATAATCTGACATGTGGGCCAATGTTCCCGGTGTCAATGATGCACTGCGAGTGCTGGGTGGAGGAGCACTTTCTGGCAAATCCACATCCCTCCAGTCACGCACAAACCCTGTACCAGACCTTGCCACGCCAACATTTTCACTTGCCCCACGAGATGCATCCTCCTCCCCTAAGTAATCATCCCCATCATCATCCTCCTCCTCCTCTTCTTCCTTCACCTCGTCCAGGAGAGGTCCCTGAGCAGACAATGGCTGAATGTCATCAAGGATTCCCACCTCCTCTTCCTCCTCATCAACATTGGCTGCAGCCGCCTGCTCCTTAAGGTGCGTCAAAGTTTGCATGAGCAGATGCATAAGTGGGATGCTCATGCTTAGGATGGCGTCGTCTGCGCTTACCAGCCGTGTGCATTCCTCAAAACACTGAAGGACTTTACAGAGGTCTTTCAGCTTCGACCACTGCACACCTGTCAACTCCATGTCTGCTCTCAAAGTGCCTGGCTGTGTATCCTCCCACAAATGCATTATGGCCTGCCTCTGCTCGCACAGCCGCTCCACCATGTGCAGGGTGGAGTTCCACCTTGTTGCAATGTCGATAATGAGG